>NC_061514.1:64505828-64603020 GCF_022539505.1 Lolium rigidum
ACCTTCCTTGAGTTTGGATCCGTCAAAGTGCATCTTCCGAGTATTCTATTTTGTGTTCCGGCGGCTTGTATTGTATCTCCGCCCAATCGACCAAGAAATCAGCTAAAGCTTGCGACTTTATGGCATCTCTTCTTTCATACACCAGTACATACGATGATAGCTGAATTGCCCATTTTGCAATCCGGCCGCTGGCGTCCTTGTTGCCCATGATATCGGAAATGGGTGCCTCACTTACCACCTTCATGGGGTGCTCCTCAAAGTAATGCTTGAGTTTCGTGGCGGCCATGAACACGCCATAAGTCATCTTTTGGAAGTGTGGGTAGTTTTGCTTTGAGGAGGAGAGCACCTCGCTCAGGTAGTATACCGGCCTCTGGACGGTTTTTCCTTCCTCTTCTCTTTCCACCACTACCACAACACTAACCACCCGGTTTGTTGCCGCTATATAAAGCAACATAGGTTCTCTTTCCAAGGGCGAGGCCAAGATCGGGGCCGTTACGAGCATGTTCTTCAATTCTTTAAACGCTGCGTCTGCCTGTGTGGTCCAGACGAAAGTATCCGATTTTTTCATCAGAGCATAGAGTGGCAAGGCCTTTTCTCCTAGCCTGCTTATGAACCGGCTTAGCGATGCCAAGCTTCCGGTAAACTTTTGCACATCTTTTAGTTCCCGTGGAATAGTCATTCTTTCTATTGCCCGGATTTTTACCGGATTGACCTCAATGCCCCGGCTTGACACAAGGAAACCAAGCAGCTTGCCGGCAGGGACACCGAAGGTGCATTTTGCCGGATTGAGTTTCATCCGGAACCGTCTTAGGTTATCAAATGTTTGCCGGATGTCATCGATTAAGGTATCTTTTACTTTAGTTTTTATCACAATATCATCCACATAAACTTGCACATTTTTTCCGATTTGATCAAACAAGCATTTTTGCATACAGCGCTGGTACGTTGCACCAGCGTTGCGCAAACCAAAAGGCATTGTAACATAGCAATAAGCCCCGTGCGGGGTAATGAACGCAGTTTTTATTTGATCTTCTTTTTTCAGAGGGATTTGGTGGAAGCCGGAATACGCATCCAGGAATGACAACAACTCACACCCAGCAGTAGGATCAATCACTTGATCGATTCGGGGCAAAGGGAAAGGATCTCTTGGGCAAGCTTTGTTGAGGTTGGTGTAGTCGATGCACATGCGCCACACCTTTGGAGCTTGTGCCTCCAGGTTCTCATCTTTTTTCTTCTCGACCATCACCGGATTAGCCAGCCACTCTGTGTGCGTGACCTCCACGATGAAACCGGCAACCAACAGCTTTGTTACTTCTTCTCCAATGATTTTCCTCCTATCTTCTGCGAACCGGCGCAAAGGTTGTCGCACCGGTTTAGCATCTTTCCGGACGTTTAGAGAGTGCTCAGCCAGCTCCCTCGGAACTCCTACCAAGTCATCAGTAGACCAGGCAAAGATGTTCCGATTCTCACGGAGGAAGCTGACGAGCGCGCTTTCCTATGCTTGACTGAGGCCGGCACCGATACGAACGGTGCGCTCTGGGTAAGCCGGATCCAGCACAATGTCCTTTGTCTCGTTGGTCGGCTTGAATGCCGGTGAAGCCAAGTTTCCACTCATTGCCGCTAAACTCAACTTTGAGGACTGAGCCAGCGCAACAGCAGTTTGCATTCTTTTCTTTTCTTCCGCTATCACCAGTGATTCCGCCAGGTTTGATCCGGCGGAAGCAGTTTCCATTGAGACTTTATAGTTTCCCACCACAGTCAAGGATCCACGAGGTGCCGGCATCTTCATCTTGAGGTAAGCCGTATGGGTTGAGGCCATAAAAGCTGCCAATGCCGGTCTCCCCAGCAATGCATGGTAAGGACTATCTAAGTCCACCACCTCAAACTCAATGTTCTCAACACGACAATTGTCACGTCCTCCAAACGACACATCCACCCGAACTTTCCTATCGGGGCACAGGACAAACCGGGAACGATCCCATGGAAAGTTGTGTGAGTTGGCTGCAGCATATTCTCCGTTATGCCCAGCGTACGCATGGTGTGCTTGTACATGATGTTTATGCTGCTACCATTGTCTATCAGCACCTTGCTGAACTTTACCCGAGTTTCCGGCCCCTTCATGATTGGGTCCACAACAAGAGCGTATCCGCCCTGGTTCGGCATGATTTTGGGGTGATCCCTGAACGACCAGCTGATCTCCTGATCTGACCACAGCATGTACTTGGGCACTGCCGGCATCACCGCGTTTACTTCCATGGAACGGCGATGCACGCTCTGCCTGTCGGTTGGCTCAGTGACAAAGACAACCATGCACAGGTGTGGGTCTTCGTAAACATTCCGGCCAAAAGGTGCCGGTGGGGGTGGTTGGTCACGATTCTCCTCCACCTGGTTAACTTGTTGGCATTGTTGCCTGTTTGGCTGAGGTTGTACCGGTAAAGCATTTGCCCCAGTGAGCGGTGGTGGTGGTGGTAGTTGTTGTTGGCGTATCATATCTTGCGGCGGCGGCAACATTGTGGCGCACCCTTGTCCTTGCGCATCTTTCGTTGCACCCTTTTGCATCAAGTATTTGGTCCAAGAACAATCCTTCGTCAGATGGTTTGACGGGTGGTCCGGGTTCGGCGTGTGCCACCGGCAAGGTTGGTCCATGGCGGCTTCCATGGTGTATTTGACAGGCTCTTGCCCATTCTTTTTCTGGCCCCAGGGTTTCTTCTCGACCCACTGCTTCTTAGGACCCGCCCATGGCTGCGATCCGGTTTTCTGTCTCTGACTGCCGCTGGCGTCATAATTTTCTTGCACGGCAGCAACTTGTTGTGGTGCGTATCTTCGATCCGGAAAATCTTCCCTTCTTTTGTTGTTCCGGTTATCCCGGTATAGCTGTTGAGGCAGATTTGAGTGCTCCGGTTCAGCTTGCACTGCCGGTTGCATTGGGTCTCCCAATGCATAGCTATCTGCCACACGTATCATTTCCGCCAAGGTTGTTGGCATGCTTCTTTGCAGCCTTTGCCACAAAGGTGATCCTCTCCGGCATCCTTGGCTGAACCAAGCAATGGCTTGTGCCTCAATCACTCCCTCACATGTGTTCCTCATTGAGTTCCACCGGGTGAGATAATCCCGGTCTGTTTCTCCCGGGCGCTGTTGGCACAGCGCGAGTTGCTGGGGCCGGTTTGGCCTCTTGTAAGTGCTACTGAAGTTGTTCACAAAGGATTCCTCAAAATCCAACCATCCATTAATGCTTCCTGCTGGCAAATTGTTAAGCCAAATCCTGGCAGGACCTATGAGGTAGGACGGTATGATTCTCACCGCCCAACGCCGGTTTACTCCACCACCAGCCACATAAACAGCTGTGACATAATCTGCCAGCCAGTCTTCCGGTTTGGTCGTACCATCGTACGTTCTTGTGTCCCGGGGCAACTGGAAATTGCGCACCGGTGGTTCTTCTCTCATGATTCGTGGACCAAAACACCTTGGGCCAGGAGGTCCCTCGCATTCAACTATTGCGGAAAGATGTACTATGTCCAACCTGTGCCTCGCATCCCGGTCTGGCAAACATCTTTCCCCCAGGCGTTCCCCCAAAGGGTTCCGGTGGACTCTTGTTCGTTCCACCTCGGAATCTGATTCGTCATATTCTTCCGGTTCCGCAGCTCTTTCCTGCCGGTACCCTGGTGGTGGCATTTCTTCATCCACGTATGCCACTCTTGCGGCTCGATAATTTTGCCCGGTTTCGTATCTACCGGCATGATTGTTTCCGGCATAGCCTCCCTTGGCGTAGCCCCGATCTGCCCCTTGGCTTTTTCTACCGGCATCATGTTACCCGGCTTTTTGCTTTCCGGCAAGAACTGGCTCATACACAGTCATCTGCCATGCATTCTTTTCTCTTTCCCTTCTTTTGTCCGGATGGGGGGACGATGCCTGCCCCTGGGACTTGCTTCCGGCATTCTTTGTTGAACGCGCGGATTTTGAGGCCATCGCCTCGTTCGAGCCTTAGCTAGATGCTCAGCATTTTGCTGCTCAATGGTTTTCAGCAGCTCTTTCACACGCTCTTGCTGCTTTGCCAACTCGTCTCCGGAAAGTGATTCACATAGTTCTACCGCAGCTTTAGCGGCTTTTATGGTTTTATCCGGGCTACTGTACTTAGGCTTTTCTACAATGCTTACAGACACTGTTATCACCAGAATTTGACCAAGCCAGAGGTGGGCCGCGATCAAGATGGACTTGAAGATGTGTACATCAAGGAATAGGTGAATCGGCCTTTATGCGCAGAGTTTGGGCTAGTTAGCCCGTGTATCTTAATATAGCAGGCTACGTAGAAGTTAGATTTTATCTTGTGCACGTTTTGGTGCACACCCACATTAGAAAGTCCCCTGGACTATAAATATGTATCTAGGGTTTATGGAATAAACAACAACCAACGTTCACCACAAACCAATCTCGGCGCATCGCCAACCCCTTCGTCTCGAGGGTTTCTCCGATAAGCACCATGCTGCCTAGATCGCATCTTGCGATCTAGGCAAGCACGAGCCTCGCCTACGTTGTTCATGCGTTGCTCATGCGTCGAAGCCTTTTTGATGGCGAGCAACGTAGTTATCATAGATGTGTTAGGGTTAGCATTGTTCTTAGTATCATATGCTGTCGTAGTGCAACCCTTGCGCATCTAGCCGTCCTTGTACCTCATCATGGGTGCAGGGGCGGCACCCCGCTTGATCGTTATTTAGTAGATCTGATCCGTTACGGTTGCTCCTTGATTCATCAAGGATTAGTTTAACATCCGCAATAGTTAGGCCTTACAAAGGGTTGGAGGATCCAGCGGCGTGTAGGGTGTAGTTTGCTGGCCCTAGACAGGATGTTCCGAGGATCAACCTCGTGTTGGTTTTTAGGCCTTGTCTAGGATTGGCTTACGATCACCGTGCGCGAGCGCGAGGCCCAATCGTGAGTAGGATGATCCGATTATGCGGTGAAAACCCTAAATCGTCGTGGATCTCATATGCTTTATCTTGATCAAGCAGGACCACCATATATTCGGCCACCTTGGACGAATCATGGGTGGATCGGCTCCATGAGCCGATTCACGGGATAACCCGAGAGCCGATCGAGGCTCGTATTTAACGTGTACGTGTGTGCCCTGCAGGAAACTAAGCGAGGCATCATCCACACCTTCCCGACCAGGTATAGGTCAGGTGGCACGCCCTGCAAATTGCATCGGCGCGCGACCAGGGAGGCTTTGCGGGCCGTCGCTCCGAGGGACTGGGGCCAGCCGCAGCCCTAGTTGTTCCCGGCTCTACGGTGTTGACCAGTCACTGCCCGCCGGTGGGTTTCTGACGTCAACACATTCTGGCACGCCCAGTGGGACAATCTTCAACATCCACCACATCGCCATCTACGTCTGAGATGGCGGAAAGTACTCCGGTCAAGTACGAGGACCTGGCTGACAAGCTCAAGAAGAGGCATAACAAGGTCAAGGCGGTCCTCGGAACCGAACTCGTCGGCTCCTGTGGGAAGACCCGTTCGCGCGGCATCAAGCTCGACGGAGACACACGTCCGTTGCCTCGATGTCAACACGGTCGACCTCAGCCACTCCATAAGAGAACCGTGGTTCTCTTTCGATGCCAATATGGCAGGGTTCGTGATTCGCCATGACGCGGACAAAGCAGAGCAGCCACTCTCGTGGCAAAGAGAAAAAGGAGGCCGTTCCACGTGACCGGCCCCAAGGCGACGATAAACGATACCTGGCCGAGGAGGAGGTGAGAGACATACGGCATCCACGCCTTTTATCTGAGCATCTCCTCAGCAAATATGAACAGCCATACGACCGACGTCGCCGCTATGATAACGACGCTGAAGGATATCGTCGGTCTGATGCAAGCAGGAGGTATCGTCAGAAAAGCGACCACGACGACGGGTCCGAACGTCGCGCCAGAGGGAGGTCTGAGGAACCGGACAACGTGGATAGGCACTGGGACTGCCCCTTCTTCAGACACTGTTGGGATTCCGGAATGAGCCGATTACCAACAATCGGCAATTGCCCAGAATGTAAACAAAAGGAGAAGGGTACAGCTAAGGTGTCCGTGTTCGAGCGTCTAGGGCCTCTCCCGCCTCGGAGCAAGCATGCTGAGCCCGTTCAGATGGAAGATCGCGAGGAACTAGAGGACGATGATGAAGAGGATAAGTATCATCGGCCAAAATGGTGTCCCGATGGGCTCAGCCACTCCCAAAAACGAAGGGTTCAGCGACTACGTGCGTTGGAAGAAGCCGAAAGGTTATATCTGCACGCGTTGAGGAAGGCACGGCCCGACCTGGCCGCCAAAATCCAGCGAACCCTGGATGAAGAAGGTCGGCCACAAAGAAAAGAGTGGTGCCCTAAGCAAAGGAAAGCCGATGATGAAACATCGGCTGGCACAAACATGGTCTTCATCCTTCCAGCGGAATTTAGCGCTCCAAGGTTATATGAAGCACCTGTGGCGCAATTGGACTGCGGCCCACGGCCGGTCATCTTCGAGAAGCCACGAGAAAGGAGTTACAGACATCTGAAGGCCCTGTACTTGCGAGGTTTCATCAATGGGCAGCTTGTCAATAAGATGTTGGTGGACACCGGAGCGGCAGTCAACATTATGCCATACTCCATGCTACATCGGTTGGGACGCTCCAGCTCGGATTTAATCAAAACCAATGTAACATTGAGCGATTTCAACGGCCAAGCATCTGACGCACAAGGTGTTCTAAACGTGGATCTGACCGTAGGAAGGAAGACTATCCCTACGACGTTCTTTATTGTCGACAGCAAAAGCACCTATGCTGTAATATTAGGAAGAGATTGGATCCACGCCAATCGTTGCATTCCATCCACGATGCATCAATGCCTAATACAATGGGATGGAGATGAAGTGGAAGTCGTCCACGCAGATGATTCAGCTGAGATTTCGACAGACCGGTATGGACATTTGGGAGACATCAGTGCCAAGAGCCACTCTCGAGCATCAATCTGGACGACTGTGAACGCATCGATGTAACAAAGAACGGGGTGAGGCTGGTTTTATCCACCGGACTGACCGTATAGCAAGAACGACATCGATGGTCAGAAATGGCGAGGCTGATCCCTGTGATCGGCCCCAAAAATTTGTGGAGGAACATTACAAAACCTTCACCGAGCAAGCAACGTGGAGGCCGATTCCAGCAATCGGCCAAGATTATCCTCACCATCCGTTTTGCCTGGGCTCAACGTTTGACCCAACAGGGACTACCTGAAGAGCCGATACCATCAATTCTCTTGACAGAATCGGCTCGGGAGGCACTTAGATGGACGATACACGAGGATATGAAGTAAGAGTATCAAGCATGCATGGGGGCCGATACGTAAAATCAGCCGTAAAAAAAAAATTTTGAGCACAGCCGATGTACAGACATCGACTTAAGGATACGAAAAGCCGATGTCGCCACCATCGACTCTAGAACAATTATACGAGACCCACGAAGCTCAGATTTTCGCCAAGATGGTGTTCAGTTTAGCTTCATAGGTTCCTTGGAGCACGTCCTTGCTGATGTCCTCGCCTTGACTAAGGCTCGGGGGGCAGCGAATCTAGTTTCAGGGGCCGATTGGGGTTGCTGCAAGAAAGGGGAAGAGCCTGGTTGCTCAAATTAGCCGATGAACAATCATCGGCTGTGGGGTTACAAAATACCACGGTCGAGAGAAAATAGTAATCCAATTCGTTGCTATCGGTCTTGGTGTGACAAACGGGAGGATGGGGATTGGATTAATGAAAAGAGAGATTGAAAGAACAATTCTCGTTAATTCGAAGAAGCGGCTTTACAAGAAGAGCCGATAGCTCCCAAAAGAAGGATCTGGTGCCTAGTGCACTGCAACTACTAGTCCTACCCCACTAGTCGTCGCCGTCTTCATCATCGCCGTCGTCGAGATCGTCGGCGCTCGCTCCCGGAAGCTCCTCGCCATCGCTGCCCCGACTGTCGGCCGGAGCTTCCTCCTCCTCCTCGTCATCGTCATCATCCTCGCTATCCGCCCAGCTGCGGAAGCGCTTCGTTGGAGGATATCCCGCGGAGGAGGAGGAATCATCTTCCTCCTCCTTGTCCTCTTCTTCCTCGTCGTCATCGTCGTCCTCGCTGTCCGCCCACATGCGGGAGCGCTTCTTCGGCGGGAGCTTGGTGGAGGCGGAGGCCTCAGTCCTTTCCGCTCCTTTGTCTTTCTTCTCCTTGTCAGAGGAGATGGGATTCGCCCCGGAGCGGGAATCGTCTTCTTCCTTGTTCTTCGGCGACGATTGGAGGGAGAAGCCTGAAGCGGAGGAGGAAGAGGAAGACATTGCTACAGAAGGAGAGGGTTTTTTGGTGTCGACCGCTAGAACAGAGGAAGGGGATGAAGAGGACTGGTCAATTGGCATGGTTAAATAATGAGGAGCCTAGTGGGAATTCAATGCCATTGCAGTTTCCGAGGAAGTAATGCTCAAGCTGTCAAATTCCACAGAGAAGTGGGGAAGACAAAGTGTCATGATGACGGATGCTGTGACAGTTCTGCCCTGCCACGACATGACCCGACGAGAGAAAAGCACAATGATTTTGGAAATGTTATTTCCAAAACCAGGGGGGCATGTGTTATCACCAGAATTTGACCAAGCCAGAGGTGGGCCGCGATCAAGATGGACTTGAAGATGTGTACATCAAGGAATAGGTGAATCGGCCTTTATGCGCAGAGTTTGGGCTAGTTAGCCCGTGTATCTTAATATAGCAGGCTACGTAGAAGTTAGATTTTATCTTGTGCACGTTTTGGTGCACGCCCACATTAGAAAGTCCCCTGGACTATAAATATGTATCTAGGGTTTATGGAATAAACAACAACCAACGTTCACCACAAACCAATCTCGGCGCATCGCCAACCCCTTCGTCTCGAGGGTTTCTCCGATAAGCACCATGCTGCCTAGATCGCATCTTGCGATCTAGGCAGCACGAGCCTGCCTACGTTGTTCATGCGTTGCTCGTGCTGAAGCTTTTTTGATGGCGAGCAACGTAGTTATCATAGATGTGTTAGGGTTAGCATTGTTCTTAGTATCATATGCTGTCGTAGTGCAACCCTTGCGCATCTAGCCGTCCTTGTACCTCATCATGGGTGCGGGGCGGCACCCCGCTTGATCGTTATTTAGTAGATCTGATCCGTTACGGTTGCTCCTTGATTCATCAAGGATTAGTTTAACATCCGCAATAGTTAGGCCTTACAAAGGGTTGGAGGATCCAGCGGCGTGTAGGGTGTAGTTTGCTAGCCCTAGACAGGATGTTCCGAGGATCAACCTCGTGTTGGTTTTTAGGCCTTGTCTAGGATTGGCTTACGATCACCGTGCGCGAGCGCGAGGCCCAATCGTGAGTAGGATGATCCGATTATGCGGTGAAAACCCTAAATCGTCGTGGATCTCATATGCTTTATCTTGATCAAGCAGGACCACCATATATTCGGCCACCTTGGACGAATCATGGGTGGATCGGCTCCATGAGCCGATTCACAAGATAACCTGAGAGCCGATCGAGGCTCGTATTTAACGTGTACGTGTGTGCCTCGCAGGAAACTAAGCGAGGCATCATCCACACCTTCCCGACCGGGTATAGGTCGGGTGGCACGTCCTGCAATTTGCATCGGCGCGCGACCAGGAGGCTTTGCGGGCCGTCGCTCTGAGGGACTGGGGCCAGCCGCAGCCCTAGTTGTTCCCGGCTCTACGGTGTTGACCAGTCACTGCCCGCCGGTGGGTTTCTGACGTCAACAGACACAGATGCACTTTTGCCGGTAAGAACTTCTTTGCGCAAATCCTGATCTAGATTGCGAGCTTTAAGCCGATTTTCCGGTATCCTAGCAGCATGAGCACTAACTGAAGCAAAGCCATGGGCAGCATTATACTCACGTAGGGTGAGGTTCAGCTCGCGCTGCGCCCGGATGATGTCGGCGCCACCGGTAAGTAGGGCCTTGCGCGTGGCCTCCAGCTCCTCCTGAGCCTTTGCCGGGTCGATGTTCTGCGCGATGGACGTGGCCAGCGTGTGCATCGCCGCTTGAAGAGGTGTTGCCGGTGGTGCTGACGATGCTCCCGCGCGCTGCGTCACGTCACGCTCCAGCGGCGGTTTTGCCGGGCGGGTTGATGTCGCGCGTTCATTTCCTTCCTCCACAGCTCCCTTGCCGGTGTTGACCGCACCAGCCATCATGACCTCCACGATGCCGGCGGCGCGGCCAGCGCACAGCCATCTTGGCGGATCCGGCGCCACCAGCACCAGCGAGAGGCGCTGGCGCACGGGAACGGTGCCGAAATAGACGCGGATGCTGCCGAACTCGATAGTGCGGCCGTTCTGCGGGAACTTGCCGCCGTTGGCGAAGCAGCCTGCGTTGTCGTTGATGAAGTCCATGTTGTAGATGCGTTGCACGAGCGCGGACACCGTGCGCTTGCCGTTGATGTCGAGGATGCCCGCCCGAATATGAACTCCAGCAAGCGCCACTTCATGCCCCACGGTGGGCGCCAACTGTCGTCGTGGGGAACAAACAGATGCCATAGGATGGCTTATCTTGGGGCCGAATGGACGCAAGAGGATTCGGGGGAGGGTTTGTGACTAGACGGGATGAACTTCCGGATGGTTTCCTCAAGAACTTGGCCAAGGCCAGAGGTTGAAGAAGAAAGACACAAGGAAGAACTCGCTCTAGATCACCATTTTCATTGATCTCCACACTTTACAAGTTTTAGCTTACAGGGTTCTCTCTCTAATGTCACGCGCGCATGAAAGAGGCTGCCCCCTCTCCTTATATAGGGGAGAGGGTGGCTTACAGGACAAGAAACCCTAATGGGATCTTCGACTAGACAAACTACTTTACAAAGATACTTTATAAAGCTACTTTAATCATAGATGACGCCGGGGTCTTCTTTAAACAGGGAGGCTGACGTCCTCCGGCTTCTTTGGCCGTCATCCTCTTCTTTGTCTTCAGGCCTTCGTTTAAAGCTACTTTTCTTAGCTCATCCTTGTCCTTTAGCTCTTGACGGAATCTTTGACCAGCCAGCCGACATGTTGTTCCTTCCGGTGCTCCGGTATCTGTCCTTCCCGGTTCCGGCATACCCCTCTTGGGGATACCGGCTTAGCTTACTTAGCCAAATTCCTATCTTGGAGCTCCGGTATAAATATTAAACCGGTATCTTGATGGATAAGACCATCCGGTTTGGCATGCCTTTGGCATACCGGGGGTCATCCCCCCAACAGATGAGGCAGCAGACGAAGCACTTCAGGGATTGAAGAACATACTCTCCTCACCACCTATACTGGCAGCTCCTATTGAGTCAGAGCCTATGCTCCTCTACATGGCAGCTACCAACAAAGTTATCAGTCTTGTAATCATGGTGGTGCGAAAGGAAGAAGGATATGATCACGGAGTCCAAAGGCCCGTCTATTACATTAGCGAAGTCTTGACGGAATCCAAGCAGAGGTACCCTCACTTTCAGAAGCTAGCCTACGGAGTATTCCTGGGCAGCCGGAAGCTGAGACATTACTTCCAGGAGCACCCCATAACTGTGGTGAGCAAGGCTCCCCTGGCAACAATCATCAACAACTCCGACGCAACAGGGCGCGTAGCAAAATGGGGCATTGAATTATCTGCCTTTGACATCAACTACGAAGCCAGAACGGCAATCAAGTCTCAAATTCTAGCAGATTTCATCGCGGATTGGACTGAAGCGCCAAAGGGCACACCTGTGCTGAAACCTGAAGCTTGGGTCATGCACTTCGACGGATCCAAGCAACATCAAGGATCGGGGGCTGGAGTCACCCTGAAGTCACCTACTGGAGAAGAACTGCAGTACGTTCTGCAGATTCACTTCGAAGCTACCAACCACATGGCGGAATACGAGGCTCTACTACACGGTCTGTGCATCGCTAAGGAAATTGGGATCAAGCACATCATATGCTGCGGAGATTCCGACCTGGTGGCACAACAAGTAGCCGGAACCTGGAACGCCAGAAACTCCGTCATGGCGGCTTACAGAGACGAAGTTGACGAGATCGCCAAATGCTTCCTCGGATACGAAGTCAAATACGTCAGGAGAAACGATAACACAGCAGCAGACATGCTGTCCAAGCTCGGATCCGGCAGGAAGCCAATTCCGCCTGGAATTTTCCTTGAGCATCTACGAGTACCCTCAGTGAAGGGCGCAAACCCGGAAAATCCCGATGTGGCAGTTTCTCCGGCTAAGGAAGTGATGGCAGTCATTCCGGCCCGGACTCAGCCGTTTCTGGATTACCTCATCGATCAAAAGTTGCCAGAGGACGAGGTCCACGCACGACAGATCATCAGGCGAGCAAGATCCTACACAATTGTTGATGGACAGCTCTACAAACGAAGTGCAAACGGGGTATTTCTCAAATGCGTCTCCAGTCAAGATGGCATTGAAATCCTCAGAGAGATCCATGCAGGGTATTGCGGGCATCACGCCGCCCCCAGGTCCCTCGTTGCAAAAGCTTTTCGGTTAGGATTTTACTGGCTAACAGCTAAAGAAGACGCTGAGAAGCTGGTGAAAACCTGTCGAGGTTGTCAGTACTACGCTACTCAGCCAAATGCTCCAGCCCAAGAGCTGAGGACCATACCTATCACCTGGCCGTTCGCGGTCTGGGGGCTTGATATGGTTGGTAAGTTGAAGAAATCATCTCCTGGTGGTCATGAATACCTCTTGGTCGCTATTGACAAGTTCAGTAAGTGAATAGAGGCAAAGCCAGTGAGAAAAGCCGACGGTGCTACGGCACTAAAATTTGTCTGCAGCCTCGTAACGAGATTCGGCATCCCGCACTGCATAATCACAGATAATGGCACAAACTTTGCACAAGGAGAACTCAAGGATTATTGCGATGAAGTTGGGATCCGGCTTGACCTTGCATCTGTGGCTCATCCACAATCCAATGGTCAAGTCGAGCGAGCCAATGGTCTTATACTAGCCGGAATCAAACCTCGCCTTGAAGAACCGCTGCGACGTGCAGCTGGAGCTTGGGCTGATGAACTAGACACTGTTCTGTGGAGTTTGCGAACAACCCCTAACAGGTCAACTGGATTCACTCCGTTCTTCCTGGTATACGGATCCGAAGCTGTGCTCCCCATTGACATCATCCATGATTCGCTGCGAGTTTCCGCCTACGATGAAGAAACTGCTAACAAGGCTCGGCAGCTATCTGTGGACCTGATCGAAAAAGCTCGGAATTTAGCTGACCAACGCTCCACCATCTATCAGCAGAAGCTCCGACGCTATCATAGCCGTCGAGTTCGGAACCGCTCGTTTATGGTCGGAGACTTAGTCCTCCGCCTTCGCCAGGTGAAAGATCACAAATTGCATTCTCCATGGGAAGGACCTTTTGTCATCAGCAAAGTACTACACAACGGATCTTATTACCTTGTTGATTTCAGGGAACTAAAAGATAGACCTGCCAACTGGCACCGGAAACGAAAACGAGAGGATCTGGGTGACATATATGATGAAACAGATCGTCCCTGGAACATAGCACAACTACGTCCTTTCCACACTTAGCGCTTTATGCATTACATACCTTGTAACAGTTATACATGATCAATGAAATAAAGCTTCTGGTTCACTCCTTGAGTCTTTTACCTCCTTTACTTGTTCATTTTAGATCGTGTATGTTTTCCGACTAAAACCGCAGAGCTGGATATTTCCGCCTAGGCGTGTATGCAAGTTGTGATTTTCAAAATCGTCCTTTAGGACGTAAGCTTAAGTTTTCTGGCGGAAATTTTTCTCGTTGCAAACCCACGGATTCCTGGTAGCGACTTCCCGCACTTGCGCTGGGGGCTTGTTTCCGCGGTTATTGACGGATCGCCATTGGGCTTCGTCGCCGCTGGCGAGCGTTTCCGGCACAGGTTTTCCGGCTCGCGGAAAGTCAAGTGGGCAAGCCGGAAACTATAAAACCAACACTTGCTTTCAAAAACAACACATGCAAAATAATATTAAAACGGATAGCAGGATAAGTATCTTCCGCCCATGCATGATTGTTTCGTCCCTAGCTACTTAAGAATTTAAGTTATATTACAAACCCACTCCGGGGCCAAAATGATGCATCAGTTTTAACTGTCTCGCAGGCCCTACTCGGAGGATTGATCTGCATCAGAGGCAATGTAGGCGGAGCCATCGCCAGAGCCATTGCCAGAGTCGTCGCCGGAGCCTTCTTCGTCGTGATCTGCGCTCGACCCGGAGCCTTCTTCAGCGAAATCGTCTCCGGGAAGGTCCTCCTCGTCTTCATCCTCCGCGTCAGAGAACCCCGCGGGAAGATCATGCTTGTTGTACCAAAACGAGTGGTTAACTCGTCCGACAAAGAGCCGATCATACCCTTGGGTCTCCGCGAGAAGGGCTCTCATATTGGCGCTTTTGGGGGTTCCGCGTGAGACGTCAGCGAAGTTCAGGGTTGGGAAGTGTGCCTTGCACGTTGCCAACACGAGGGACACAACTCCGCGAGCAGAAGACTCCTGCCAATCCTTCATAAGTTCCGGCACCTGCTTCATGAGTTTGGTCATGGTGTCGATCACCGCAGTTCCGGCTCTCTTCAGGGATAGCGATTTGGCGACTCCGCGACATGCCTCGAAGAGGTTGTCAATAGAGCTCTGCACTTCTTCATACGCTTCAGTTCTCTTGAGGGCGGTCTCCTTCGTCCACTCAAAACCAAGACTCGCTGCGAAAAGTATAATTAGTCTTTTCCACGATTGAAAGCTCAAGAATGAAGAGGTCGGAGTTGCAAAGAAGGGAAACAGAGGTCCTTACGAAAGATCATTTTATCGATGGCTTCCGCCTCCTCTTCGTACTTCTTGTTCTTTGCAGCCAAGTTCTGGATCCGCTGGTGACTTTTCTTCAGTTTCTCAGCGAGATCCGTCAGCTCTAGGGCATGTTTCTCCAAGAGTTCTTTTTTCTTCTTGGACTCCTCCTCGGAGGATTCCTTCAGGAATTTCTTGAGAGATTCATTTTCCGCCTGAAGAACTTCGATCTTGGCGGAAAGGGAGTCGATGGAGGGGCGCTTGGCAATGTCATCTGGAACTCGGAATTTCAACAAAAAAGTTAATACGGTTACATCACCAAACCTGGGGGCTTAGTCGGAATCAATACCTTCAAAACTCTTGATGCGGGTCTCCAGCAGCGCGATGGCCTTCTGATTATCCGTGTCCCTAGATTGAAGCAGCTCAATTTCTTGTCTCTGCTCCAGTACATGGGTGCGCAGATCCTCGTGCAGTTTCCGCGTGTGCTGTGAAGAGCGGATACAGGATTAGACGGAAAATTCAAACTTATGGGGGCTAGATGGAAGCAAAAAATCTTTAGCATGTGAAAACTTTGATTTTCCGCTACAATCTTCAGTTCAAGACATTGGCTCATATATGTTACTCGGAAAAATGCATTAACCAATGCCTGGGGGCTGGTGTTACCTGACGAACATTCTTGTGTTTGGCAAAAAACGCCTTGATTCCGCCCTCAAGCTCAATCAGCTCCTTCTCCTCCGTGTTTGCAGGTCCCCACACTTGCTCCATCATTTTGGAGACCTCCGCGTGGCGTTGAGAGAGGGAGATCTTTTCTAGAGTGGGGAAGAAGTGAGGATGAGTTTGAGGTGTGCCAGTGGCGCCGCTCAAGAGGAGTTTTCTCTCGGCTTTGTCAGCCGGAATGTCAGTTGAGGTGGCCGTGGGCTGCTCAGGAGGAGGTGCAGACGAGGAGGCGCCTTTGCCGGAATCACCCTTATCGATTGGATCCTCCGGAAGGTCATCAACGTTGATGACGTCTTTTGGATCTGAATTGGCAGCGGATGAGGCCTTGGGCGGAACCTCCACTTCTGGAGTAACTGGAATAGAAGCCAGAGACGGCTTGACCTTCTTCTTGGCGATCCGGGGGGCTTGGCTTCCGGAGCTTTTGCTGCAATAAAAGAGTAAGAAGCATGGAACAAGTTAGTATTTGTTAATTCACAGCAGCAGCAAGACCTTGTTACGGAAACCAAATGCTTACCTAGTTGGGATAAAAAATTGCTGGATGTTGGGTTGAGCACGGTTGCTGGTATCGATAAGTTTGAGGCGTTTCTTCTCCGCCTCCGCCTTATGGGTAGCCGCGATGCTAGGCGCCTCGCAGGGCACGTTTGGCTCGCGAGGGCTGGAGGGGCGGCCTTCTTCCTCTTGGTGAGACGCGGAGCTTCGGGGACTTCCGCCTCCGATGCGGCTTCGGGATCGTTGTTCCCCGAGTGAGGGACCCGGAGGAGAGTTCCGAGTTCGCCTTCCTCGAGGGCTTCGAGCTTCGTTACCAAGCCAAGACTTAGACAAAATTTAAGATATGAAGGAATTAACAGGCACGTCAAGATAGCGTACCGCGGTCCCGGAGCCGTTGGAATGGATGTCGATGTTACACACGTGAACATGAAGTTCACGCGGAATCTTGATGAGGAGCCGGATCCTCTTATCGATGGCGTCGGTGGAGAGTTTGTCTTTTGTGGCGCGCATTGGATCGTCGCGCCCCGTGTAGTGGAACATCAAGCGATCTCGATGCTGGAGTGGCTGGATCCGCTTGGTGAACCAGGACATAGTGAGATCCTTCCCCGACAGACCCTCCTCCGTGAGCTTGCAGATCCGCCTGACAGCGCGGGTCAGCTGAGGCGACTCGGAGAGGTGAGGGCATTGTGTCCATGCCGGAGTTTTGCTGGCGGGGCTGTTCTTGAATTCAGGTAATTTCCTGTCGCTCGCTGGGTCGGAGACGTCCTTCAGATAGAAGAAGCTTCCGGACCAGTACCGCGCAGATTCGTGGCGGTCGGTGTGGGGGTAGACGCGGCCGGGCCGGAGCATGAAGGTGATGGATCCGCAAGTTGCCAACTCGGAGGTTTGGCGGATTTTCTCCTTCTTGACGGTGAAATAATATTGGAAGAGAGGGAGTTCGGGAGTTACCCGGAGGTGGCCTTCGCAGAGGGTGACATGGTTGCTGATCGCCAGGACGCTGTTTGGCGATATGTTGTGGGGTTGGAGCCCGTACGCTTTTAGGATCTCCGAGAAGAAATCCGATGGCGGAAAAGAGAAACCTCGCTCCACCAGCGCCTTGGTTATTACCATTTCACCATCTTCAGGGGCTGGAGCCAAGGAACCCGGAACTGTTCGCCAGCTTCCGGGAAGCAGGAAACCTTCCGCTTCCAAGTTCTTCAGTTCCTGTCAGTTGTGGTGCAGGGCCACCATTTCCCTTTGGACTCTGAGTCTCGCTTGCGAGCCTTAGAATTTTTGGCGGCGACCTCTTCCGCCTTTTGTTCTGCCTGTTCCTCCCCGGAGGCTTTCTCCGGGTTAGCAGAGGTTCCTTCAGTGTCCTTGCCGGAGTCCTTGGTAGGATCCGTGTGGACCGGAGCAAAGAGTGGAGGGGCGGAGGAGAGGGGCGTTGCCATGATCGGCTCGGAGGTTGGAGGTGGAGTTGCAGAAGACATCTGAACAAAAAAAAAAAGTAGTGACGGAAAACATAGCTTAGTCGGATCCACGTCGTCTTCCTCAAGGATCATCCCTCCCAACTACGACGAAAGACTGAAGCTCGAGGACTTACTGTAATGGATTCCGCGGTGGTGGAAGTCGCCGGCGACGAGGTTTTCGTGCGGTGGCTCGCTGATGTTAAGAACACGAAGAACACTGTGCGGCGAAGTAGGCGCTCCGGCGAAACTCCGGCAGGATTCCGGCAGACTCCGGTACGGAGGAGAGAAAGCTCGGAGGCGGCGTTGCGCGAAGAGGTGAATGGGGGGTGAATGAGGAGATTAGGGTCGACGGTGGATATTTATAGGCCGAGGGAGGAGATTCGTGCTCCGCATCCTATGGTCGGAACGCAAGCGTCGCGCCGTTGGATGCTTGACACGTGTCGCAAACCCTAAACGGTGAAAATGGCTAAGGATAATTTACTGCTCGAATCACGCGTAAATGGCGCCAGAATTGGCGGAACCGTTTGAATCTTTTAAGGTTCCGGGTAGCAGCGAAAAGATAATCAAACCCTTGTCTGTTGCAGGGGAGTAACCCGGAGACATGATGTGAGCTGTCGATGGATGAAGTCCCGCAGGATGGGGATATTTTCCGACTAAAAGTTGGGGAAAAAGGAAAATAAGAAGTTGCAGTTCTTCAAGTTTCTCCGTGTTACCAACATTGCCGGAGATCGTAAGCAACTAGCAAGGCGGAAACTGGAGGTGAAACTCGGAGAACTCTGGGGGCTACTGTTGTGGGTATACTTCATGGGTGTACCATCGACAGTGCCTAGATCTGGCAAGCCCGGGTGGCCCATAGACGGTGATGGTGGCATGTGGCCCATCGGGCGGCCCAGTTGTTGTTGATCGTGAGGATGAAGTCCAGCCCAGGATCGGTATGCCGGATCCGTACCGACCTTTGGAGGAACTCGGATCCGTGGAGGCCCATGAGGAACCCGGATCCAGTACGACGTATAAGGAAGGCGGATCCTTGACGTGCACGGCAAGATATTGTACCGTAGTTTAGGCAATCTGTAATCCGGCAAGGACTCTCCATGTAAACCCTAGATCCGTGCGTCTATATAAGCCGGATCCCGGGAGCCCTAAGGGGCACAACCACAACCATTGTAACAACACGCAAGCGCCCAGATAATTCCAGACAAGCAGCAGTAGGCCCTGTCATCGTGCAGGTGTTCCGAAGCTGGGTAACTCGCGTACCACCGTCCCGTGTGCACTCCGCCCTATGGCCCCTACTTCTTCCCCCCTTCGTGAGGATCCCTCCTCCGGGGTACCGTCGATTAGGCAACGACAAACATAATTACTAAGTTCTATTGTTAGAATTATATCTGAGTACTTTGATCCCAGCTCACAATGCTTTTACAATAACTTGATCAAGATTGTGTTGGCTGCATGTCACCTCAAAAATTATTTTTGTTATCACTTACCTACTCGAGGACGAGCAGGAGTTAAGCTTGGGGATGCTGATACGTTGCAAATGTATCTATAATTTTTGATGCTCCATGCTTGTTTTACACCAATTCCTATATGTTTTTCTCACACTTTATTGCACTTTTATACATTGTCCGGCACTAACCTATTGTCAAGATGCCACAGTGTCGGTCCCTATTTTTTGCTGTTTTTGTATTTCAGAAAAGTTGTACAGGAAATATTCTCGGAATTGGACGAAACAAAAGCCGAAGATCTTATTTTTCCGTAACGAGGACGTAGTCCGGAGGAGAGACGAAGGGGGGCCACAGGGTGGCCAGACCATGCCTAGGCGTGGCCTGGCCCTGTGTCGCGCCTAGGGGTGGTCCGAGACCACCAGTCCTCCACCGACCTCGCCCTTCCTCTGATATAAAGCTCCCGATGCAAAAACTCTAAATGAATGGGCCTCCATCCACGAAAAGTTCCGTAGCTCCACCGCCATTGCAGACAAGATCCGGGGGACATGAGTCTCTGTTCCGGCACCCTCCTGGGACGGGGAATTGCCCCCGGAGCCATCTCCATCGACTCCACCGCCATCTCCATCGCCGTTGCTGCCTCCCATGATGAGGAGGGGTAGTTCTCCCCGGGGCTGAAGGCTCTACCGGTAGCTATGTGGTTTATCTCTCTCTCCCATGGTGTGATCTTTATGTGATCATGGGTTTGTAATCTCTGGAGACTCCTTGTCCCACGTGTGTAAACTGACAGTGTGTGCACCGTGTGGATCTGTTAGGCTATATTTCACAGAATACTTGTTCACTGAATTATGATTTGAGTTGGATGTCTCTATGAAATTGTGGTGTGTTAGTACCTCCTATGAATGCTCAAAGTGATAGTGTGGGGTGTTCATTAGTACTTGGAAATACATCTTTAAGGTTTTCTTTTGCAGCCCTACGCAATGAATTAGTGTTTGTTATCCAACCGGAGAGTAGTTTAGAGTAGCATATATGGTGAAGTTCTTATATTTATATTCCTTTATGATAACATTGTTGAGAGTGACCACTAGTGAAAGTACCCTAGGCCTTATTTTCAAACATCGAATCACCGTTTATTTAGTGTTTTACTACATGTTTACTTGCTGCCATATTTATTTCAGATTGTTATTACCACTCATATTCATCCATATCACTTGCATTTTACTATCTATTCGCCGAACTAGTGCACCTATACATCGGACAAGTGTATTGGGTGTGTTGGGGACACAAGAGACTTCTTGTATCTTAATTACAGGTTTGCTTGACAGGGATACCTTTAACCTCTACCTCCCTGAGTTCGATAGACCTTCGGTGATCCACTTAAGGAAAACTTGCTTCTATTCTACAAACCTCTGCACATGGAGGCTCAACACTTTCTACAAGAATAGAAGCGTGCGTAGACATCAGGTGATCAGGTTGGTTAGGATTTCTTTTTGCTTGACTTTTTCTCCGTCCTCGCCTGCTATGTGCATGAGCGTCTCAGCTGCTATATTCTCCTGGAAGTTCAGGCTCTGGCGAAGCGGCTGATCCGTACGACGGGTACGGACCCGTGGCGGAGCATCCGGTAGCCCTGGTTCCGGGATTCCTGCTTGAGGTGGAGTCTTCTCAGAGTCTTCCTCCTCGTTTTCATCATCTATGCCAGCTAGGGTCGCAAAGACCAGCTTTGGCGGAGACGATTCACCCTCAGCTTCCTCCTCATCCAACTTTTTTTTACCATGGGACGTATTCTTCTGACACCATAGGGGAAACATCGTCTGAGAGTAGGCCGAGGTCGCCGAGCAAGGAGTCCTCATTGTTTCCGGCGCCCTCTGGCTGCTCAGATCCAATGTTGTCTCCGGCATCCTCTAGCTGCATGGGTCCAGCTCCGGCTGCGCATTCGGTTAAAACGGTTATTTCGGTTCAGTTTATACAGTTTTTCGGTAAATATGATTTCAATACTTCGGTAAATACGGTTACGTATAAAAATACGGTTCGGTTTCGGTAATAACCTAATAAATTCGGTTCGGTTTCGGTAATAACCAAAATAACCAAAGTTGACGCAAATTATCTAATAACATCTAAGTTTTATAGACATATATTTTGGTTTTGTATTTTTTTTATGACCGAACTGAATGTATTGCAAGAGAAAGAAACAAAAAAACAATGAAATTACGGACAAGCATAAAAAATAGCTACATCATTGGAGTCGAACTCAAGACCTGTGCACTAATCTGAGGCAACCACACATGAAAACCACCAAGCTGGACACATTTCGTATACTGAATGCACCATATTGTCCATATAGAACAATTGTGTGATGAAGTTGGACTGGGCCTGGAATGAATATTTCTTTGTTGGGCTAGGCTATTCGGTTTCTTTCGGTTAAACTGCGGTTATTCGGTTATTAACTGAAATAACCAAACTATATTAGGTTAGCAATTCTGCTAACTGTAACCTTAACCACAAACTGAAAAAACCGGAGATTCGGTTTAGGTTAGGTTTTCTTCGGTTCGGTTTTCGGTTTCGGTTCGGTTATGTGCAGCCGGAGGTCCAGCACCCTCCTAGGGAGAGGCGGATCCTGGTGTATGTGCGAGGAAGTGCACGAAGTGACACCTTTGCTTCTCTAACACCTGAGAAACCCAAGTGGATCTGCGTTGGTCTTCCACCGATTTTTCCCGCCCAAGGGCGGATAGGGTGGGTTTTGAAATTTCCAGATCTAAGGCGGAATCTTCCTTAGGAAATTCCAGCGACTCAGATCGGATCTTTGCAGCTGCATCCAGCTCGGCGGCGGTTGTAGATGCAGTACTGATACGTCTCCAACGTATCTATAATTTCTTATGTTCCATGCTAGTTTTATGACAATACCAACATGTTTTAGTCATACTTTATAATGTTTTTATGCATTTTCCGAGACTAACCTATTAATAAGATGCCGCAGTGCCAGTTCCTGTTTTCTGCTGTTTTTGATTTCAGAAAAGTTAGTTTACAAATATTCTCGGAATTGGACGAAACAAACGCCCACGGTCTTATTTTCCACGGAGCCTTCTAGAACACCGAAAAGGAGACGGAGAAGGGCCACGAGGCGTCCACCCCATAGGGCGGCGCGGCCCCACCTCTGGCCGCGCCGCCATATGGTGTGGGCCCCTCGGGCACCCCCTTACGCTGCCCCTTTGCCTATTTATTCCCTCCGTCGTGAAAACCCTAGTACCGAGAGCCACGATACGGAAAAAGTTCCAGAGACGCCGCCGCCGTCAACCCCATCTCGGGGGGTTCAGAAGATCGCCTCCGGCACCCTGCCGGAGAGGGGAATCATCACCGGAGGGCTCTACATCACCATGCCCGCCTCCGGACTGATGCGTGAGTAGTTCATCCTTGGACTACGGGTCCATAGCAGTAGCTAGATGGTTGTCTTCTCCTCTTGTGCTATCATGTTTAGATCTTGTGAGCTGCGTATCATGATCAGGATCATCTATTTGTAATGCTACATGTTGTGTTTGTTGGGATCCGATGAATATTGAATACTATGTCAAG
The DNA here is from genome assembly GCF_022539505.1 of Lolium rigidum. NCBI lineage: Eukaryota > Viridiplantae > Streptophyta > Magnoliopsida > Poales > Poaceae > Lolium > Lolium rigidum. The sequence continues at coordinate 64,528,244 of NC_061514.1, forward strand.
TTGATTATTGATCTATCATATATGTGTTATTTATGTTCTTGCATGCTCTCCGTTGCTAGTAGAGGCTCGGCCAAGTTGATACTTGTGACTCCAAGAGGGAGTATTTATGCTAGATAGTGGGTTCATGTCTCCATTGAATGCTGGGAGTGACAGCAACCCCTAAGGTTGTGGATGTGCTGTTGCCACTAGGAATAAAACATCAATGCTTTGTCTAAGGATATTTGTGTTGATTACATTACGCGCAGTACTTAATGCAATTGTCTGTTGTTTGCAACTTAATACTGGAGGGGGTGCGGATGCTAACCTGAAGGTGGACTTTTTAGGCATAGATGCATGCTGGATGGCGGACTATGTTCTTTGTCGTAATGCCCTAAGTAAATCTCATAGTAGTTGATGACCCACAAGTATAGGGGGTGTATCGTAGTATCTTCGATAAGTAAGAATGTCGATCCCAACGAGGAGCAGAAGGTGTTGACAGCAGTTTCGATGAATGATTCACTGTAAATGCTCACAAACAAGTATTCAAGGGGTTTTGATGTAATAGATGAATAAAGTACGAGTAAGTAAAATGCGAGAGAAATAATTGCAGCGAGTGGCCCAATCCTTTTTAGCACAAAGGACAAGCCGGTTTGTTTACTTATAATGACCAAACGTTCTTGAGGACACACGGGGATTTTAGTCTAGTGCTTTCGCTTCATGTGGCTAAATAATCTTCATTGTTTTGATAAGTGTTGTGTGGGTGAACCTATGCTAATGCACCGCCCTTCCTAGGACTAATACATACTTGTGATTATACCCCTTGCAAGCATCCGCAACTACAAGAAAGTAATTAAGATAAATCTAACCACAGCCTTAAACTCTGAGATCCTGCGATCCCTCTTGCATCGATATACTAACGGGGGCTCAGGTTTTCGTCCCTCCGGCAACCCCGCAATTAGCAACCGAATACAAGATGCGCTCCCCTAGGCCCATAAATGGTGAAGTATCGTGTAGTCGACGTTCACACGACACCACTAGAAGAATGACACCACAACTTAAATATCATAACATTGAATATTACTCAACCATAGTTCACTACTAACATTTAGACTTCACCCATGTCCTCAAGAACTAAACGAACTACTCACGAGACATCATATGAAATACAATCAGAGGTGATATGATGATGAATAACAATCTGAACATAAACCTTGGCTCAATGGTTTCACTCAATAGCATCACTAACAAGTAGAGATTAACACCGGGAGAGTTTCCCCTATCAAACAATCAAGATCCAACCCAAATTGTTACAGCGGTGACGAGGTGCAGCGGTGGTGATGGCGGTGTAGACGGTGGAGATGATGATGATGATGATGGAGATGATGTCCAGCTCGATGACGATGGCGATGGCGTCGATTTCCCCCTCCGGCAGGGAATTTCCCCGGCGGATTCCTGCCCGCCGGAGAGATCTTTTCTCTCTGGTGTTCTCCGCCCCGCAGAGGCGGCTGTAACTCTCCGTGAGGTACCCTCTGTGGCTTAGGTTTTCGGGACGAAGGAGTACGCGAAGAAAAGGAGGCGAAAGAGGCTGTGGGGCCCCCAGACCACAAGGTGGCGCGGCCAGGCCATGGGCCGCGCCGCCCTATGGTCTGGGCCCACCTTGGGTCCCCTCTTCTCCCCCTTCTGGCTCCCTCCGTCATCTGGAAAAATAGGAATTTACGTGTAATTTCCTTCCACAGTTGATCTTCCGAAATATTGCGTTCTGACGATGCTTTTTCCAGCAGAATCCTGGCCCCGGTGCTTGATCCTCCAATAATGATGAAACATGCAAAATAGATGAAACTAGCTGGTTGGCCCGCGCCATTGCGCGGCTAGATTTAATATATTATATCATATAGATATATTACATATTTTCTTATATTTTTATGTATTGTTATCCCATGTCAACTATTTTTTAGATGAACATATAAAGTTGATCTATAGCTCAAAATATACAAAACAATTATCACTACAATATATATGGGGGTATTTTAATTGTGATTTTCTCAAATATTTTTTTTTTGGGTAGTACATTAGGTTTTTGATGCATACCTTGAGGTTTGGAAAAGGAAGACAAAAAAACAGGTCCCTACTCCCCTCACAAAACTACGGCTGTCATACTAATCCTCAACTTAGTAACTGGCATATAAAATTTAGTATGCATTTTAACAATTCCCTCCGCCCTAAAATAATAAATAAACTTTTTCTAGATACAAATCTATCTATAACTAAAATGTGTTTAGATATATCAATATCTAAATAAAGTTGAGGATTTTATTTTGGGACAGAAGGACTATATATATGACCATGAAATTGTTATTTTTTCCGAGTCAGTCTGTAAAGGTGCCAAGATGAAGGTATTTTGCCAAGGTTGTGTTGAATATATAATTTGGCTGCTAGTTTAAAAGGTCTTTTATCCTATGTTTGTTCTTCTCTGCTTCCGTATGTCCTATTCAAATTCTTATTGAGAATTAGCCATGCTTAAAAATGGATAAATAGGCACAAAAATGCAAGAGCATAAGACTTCCTTAATACTATATAGTCATGGTATAATATCACAATTTTGCTAGTACCAGTATGCACAACGCATGCACCGCGTGCATGGTAGCTCACGAAGAGAGGACCGATGGAACCTGTTTGAATCAACTTGATACATCGGACAGTCCGTCTGAACATTATAGTTCATGCTGATTGAGCATTTTTATTGCTTCACGTGTCATGGGTCAGCCCGGGTGCTCATGTCTTCAAGCTCTATTCTATAAGATGCATGTACATGTTCTGTAAGAGTACTTCCTTTTGTAAGTTGTAGCGTCATCAAATCCTCTGAATATACACAATGCATGCACCAGCAAGTTAGTTCAACGACAGGGAAAAACCTATTTTGATCGGGTAGATGCATGTGCATGTCAGTTGTGGCATGTCTTTTGTATGGAATTTGGGTGCTAATGTAATGTCCACCCGAGTCATCTGACAGAGCTAGCCCAACTGATGCAAATTAATCACGGTGGTTCATCAGAGTATTAGACCATCTGCAATACGATCGCCCTGTATTTGCTGCATACATGTGGTCGGCATTGATCCTAAGCGCCGTTCCGTGTATGTTCGGCGTCACTTTTTCGGTGCTAGATCATGAAAAGGCATTGTCGCCGTGTCGAGCTCATCAGGAAAAAACGTGGCTGTTGTCGGATACCCTCGACACCGATCAATCATCACTTCATCAGCATCTACAATTCCTCCGTGCAATTCCTCCGTGCTAGTAAATCACAACCTGCAGCTCAAAGCTGTTCCGTCGTTTTGCCGATGCAAGCGAGTAGCCTGAAGTTGATCGTGAGGCCTGTTGTTCTGTCGATTTGCCGAGGCAAGTGAGCTGGATGACTTTAATGGCGTCTTGAGGAGCCTGCCTGCAGGGGAAGCGCTCCTGGCCTGGCCACCACCAGCTTCTTTCGACGTGCAGCTCCTGCATCTGGTCCGGCAACGCACGCGATGTCGTCTTTTCTGATCCTAACGCACACGACAATCCTTCACCTCTTGATTCCCGCCCCTATTCTGCTCGCGTCGCTCTTTGCGTGTTTGTGCCTCTTCCTTGCGAGGGGGGATAGCTGGCATTTATATAGGCACTCGGCAGGGCTCGCCGATCAGGTCGGCTACGTGTGGCCGTTTAAATCTTTTTTATCTTGATCAGGTCGTTATGTACATGACATCATCCATGAGGTCAGCCGTATAACATACCGTCGTAAAACGGTCCTGCTCGTTGCTGTTTGACATGTACGCCGGACATCAAGTTTTGATCCCTCTCGATCGTGTGATGGCTAATATACCGGCATACATATAACTGCAGAGGTGTTTTGTTTTCTTACGTTTCATGTTAAATGGATGTGGTGTATTCGCTTGGTTTGATGGGTTTATCTCCATCGTGTCTGATCTCATTTGAATATCTCCTCTCAAACCGGCCGGGTAGTGCAAAGCGCACGTGGAAGAGAAACCAAGCGGACGGTCAAATCTAAGCTATCTTTTGCTAGCGCTTAAATTATGTCAAATCTTAGCCATCCATTGTTTATGTTAAATCTTAGCCATTGGTTGTTTGTTGTTTTAATAATATAATAGATAACATAAGTATTGTGTCCCAATATGAAATATATCAATGAATAACAGCAAATTATGATACAAAATAGTGATGCAAATTGGACGTATCAACTCCCCCCAAGCTTAGACCTCGCTTGTCCCCAAGCGAAACTGAGCTCGATAAACAAGACCACATGTTTATGGAGTGAAGAGTCGATAAATAAAATACGGACAAGAAGCATCATATTCATTCACACAAGACATTCTCGTAAACAACTTCCTCATATAACTCATCTTGAAATAAGTAAAGAGAAATCACAAGTAAAGGTGCATAAGAAATCATAGTTGGTGATGGCAAACTTTGTTCTTGGTCAGAGAACTACTAACGGATTGTACTTCTAAGCAAAGCTTTCATATTAGAATTTATAGCTGGACTTTCATATTTAATCATAACCATCTCCTCATAATTATTGATAACTTCAAAGTCATATTCATTCAGATAAAATTTGTACTAAACAAGAAAGTATAAAAGACATGATTAACTGAATCATAGCATAAATGGTTGGTTCACAACAACTCAATTGCTTGCTTTAGATAGAGGGAAATAGGTTTACTGACTCATCATAAAAGTAAAAGATAGGCCCTTCGCAGAGGGAAGCAGGGATTAAATCATGTGCTAGAGCTTTTCAAGTGTTGAAATCATATAAAGAGCATACAAGTAAGATTTTGAGTGGTGTTTGTTGTTGTCAACGAATGGTAGTGGGCACTCTAACCCCCTTGCCAAACAGACATTCCAAGAACGGCTCCCATGAAGGACGTTATCTCTACCAGCAAGGTAGATCATCCCCCTTCTCTTTTGTTTACACATGTATTTTAGTTTTATTATGGATGACACTCCCCCCAACCTTTGCTTTCACAAGCCATGGCTAACCGAATCCTCGGGTGCCTTCCAACATTCACATACCATGGAGGAGTGTCTATTGCAAAATTAAGTTGCTTACTGATAAATCAGGGCAAAACATGTGAAGAGAATTATTAATGAAAGTTATTAATTTGGGGCTGGGAACCCCGTTGCCAGCTCTTATTGCAAAATTATTGGATAAGCGGATGTGCCACTAGTCCATTGGTGAAACTCCGCCCAACAAGATTGAAAGATAAAAACACCACATACTTCCTCATGAGCTATAAACCATTGACACAAATAAGGAGTAGTATAGTTTGAATTATTTAAATGTAGCACATGAAGTATTTACTTGGAATGGCAGAAAATACCATGTAGTAGGTAGGTATGGTGGACACAAATGGCATAGGTTTGGTCTAAGGTTATGGATGTATGAGAAGCATTCCCTCTCGATACAAGTCTTTGGCTAGCAAGGTTTGATAGCAAGCATAAAGGTTGAGGAAACAAACAAATATACATATGATAGAACAATCATGCATCTTTCTCATAAGCACAAGCAATTTTACTTCAGAATACTAAACTCATTAGCATAGAGATAATAGAGTAATATATCTAAGTGTATTTCTCTCTTCTATTTAAACATCAAGGTGTTGTTGCTATTGACCAATGCTAAGTTTGCCAAAACCAAATAGATTTACTTGATGCTCCCAAAGTGATATCAATACTCATGTCAAGAGTAATCATATAATGGAGATTGCAAACTAAAATAAGGTGTGCAAAAAGTAAATGATAAGACTTCTCATTAATATTCCATAACGATAACTCACACCAACGGATACATAGATAACCAACTAAGAGAGATACTTCCACATTGCATACTATTCCATATGATAACTTCCCTACTCATGATATGACACTACTTGATAGTAAAAGATAAAGGTAGTGATGATGTGATACCGCGGCACTCCCCAAGCTTGGAACAAACCAAGGGGATGCCAATACCGATGATGAATTACTCCTTCGGTGGTGATGGTGATGGATTCTTCTCGACAAGCTTCTTAACAAGCTCCTTTAAATCTTCAATCTCATAGGTGAGGTTGCGAATCAGTTCCGAGTTGTGCTCAACGCGGCTCATAATCATGTAAGGTGGTGAATCCCAACTCCTAGAGTTGTTTCCCCATCCTTCAGCTTCAGATTTCATCTCTCCTGCAATGTTAGAACGATCTATATCCCAACCACTTGGCAACACTACCTTGGGGGTTCTTTCAGTTTGACGATCGTAGATTAGGTTGCGGAAAGGGCTGTAATTGCCCGGAGAAGATGTCCTTGGAGCCAAGTAATGACGTGGAACCGCTCCTCCGGTAGCGATTCGTGCACTCCTCTTGGTGTTGGATGAATTTGATATCACGCCAATGCTTGCAATGGTGGCACGCTGGTGTACTCGCGGAGCTTCCTCCACTTCTTCCTCATCCTCACTTACGTCTTCTTCCTTCAGTTCCGGGTCTTGAATATCTTCCTCCAAAGGTCCCTTGTCCTTGTTGTTGGAGACCATGGTGCTTCTAGATCAAAACAAATCTGCGTAAAACAGCTCGAAACAAAACACGACGAGAAAACGATATACGGATCTCCGGGGGTCGGGGGATTATATAGCAAATATTTTTACGATAAAAGGAAGGTTCCAGGCCGAAAACGAGTGGAAACGGGACGCCGAGGGGCTGTCCCCATAGGTCGGCGCGGCCAGGGTGGGGCCCGCGCCGGCCTATGGTGACGGGCCCTCGCGCGTCTTTTCCACTCCGTTTCGATTCCGTAATTTTTCATATTTTCCAAAAACAGCAAAAATATTGTTCGGAAAGGTAAACGCGGACTTTTTATTACCTGTACTGTTACCTATTCAAAGTCGAGTTCTGGCGGACTGTCAATTTGTCCTTTGATGAAAGCCTCCGGTGTTTCTACTTGAATAATATCAACATCAACATTATAAGAATCACCCGAGATATAATGCTTGAGTCTTTGTCCATTCACCACTTGTGTGGCATTGCCTTGGAGAGAGCTAATTTTAATTGCTCCTGAACGATACACCTCCTCAACAACATATGGTCCTTCCCATTTCGAGAGTAATTTCCCCGCAAAGAATCTGAGACGAGACCGATACAATAGGACTTTATCCCCAATATTAAACTCTCTTTTGATGATCCTTCTATCATGCCACTTCTTAACTTTTTCTTTAAAGAGTTTAGCATTTTCATAAGCTTCACTTCTCCATTCATCTAGAGAACTTAATTGCAGCAACCTCTTATTACCGGCTAGTTTCGGATCTTTATTTAGTTCTCTAACAGCCCAATAAGCTTTGTGCTCTAGTTCTAAAGGTAAATGACAAGCTTTTCCATAAACCATTTTATAAGGTGACATTCCCATAGGATTTTTATAAGCAGTTCTATAAGCCCATAGTGCTTCCTTCAATTTGCTAGCCCAATTCTTTCTAGATTTATTAACGGTCTTTCCCAAAATAGATTTAATCTCTCTATTTGATAATTCTACTTGACCACTAGTTTGAGGGTGATAAGCGGAAGCAATTCTATGATTAATACCATACTTAGCAAGAGTTTTTCTAAAACCTCCATGAATAAAATGAGAACCTCCATCAGTCATAATATATCTAGGTACTCCAAATCTAGGAAAAATAATATATAAAAGCATTTTTAAAGAAGTCTCACCATCAGCACTTTTTGTGGGTATAGCTTCTACCCATTTGGTAACATAATCAACAGCGACAAGTATATGAGTGTTACCTTCTGAAGAAGGGAAAGGACCCATGAAGTCGAATCCCCAACAATCGAATGGTTCAATAACCAGAGTATAATTCATAGGCATTTCATTGCGTCTAGAGATATTACCAACTCTTTGACATTCATCACAAGATAAAATAAATTTCCTTGCATCTTTGAAAAGTGTTGGCCAATAAAAACCTGATTGCAGAACCTTTTGTGCGGTTCTATCTCCAAGCGTGATGTCCTCCATAAACACTACCATGACATTTACTCAATATCTCCTGTTGTTCATATTCGGGAACACATCTTCGCATAATACCATCCACTCCTTCTTTATATAAGTGTGGGTCATCCCAAAAATAATGCCTCAAGTCATAAAAGAATTTCCTCCTTTGCTTGAAATGAAAAGGTTGGAGGCAAATACTTCGAAACAATAAAGTTAGCATAATCAGCATACCAAGGGCTCTCTCGCGAACTCACCTTTATTACGGCCAATTGTTCATTCGGAAAACTATCATTAACAGGAACAGGATCATAAGCAATATTTTCCAATCTAGACAAATTATCAGCAACAGGATTATCAGCACCTTTCCTATCTATAATATGTAAATCAAATTCTTGCAAAAGAAGTACCCATCTAATAAGCCTTGACTTAGCATCTTTCTTTGTCATAAGGTATCTAATTGCAGCATGATCAGTATGAATTGTGACTTTTGAATCAACAATATAGGGTCTAAACTTGTCACAAGCAAAGACTACAGCTAACAATTCTTTTTCAGTTGTAGCATAATTTCTTTGAGCAGCATCAAGAGTCTTACTAGCATAATGAATAACATTTAATTTTTTATCTACTCGCTGTCCAAGAACAGCGCCTACAGCAAAATCACTAGCATCACACATAATTTCAAAAGGCAAATTCCAATCAGGAGGTTCGACTACGGGAGCAGTTGTTAAGGCTTTCTTTAGAGTTTCAAAAGCTTCTTTACAATCATCATCAAAAACAAAAGGTACATCTTTTTGAAGAAGATTAGTAAGAGGCTTTGAAATTTTAGAGAAATCTTTAATAAATCTCCTATAAAACCCAGCATGACCAAGAATACTACGAATACCTTTAACATCCCTCGGATAGGGCATCTTCTCAATTGCTTCAACTTTAGCTCTATCAACTTCAATACCTCTCTCGGAAATTTTATGTCCCAATACAATTCCTTCATTAACCATAAAGTGGCATTTCTCCTAATTAAGAACAAGGTTAGTTTCTTCACATCTCTGCAAAACTTTATCGAGGTTTTGCAAGCAATTATCAAAAGAATTCCCATAAACAGAAAAATCATCCATGAACACCTCTACAATACTTTCGCAAAAACCATGAAAAATAGCAGACATGCATCTTTGAAAAGTAGCAGGAGCATTACATAAACCAAAAGGCATACGCCTATAAGCATAAGTTCCATAAGGACAAGTGAACGTGGTTTTCTCTTGATCTTTAGCTTTAACAACAATTTGTGAAAACCCGAATAACCATCAAGAAAGCAAAAATGAGTATTTTTAGATAACCTTTCTAACATTTGATCAATAAAGGGTAAAGGGTAATGATCTTTCTTAGTAACTTTATTAACTTTTCGAAAATCAATGCACATTCTATACCCTACAACTACTCTTTGAGGAATAAGCTCATCATTATCATTAGGCACAACTGATCATTCCTCCTTTCTTAGGAACACAATGCACAGGACTAACCCATCTACTATCAGCAATAGGATATATAATACCAGCTTCAAGAAGTTTTAATACCTCGTTCCTTACCACCTCTTTCATCTTCGGAATTAGACGACGTTGATGTTCAACAACGAGGCTTTGCATCATCTTCCATATTGATAGCATGTTGGCAAATAGAAGGAGAAATCCCTTTTAAATCATCAAGAGTATAGCCAATAGCTCCTCGGTGTTTCTTCAATATTTCCAATAACCTTTCTTCCTCAATCTCTGAAAGCTTAGAACTAATAATAACAGGATATATTTTCTTATCATCAGTATGAGCATATTTAAGATTATCAGGTAAAGGCTTTAAATCGAAAACAGGATCTTCCTTTGGTGGCGGTGTTGTACCCAAATCTTCCACCGGTAAATCATGCTTGAGAATAAGTTGGCGAATAAAAATTCCCTCAAGCTCATCTCTTTCTTTCCTAAAAGCTTCACTTTCACTATTCTCCAAATGTTGCTGCAAAGGATTATCAGGAACAAGAACAATGGATGCACACTACTCCATTTTAAAATCATTACTAGGCAAGTCAGCTTTATAAGGAGTTTTAGTGAATTTAGAAAAGTTAAATTCATAAGGTTCACCAGCAAATTTAGTCAAAATTTTCTCTTTCTTACAATCTATAATAGCTCCACAAGTATTTAGAAAAGGTCTACCAAAAATGATAGGACAATGATCACTAGCAGCAGTAACCAAGTACCAAAAAGTCAGCAGGATATTTAATCTTACCACATAGAACTTCCACATCTCGAACAATACCAATTGGAGAAATAGTTTCTCTATTAGCCATCTGAATAACCACATCAATATCTTCAAGTTCACAAGAACCAATTTCATGCATAATCTCCGTGTAAAGCTCATAAGGAATAACACTAACACTTGCACCAATATCACATAAACCATAATAGCAATGATCACCAATTCTAACAGATAGCATAGGAACACTAACTTGCTTGGGTTTATTAGGATGTGAAACAATATTAGAAGCATCTTCACAGAAAATAATATGACCATCCTCCACATTTTCAGTCACAAGATCTTTAACTATTGCAACAAGCAGGTTCAATTTTAATTTGTTCTTCGAGGTTCTTTAGGTTTCTTTTCACTTTTATTAACCGCACTAGATATGACAGAGTACTCCTTCATTTTAGCAGTGGAAAGGAGTTTTTTCAATATAAACTTCGGGAATAACATTATCAACAGTTTCAATCACTACACATTTGTTTACAGATGAATCTACGTCATCTTTATATGGTTCATGATACTTATCAAAATTCTTCTTAGGCAATTCATAATGAGAGGCAAAAGCTTTATAAAGATTTGCAACAACTTGGGAATCAAGACCATATGTAGCACTCATATTACGAAATTTATCAGTATCCATAAAAGCTTCAATGCATTTATAATCATAAATTATACCTGACTCTCTATCCTTGTCGTTCTCCCATCCTTCAGTATTTTCTTGGATCCGATCAAGAAGGTCCCTTTTAAACTCTTCTTTGTTGCGTGTAAATGATCCAGAACAAGAAGTATCCAGCAAGGTCTTGTCTTGAAAAGAAAGTATTGCATAGAAATTATCAGTAATAACATTACCAGGAAGCTCATGAATGGGGCATTTGAGCATTAAAGACTTCAATCTCCCCCAAGCTTGGGCAATACTTTCTCCATCATGAGGCCAGAAATTATATATGCGGTTCCGATCTTTGTGAATTTCACTTGGAGGATAGAATTTGGAATAAAATAGAGGCACAATGTCCTCCCAATCAAGAGAATCACCATTCTTCAGCAATTTATACCAATGCGCCGCTTTACCAGACAGCGATATAGTGAATAGTTTCTTTCTAACTTCATTCATAGCAATACCTGCACATTTGAATAACCCGCATAATTCGTGCAAAAACAGTAAATGATCACCAGGATGGACAGTTCCATCCCCTTCATAGCGGTTATCCATAACACGTTCAATAATTTTCATAGGTATTTTATATGGTATCACTTCCTCACCTGGCGCTTCATCCACTACCGTTGCAGTAGTAGTAGATTTCCCAAATAGAAATTGAAGAGAAGATCTCTCCATAATGACTTATAGCAGCAGGCAGAAATTAAATCAGCACAAACAAGTAAAGGTTTTCCTTACCAATTCCACTTACCAATAGCGCTTCACTCCCGGCAACGGCGCCGTGAAAATAGTCTTGATGACCCACAAGTATAGGGGGTGTATCGTAGTATCTTCGATAAGTAAGAATGTCGATCCCAACGAGGAGCGAGAAGGTGTTGACAGCAGTTTCGATGAAGGATTCACAGTAAATGCTCACAAACAAGTATTCAAGGGGTTTTGATGTAATAGATGAATAAAGTACGAGTAAGTAAAATGCGAGAGAAATAATTGCAGCGAGTGGCCCAATCCTTTTTAGCACAAAGGACAAGCCGGTTTGTTTACTTATAATGACCAAACGTTCTTGAGGACACACGGGGATTTTAGTCTAGTGCTTTCGCTTCATGTGGCTAAATAATCTTCATTGTTTTGATAAGTGTTGTGTGGGTGAACCTATGCTAATGCACCGCCCTTCCTAGGACTAATACATACTTGTGATTATAACCCTTGCAAGCATCCGCAACTACAAGAAAGTAATTAAGATAAATCTAACCACAGCCTTAAACTCTGAGATCCTGCGATCCCTCTTGCATCGATATACTAACGGGGGCTCAGGTTTCTGTCACTCCGGCAACCCCGCAATTAGCAACCGAATACAAGATGCGCTCCCCTAGGCCCATAAATGGTGAAGTATCATGTAGTCGACGTTCACACGACACCACTAGAAGAATGACACCACAACTTAAATATCATAACATTGAATATTACTCAAGCATAGTTCACTACTAACATTTAGACTTCACCCATGTCCTCAAGAACTAAATGAACTACTCACGATACATCATATGAAATACAATCAGAGGTGATATGATGATGAATAACAATCTGAACATAAACCTTGGCTCAATGGTTTCACTCAATAGTGTTGGAGATATGCCCAAGAGGCAATAATAAAAGTGGTTATTATATATCTTTATGTTTATGATAAAAGTTTATATACCATGCTATAATTGTATTAACTGAAACATTGATACATGTGTGATATGTAAACAACAAAGAGTCCCTAGTAAGCCTCTTAACTAGCTTGTTGATTAATAGATGATTAGTTTCATAATCATGAACATTGGATGTTATTAATAACAAGGTTATATCATTGTATGAATGATGTAATGGACACACCCAATTAAGCGTAGCATAAGATCACGTCATTAAGTTATTTGCTATAACTTTCGATACATAGTTACCTAGTCCTTATGACCATGAGATCATGTAAATCACTTATACCGGAAAGGTACTTTGATTACATCAAACGCCACTGCGTAAATGGGTGGTTATAAAGGTGGGATTAAGTATCCGGAAAGTATGAGTTGAGGCATATGGATCAATAGTGGGATTTGTCCATCCCGATGACGGATAGATATACTCTGGGCCCTCTCGGTGGAATGTCGTCTAATGTCTTGCAAGCATATGAATAAGTTCATAAGAGACTACATACCACGGTACGAGTAAAGAGTACTTGTCAGGAGACGAGGTTGAACAAGGTATAGTGTGATACCGATGATCAAACCTCGGACAAGTAAAATATCGCGTGACAAAGGGAATTGGTATCGTATGTGAATGGTTCATTCGATCACTAAAGTCATCGTTGAATATGTGGGAGCCATTATGGATCTCCGGATCCCGCTATTGGTTATTGGTCGGAGTGAGTACTCAACCATGTCCGCATAGTTCGCGAACCGTAGGGTGACACACTTAAAGTTGGATGTTGAAATGGTAGTACTTGAATATGGAATGAAGTTGGAATATTTGTTCGGAGTCCCGGATGTGATCCCGGACATCACGAGGAGTTCCGGAATGGTCCGGAGAATAAGATTCATATATAGGATGTCATTTTATGTGAATAAAATGATGCGGAAGGTTCTATGGAAGGTTCTAGAAGGTTCTAGAAAAGTCCGGAATAAACCACCAAGGAAGGTGGAGTCCACATGGGACTCCACCTCCATGGCCGGCCAACCCTAGTGGGGGAGGAGTCCCAAGTGGACTCCCCTTAGGGGGCCGGCCACCCCTATGGAAGGAGGAATTCCCACCTCTAGTGGGAGGGAAGGTTTTCCACCATATGGAAGGTTTTGGGTTCGGGTCTGATTCGAAGACTTGTAGTCCAACACTTGGGGCTTCCACCTATATATAGAGGGCCAAGGGAGGGGGCCGGCCACCTCAAGACCACAAGCTGGCCGCCCCCCATAGAGTGGCCGGCCAACCCCTCCCAAACCCTAGCTTTGCTCCTCCACTTCATATTGCCCGCATAGCTTAGCGAAGCTCCGCCGGACTTCTACACCGCCACCGACACCACGCCGTCGTGCTTTGTCGGATTCAAGAGGAGCTACTACTTCCGCTGCCCGCTGGAACGGGGAGGTGGACGTCGTCTTCATCAACAACCGAACGTGTGACCGAGTACGGAGGTGCTGCCCGTTCGTGGCGCCGGAACCGATCGTGATCAAGATCTTCTACGCGCTTTTGCAAGCGGCAAGTGAACGTCTACCGCAGCAACAAGAGCCTCCTCTTGTAGGCTTTGGAATCTCTTCAAGGGTGAGTCTCGATAATCCCCTCGTTGCTACCGTCTTCTAGATTGCATCTTGGCTTGGATTGCGTGTTCGCCGTAGGAAAATTTTTGTTTTCTATGCTACGTTATCCTACGGTGGTATCGAGCCGTGTCTATGCATAGATGGTTGCACGAGTAGAACACAATGGTTTGTGGGCGTTGATGCTCTTGTTATCTTTAGTTGAGTACTTTGCATCTTTGTGGCATAGTGGGATGAAGCGGCTCGGGCTAACTTTACATGACCGCGTTCATGAGATTTGCTCCACGCTTGACATGCAACTTGTATTGCATAAGTGGCTTTGCGGGTGTCTGTCTCTCCTACTATAGTGAAGATTCAATTTACTCTTCTATTGACAACACTAGTATCACCGTTGTGGTTCATGTTCGTAGGTAGATTGGATCTTGCTCGAAAACCCTAAACCACGTAAAATATGCAAACCAAATTAGAGAACGTCTAACTTGTTTTTGCAGGGTTTGGTGATGTGATATGGCCATAATGTGATGATGAATATGTATGAGATGATCATTATTGTATTGTGGCAACCGGCGGGAGCCTTATGGTTGTCTTTAAATTTCATGTTGAGTAGTTTTTCAAAGTAGTTGTAATAGTTGCTACATGGAGGACGATCATGAAGACGGCGCCATTGACCTTGGTGCTTCGCCGACGATGATGGAGATCATGCCCGTTGATGATGGAGATCATGTCCGTGCTTTGGAGATGAAGATCAAAGGCGCAAAGACAAAAGGGCCATATCATATCACATATGAACTGCATGTGATGTTAATCCTTTTATGCATCTTATTTTGCTTAGATCGCGACGGTAGCATTATAAGATGATCCCTCTCACTAAAATCTCAAGATAATAAAGTGTTCATCCTTAGTAGCACCGTTATCAAGTCTTATCGTTTCGAAGCATCTCGTGATGATCGGGTGTAATAGATTCGATGAGTACATATAACGGGTGCAAGACAGTTTTGCACATGCGGATACTAAGGTGGCCTTGACGAGCCTAGCATGTAAAGACATGGTCTCGGAACACGTGATACCGAAAGGTAGAGCATGAATCATATGATTGATATGATAAACACTTTGAGTGTTCGCCATTGAAATTACATCTTGTCTCGTGATGATCGGGCATAGGTGTGATGGATTTGGTTCGTGTGATCACTAAGACAATGCGAGGGATATTGTTTTGAGTGGGAGTTCACCTAGATTTTTAATTATGTAGAATTAAAATTTGAACTCAATTTGTCATAAACTTAGTCTAAACTATTGCAAATATGTTGTAGATATGGCGTCCTCAATCAATTTTAACCAGTTCCTAGAGAAAGAAAAGCTTAAGAGCAACGGTAGCAACTTCACCGACCGGTTCCGTCATGTGAGGATCTTCCTCAATGGCGGAAATCTGCAATATGTGCTTGATGCACCGCTAGGTGACCCTCCTGCGAAACTGAAACCGATGAAGTAAAGAATGTTTACATGACTCGGAAAACTCGGTACTCTCAAGTTCGGTGTGCCATCTTATGCAGTCTGGAATCCGATCTTCAAAAACGTTTTGAGCACCACGATCCTCATGAGTTGATAAAAGAGTTGAAGACTATTTTTGAGACTCATGCGGCCGTGGAATGCTATGAAGCATCGAAACACTTTTTCAGCTGTATGATGGAAGAAGGCAGCTCCATTAGTGAGCACATGCTCGTTATGACCGGGCATGCGAAGAAACTCAGTGACTTGGGAATAGTGATTCCTAACAGACTGGGGATTAATCGTGTCCTTCAATCACTGCCACCAAGTTACAAGAACTTTGTGATGAACTACAATATGCAGAACATGAACAAGGAGTTTCCTGAACTCTTTGGCATGCTAAAAGCTGCTGAGATTGAGATCAAGAAAGAGCACCAAGTGTTGATGGTCAACAAGACCACCAGCTTCAAGAAACAGGGCAAGTCTAAAGGCAAGAACAAGAAGAGTGGCAAGAAAGCTGCCACGCCTCCCGTGAAACCTAAGTCTGGCCCTAAGCCCGATGCTCGAGTGTTATTACTGCAAGGAGAAGGGACAACTGGAAGCGTAATTGCTCCAAGTATTTGGCGGATCCGAAGAGCGGCCTTATCAAGAAGAAGAAAGAAGGTATATCTGATATACATGTTATAGATGTTTATCTCACTAGTTCTCGTTCTAGTACACTGGGTATTTGATACTGGTTCGGTTGCTCATATTTGTAACTCGAAACGGGAACTAAAGAATAAACGACAACTGCTGAAAGATGAAGTGACGATGCGCGTTGGAAACGGATCCAAGGTCAATGTGATCGCGATCGGGACACTTCCTCTACATCTACCTTCGGGATTAGTTTTAAGCCTAAATAATTGTTATTATGTACCCGCGTTGAGCATGAACATTATATCAGGATCTTGTTTAATGCAAGACGGTTATTCATTCAAGTCTGAGAATAATGGTTGTTCTATTTTTATGAATAATATCTTTTATGGTCGAGCACCACAAAAGAATGGCTTATTTCGTTAGATCTCGATAGTAGTAATACGCATATACATAACATTGATGCTAAGCGAATTAAATTGAATGATAATTCTACTTATATGTGGCACTCGTCGTCTTGGTCATATTGGAATGAAACGCATGAAGAAACTCCATACCGATGGATTACTTGAATCACTTGACTTTGAGTCACTTGATAGATGCGAAGCATGTCCGATGGGAAAAATGACTAAGACTCCATTCTCGGGTATGATGGAGCGAGCTACCGACTTATTGGAAATCATACACACGGATGTATGTGGACCAATGAGTGTAGCATCGCGCGGTGGTTATCGTTATGTTCTAACCTTCACAGATGATTTGAGTAGATATGGGTATATCTATTTAATGAAACATAAATCCGAAACTTTCGAGAAGTTTAAGGAATTCCAAAGTGAAGTAGAAAATCAACGTAACAAGAAAATTAAATTTCTACGATCTGATCGCGGAGGTGAATATCTGAGTTATGAGTTTGGCATGCATTTAAAGAAATGCGGAATACTTTCACAATTGACACCGCCGGGAACACCACAACGAAACGGTGTGTCCGAACGTCGTAATCGAACTCTCTTAGATATGGTTCGTTCTATGATGTCTCTTACTGATTTGCCGTTATCATTTTGGAGTTATGCATTAGAGACAGCCGCATTCACTTTAAATAGAGCACCATCAAAATCCGTTGAAACGACGCCGTATGAATTATGGTTTAATAAGAAACCTAAGCTCGTCGTTCCTAAAAGTTTGGGGTTGCGAAGCCTATGTAAAAAAGTTACAACCGGACAAGCTAGAACCCAAAGCGGAGAAATGCGTCTTCATAGGATACCCTAAGGAAACTATAGGGTACACTTTCTATCACAGATCCGAAAGCAAGATCTTTGTTGCTAAGAACGGAACCTTTCTTGAGAAAGAATTTCTCACTAAAGAAGTGACTGGAAGAAAAGTAGAACTCGATGAGATTGAAGAATCTCTACTCGTTGATCGAGTAGCACGATGACCGGAAAATGTTCCTGTACCACCTACACCGGCAACGAGAGGAAGCTAATGATAATGATCATGAAACTTCAAATGAGACAGCTATCGAACCTCGCAGATCGACAAGGGATCGTGCCACTCCGGATTGGTATGATCCTTGTCTAAATGTCATGATTGTGGATAACAATGATGAAGACCCTGCGACGTATGAAGAAGCGATGATGAGCCCGTATTCCAACAAATGGCAAGAAGCCATGAAATCCGAAATGGGATCCATGTATGATAACAAAGTATGGACTTTGGTAGAATTACCTGATAGCCGCAAGGCTGTCGAAAATAAATGGATCTTCAAAAGAAAAACAGATGCCGATGGTAATATTACTGTCTATAAAGCTCGACTTGTCGCAAAGGGTTTCCGACAAATTCAAGGTGTTGACTACGATGAGACTTTCTCACCTGTAGCGAAGCTAAAATCTGTGAGGATTTTGTTAGCAATAGCTGCATTTTTCGATTATGAGATTTGGCGGATGGATGTCAAAACGGCGTTCCTTAATGGTGACATTGAGGAAGAGTTGTATATGGTACAACCCAAAGGTTTTGTCGATCCTAAAAATGCTGACAAAGTATGCAAACTTCAGCGTTCAATCTATGGACTAAAGCAAGCATCAAGAAGTTGGAACCGACGCTTTGATAAGGTGATCAAAGACTTCGGGTTTATACAGTGTCATGGAGAGGCCTGTATTTACAAGAAAGTGAGTGGGAGCTCTGTAGCATTCCCGATATTATATGTAGATGACATATTATTGATTGGGAATGATATAGAACTATTAAGCAGTGTAAAGGGTTATTTGAATAATAGTTTTTCAATGAAAGACCTTGGTGAAGCATCATATATATTAGGCATCAAGATTTATAGAGATAGATCAAGACGTCTAATAGGGCTATCACAGAGTACATACCTGGACAAGATTCTGAAAAAGTTTAGAATGGACGAAAGTAAGAAAGGATTCTTACCTATGTTACCGAGCAAGGTCTTGAGTAAGACTCAAGGACCGGCTACGGCAGAAGAAAGAGAAAGGATGAGTCAGATCCCCTATGCCTCGGCGAGTAGGCTCTATCATGTATGCCATGCTATGTACAAGACCGGATATAGCACATGCTGTTAGTTTGACTAGCAGATATCAAAGTGATCCAGGGATAGAACACTGGACAGCGGTCAAGAATATCCTGAAGTACTTGAAAAGAACTAAGGATATGTTTCTTTGTTATGGAGGTGACCAAGAGCTCGTTGTAACAAGTTACACCGATGCAAGTTGGAACACCGATCCCGATGACTCTAAGTCACAATCCGGGTACGTGTTTATATTGAATGGTGTCTGCAGTAAGCTGGGCAAGCTCGAAGCGAGTGCACGGTGGCGAAATCCTCAACGGAATCGGAGTACATAGCGGCTTCGGAGGCTTCATCGAAGCGGTATGGATGAAGAGGTTCATTGTAGAGCTCGGTGTGGTTCCTAGTGCATTGGACCCATTTGTCATCTACTGTGATAACATGGGTGCCATCGCCAATGCACAAGAGCCAAGGTCACACAAGAGGCTGAAGCATATCAAGCTGCGTTACCACTCGATTCGCGAGTACATCGAAGATGGAGAAGTAAAGATTTGCAAAGTACACACTGATCCGAATGTAGCAGATCCGTTGACTAAAGCTCTCCCTAGGGCAAAGCATGACCAACACCGGAATGCCATGGGTGTTAGGTATATTACAATGTAATCTAGATTATTGACTCTAGTGCAAGTGGGAGACTCGTTGGAGATATGCCCAAGAGGCAATAATAAAAGTGGTTATTATATATCTTTATGTTTATGATAAAAGTTTATATACCATGCTATAATTGTATTAATCTGAAACATTGATACATGTGTGATATGTAAACAACAAAGAGTCCCTAGTAAGCCTCTTAACTAGCTTGTTGATTAATAGATGATTAGTTTCATAATCATGAACATTGGATGTTATTAATAACAAGGTTATATCATTGTATGAATGATGTAATGGACACACCCAATTAAGCGTAGCATAAGATCACGTCATTAAGTTATTTGCTATAAGCTTTCGATACATAGTTACCTAGTCCTTATGACCATGAGATCATGTAAATCACTTATACCGGAAAGGTACTTTGATTACATCAAACGCCACTCGCGTAAATGGGTGGTTATAAAGGTGGGATTAAGTATCCGGAAAGTATGAGTTGAGGCATATGGATCAATAGTGGGATTTGTCCATCCCGATGACGGATAGATATACTCCGGGCCCTCTCGGTGGAATGTCGTCTAATGTCTTGCAAGCATATGAATAAGTTCATAAGAGACTACATACCACGGTACGAGTAAAGAGTACTTGTCGGGAGACGAGGTTGAACAAGGTATAGTGTGATACCGATGATCAAACCTCGGACAAGTAAAATATCGCGTGACAAAGGGAATTGGTATCGTATGTGAATGGTTCATTCGATCACTAAAGTCATCGTTGAATATGTGGGAGCCATTATGGATCTCCGGATCCCGCTATTGGTTATTGGTCGGAGTGAGTACTCAACCATGTCCGCATAGTTCGCGAACCGTAGGGTGACACACTTAAAGTTGGATGTTGAAATGGTAGTACTTGAATATGGAATGAAGTTGGAATATTTGTTCGGAGTCCCGGATGTGATCCCGGACATCACGAGGAGTTCGGAATGGTCCGGAGAATAAGATTCATATATAGGATGTCATTTTATGTGAATAAAATGATGCGGAAGGTTCTATGGAAGGTTCTAGAAGGTTCTAGAAAAGTCCGGAATAAACCACCAAGGAAGGTGGAGTCCACATGGGACTCCACCTCCATGGCCGGCCAACCCTAGTGGGGGAGGAGTCCCAAGTGGACTCCCCCTTAGGGGGCCGGCCACCCCCCCTATGGAAGGAGGAATTCCCACCTCTAGTGGGAGGGAAGGTTTTCCACCATATGGAAGGTTTTGGGTTCGGGTCTTATTCGAAGACTTGTAGTCCAACACTTGGGGCTTCCACCTATATATAGAGGGCCAAGGGGAGGGGGCCGGCCACCTCAAGACCACAAGCTGGCCGCCCCCCATAGAGTGGCCGGCCACCCCCTCCCAAACCCTAGCTTTGCTCCTCCACTTCATATTGCCCGCATAGCTTAGCGAAGCTCCGCCGGACTTCTACACCGCCACCGACACCACGCCGTCGTGCTGTCGGATTCAAGAGGAGCTACTACTTCCGCTGCCCGCCGGAACGGGGAGGTGGACGTCGTCTTCATCAACAACCGAACGTGTGACCGAGTACGGAGGTGCTGCCCGTTCGTGGCGCCGGAACCGATCGTGATCAAGATCTTCTACGCGCTTTTGCAAGCGGCAAGTGAACGTCTACCGCAGCAACTAGAGCCTCCTCTTGTAGGCTTTGGAATCTCTTCAAGGGTGAGTCTCGATAATCCCCTCGTTGCTACCGTCTTCTAGATTGCATCTTGGCTTGGATTGCGTGTTCGCCGTAGGAAAATTTTTGTTTTCTATGCTACGTTATCCTACAAATAGCATCACTAACAAGTAGAGATTAACACCGGGAGAGTTTCCCCTATCAAACAATCAAGATCCAACCCAAATTGTTACAGCGGTGACGAGGTGCAGCGGTGGTGATGGCGGTGTAGACGGTGGAGATGATGATGATGATGATGGAGATGATGTCCAGCTCGATGACGATGGCGATGGCATCGATTTCCCCCTCCGGGAGGAATTTCCCGGCGGATTCCTGCCCGCCGGAGAGCTCTTTTCTCTCGGTGTTCTCCGCCCCGCGAGGCGGCTGTAACTCTTCGTGAGGTACCCTCTGTGGCTTAGGTTTTCGGGACGAAGGAGTACGCGAAGAAAAGGAGGCGAAAGGGGCTGTGGGGCCCCCACACCACAAGGTGGCGCGGCCAGGCCATGGGCCGCGCCGCCCTATGGTCTGGGCCCACCTTGGGTCCCCTCTTCTCCCCCTTCTGGCTCCCTCCATCATCTGGAAAAATAGGAATTTACGTGTAATTTCCTTCCACAGTTGATCTTCCGAAATATTGCGTTCTGACGATGCTTTTTCCAGCAGAATCCTGGCCCCGGTGCTTGATCCTCCAATAATGATGAAACATGCAAAATAAATGAAATAACATAAGTATTGTGTCCCAATATGAAATATATCAATGAATAACAGCAAATTATGATACAAAATAGTGATGCAAATTGGACGTATCAGTAGTCATCATGATATGTATATGCATCTCTATTCTGTCAATTGCCCAACTGTAGTTTGTTCACCCAACATGCTATTTATCTTATTGGAGAGACACCATTAGTGAACTGTGGACCCCGGTCCTTTCTTTTACATCTGAAATACAATCTACTGCAATCACTGTTCTCTATTGTTTTCTGCAAGCAAACATAATTCTCCACACCATACGTTTAATCCTTTGTTTTCAGCAAGCCGGTGAGATTGACAACCTCACTGTTAAGTTGGGGCAAAGTAGTTTGATTGTGTTGTGCAGGTTCCACGTTGGCGCCGGAATCACTGGTGTTGCGCCGCACTACACTCCTCCACCAACAACCTTCACGTAGCCTTCATCTCCTACTGGTTCGATAAACCTTGGTTTCTTACTGAGGGAAAACTAGCTGCTGTACTCATCATACCTTCCTCTTGGGGTTCCCAACGGACGTGTGCTTTACCGTCACAAGGAGCCGCTTCCACGCCGCAGCAGGCTTATTTTCTGGCGCCGTTGCCGGGGAGATCAAGACACGCTGCAAGGGGAGTCTCTCACATCCAATCTCTTTACTATATTTATTGTCTTGCTTTATTTTATTTTCTGTCTTGTTTGCTTTCTTTATATCAAAAACACAAAAAAATGAGTTACTTGTTTTACTTTATTTAATTTGGTTTTGCTTAGTTTATTTTTATTATTGCTAAAATGGGTACACCTGAGAATACTAAGTTGTGTGATTTCACCTGCACAAATAATAATGATTTTATATGTACTCCTATTGCTCCACCTGCTACTACAGCAGAATTTTATGAAATTAAACCTGCTTTACTAAATCTTGTTATGAGAGAGCAATTTTCTGGGTGTTAGTACCGATGATGCTCGCTGCCCATCTTAATAATTATGTTGAACTTTGTGAAATGCAAAAGTATAAGGATATAGATGGGGATATTATAAAACTGAAATTGTTTCCTTTCTCCTTAAGAGGAAGAGATAAAGATTGGTTGCTATCTTTGCCTAAAAATAGTATTGATTCATGGACTAAATGTAAAGATGCTTTTATTGGAAAATATTATCCTCATGCTAAGATTATATCTTTGAGAAGTAGCATTATGAATTTTAAGCAATTGGATAATGAACATGTTGCCCAAGCATGGGAGAGAATGAAATCTTTGGTAAAGAATTGCCCTACCCATGGACTAACTACTTGGATGATCATCCAAACCTTTTATGCAGGATTGAAATTTTCTTCAAGGAACCTATTGGATTCAGTTACTGGAGGTACTTTTATGTCCATCACTTTGGGTGTTGCAACAAAGCTTCTTGATGATATGATGATCAACTACTCGAATGGCATATCGAAAGAACTCCTCAAGGTAAGAAGGTAAATTCTGTTGAAGAAACCTCTTCTTTGAGTGATAAGATTGATGTTATTATGTCTATGCTTGTTAATGGTAGATCTCATGTTGATCCTAATAATGTTCCTTTAGCTTCATTGGTTGCTCAAGAAGAGCATGTTGATGTGAATTTCATTAAAAATAATAATTTCAACAACAATGCTTATAGGAATAATTCTGGTAACAACAACTATAGGCCATATCCTTCTAATAGTGGTAATGGTTATGGTAATTCTTATGGTAGATCTGTTTTGCCTAGTGAGGAAAAGATGCTGGAAATTGAAAGAGCTACTAAGAGCTATATGCAAGCACAATATGAGCAAAATCAATTGTTTACTAAAACTATGAATGAACAATCTGCCTTGTTGAAAAATATAGGGAATCAACTTGAGAATTTGAATATGGAAATTTCTGGTTTGCAAACTAAGCTTTCAAATGCTGAAAACCGAATTTCATACATGTCTGAGTCACAAGCTTCCTTAATTAATAAAATGGCTGCTAAACCTGAGGATAATGATAACAAAATTCTTGCTAAAACAAATGCTATCCAAGTTCGAATTAATTACAATATTAGAATGATGGCTGAATTGCATGCTAGGTGGGAAAGAGAAGAAAGAGAAGAAAAACTTGCTAAAGAGAATAATATAGTTAAAGTTTGGACTATTACCACCACTAGTAATGTTGATGCTTCACATATTGCTAAACCTCCTACTATCAATGATAAAATAATTGGTGTTGGCAATGTTTCTAATTCTACTGCAAAGTGTGCAAAATTGCCTGAAACTGCTGAAACTATTTGTGATAAAAGTGCTGAAATTTTTCGGAATGCTGTAGATCATAATGGTTTAGATTTTGATAGTTGTCATATTTCTGAAGTTATTAAGTTCTTACAAAAACTTGCTAGAAGTCCTAATGCTAGTGCTATAAATTTAGCCTTTACAAAACATATTACAAATGCTCTCACTAAAGCTAGGGAAGAGAAATTAAAACTTGAAGCTTCTATTCCTAGGAAGTTGGAAGATGGTTGGGAGCCCATCATTAAGATGAAAGTAAATGATTTTGATTGTAATGCTTTATGTGATCTTGGTGCAAGTATTTCTGTTCTGCCTAAGAAACTTTATGATATGCTTGACTTGCCACCTCCCCTTTGGAAAATTGTTATTTGGATGTTAATCTTGCTGATAATTCTATTAAGAGACCTTTTAGGAGAATTGATAATGTTCACATTACGGTTAACAATAACCTTGTCCCCGTTGATTTTGTTGTCTTGGATATTGAATGCAATGCATCTTGTCCTATTGTTTTGGGAAGACCCTTTCTTCGAACTATTGGTGCTATTATTGATATGAAAAAAGGAAATATTAAGTATCAATTCCCTCTTAAGAAAGGTATGGAACACTTCCCTAGAAAGAGAATGAATATGCCTTTTGATTCCATTATTAGAACAAATTATGATGTTGATGCTTCATCTCTTGATGTTACTTGATTTGCACTTTCTGCGCCTAGCTGAAAGGCGTTAAAGAAAAGCGCTTATGGGAGACAACCCATTATTTTATTTCTGCAATTTTTGTTTTATATTTGAGTCAAGGTGCTTGTTACTACTGTAGCACTACATTTGTATCTTTATTTTCATGTATTTTTGTGCCAAGTAAAGTCTCTAATAGAAGGTTGATACTAGATTTGGATTTCTGCGCAGAAACAAATTTGTTATCTGTCACGAATTCGCGTTTTTCTCTCTGTAAAAGAATCAAAAAAATCTGCGAAGATTCATGCGTGATCCTCAGATATGTACGCAACTTTCATTAGTTTTGAGTTTTTCCATCTGAGCAAGTTAAGTGCCTCTAAAAAAATCGTCTTTACGGACTGTTCTGTTTTGACAGATTCTGTCTTTTATTTGGCATTGCCTCTTTTACTGTGTTTGATTGGATTTCTTTTCTCCATTAAATTTCAGTAGCCTTGGGTAATGTCCAGAAGTGTTGGGAATGATTGTGTCCTTGCTGAACATGTGAATTTTTGATTATGCACTAACCCTCTAATGATATTGCTTTGAGTTTGGTGTGGAGGAAGTTTTCAAGGATCAAGAGAGGAGGATGATATGGTATGATCAAGAAGAGTGAAAAGTCTAAGCTTGGGGATGCCCCCGTGGTTCATCCCTGCATATTTCAAGAAGAATCAAGCGTCTAAGCTTGGGGATGCCCAAGGCATCCCCTTCTTCAACAACAAACTTATCAGGTCACCTCTAGTGAAACTATATTTTAATTCTGACATATCTTATGTGCTTTACTTGGAGCGTCTGTTTGCTTTTATTTTGTTTATGTTTGAATAAATTCGGATCCCAGCAATCTTTGTGTTGGAGAGAGACACGCTCCGCTTTTTCATTTGAACACTTGTGTTCTTCGTTTTACTTTAATATTCATGGCGAAAGCTGAAAGCCGCAGCACTTGTACTTGTTGTTATTTGGTTGGAAACAGAAAATGCCTCATATTGTCTTGAATAATTTGATACTTGGCAATTGTTTTGAGCTCTCAAGTAGATCATGTTTAAGCTCTTGCATCATGTAGTTTAAATCTAGTAGTGGAGAACTACCGTAGAGCTTGTTGAAATTTGGTTTGCATGATTGGTCTCTCTAAGGTCTAGATATTTTCTGGTAAAAGTGTTTGAACAACAAGGAAGACGGTGTAGAGTCTTATAATGCTTGCAATATGTTCGGTGTAAGTTTTTGCTGTACCGGTTCATACTTGTGTTTGCTTCAAACAACCTTGCTAGCCAAAGCCTTGTACTGAGAGGGAATACTTCTCGTGCATCCAAAAACCTTGAGCCAAAACCTATGCCATTTGTGTCCACCATAACTTCCTATATGTGGTATTTTCTGCCATTCCAAAGTAAATTGCTTGCGTGCTACCTTTAAAATTTCATTCCTTGTCTTTGCAATACATAGCTCATGGGAAAGTAGCCTAAAAACTATTGTGGTAATGAATATGTTGCTATGTATCTTAGTTCTTATAAGTTGCTTGTTGAGCGGTAACCATGTTTCTGGGGACGCCATCAACCTATACCTTTGTTGAATATCATGTGAGTTGCTATGCATGTTCGTCTTGTCTGAAGTAAGAGAGATTTGCCATGAGTTGAATGGTTTGAGTATGCATGTTGTTAGAGAAGAACATTGGGCCGCCAACCAAAGCCATGTATCATGGTGGAAGTTTCAGCTTGGAAATTAATCCTCAGAATCTCTTATGAGAATATTATTGTTGTTGAATGCTTTAAGCATTAAAAAGAGGAGTCCATTATCTGTTTTCTATGTTGTCCCGGTATGGATGTCCTCAAGTTGAGATCTATCAAAAATTCAAAATCGATAAATCAAATGCGATTTATCTCCTTGGACCTTTGTACAGCTGGCATAGAGGTACCCCTTTGTGACACTTGGTTGAAACATATGTAATGCAATGATAATCCATGGAAATCCGAGCTAATTAGGACAAGTTGCGGGCACTATTAGTATTCGATGCATGAGGCTTGCAACTTATAGGAAGTTTTATGCATAATCCATATGAATTATTACTACCGTTAACACAATTGTTTCCATGTTTTTAAAATAAAAAGCTCTAGCACATGAGTAATCCCTGCTTCCCTCTGCGAAGGGCCTTTCTTTTACTTTATGTTGAGTCAGTTTACCTATTTCTTTCTATCTTAGAAGAAAACACTTGTGTCAACTGTGTGCACTGATTCTTACATGTTTACTTATTGCACTTATTATATTACTTTGTGTTGACAATTATCCATGAGATATACATGTTGAAAGTTGAAAGCAATTGCTGAAACTTAACCATTCCTTTGTGTTGCTTCGAAACCTCTTACTTTGAATCTATTGCTTTATGAGTTAGCTCTTATGCAAGTCTTTTTGATGCTTGTCTTGAAAGTACTATTCATGAAAAGTTTTTGCTATATGATTCAGTTGTTTAGTCATTATCTTTTTGTTAGCAATCTATATACCATTGCTTTGAATCACTTCATTCATCTCATATGCTTTACAATAGTATTGATCAAGATTGTGTTGGTAGCATGTCACTTCAGAAATTATTGTTTTTATCGTTTACCTACTCGAGGGCGAGTAGGAACTAAGCTTGGGGATGCTTGATACGTCTCCAACGTATCTATAATTTCTTATGTTTCATGCTAGTTTTATGACAATACCAACATGTTTTAGTCATACTTTATAATGTTTTTATGCATTTTCCGAGACTAACCTATTAACAAGATGTCGTAGTGCCAGTTCCTGTTTTCTGTTGTTTTTTATTTCAGAAAAGTTAGTTTACAAATATTCTCGGAATTGGACGAAACAAAAGCCCACGGTCTTATTTTCCACGGAGCCTTCCAGAACACCGAAGAGGAGACGGAGAAGGGCCACGAGGCGGCCATCCCACCACCCTATAGGGCGGCGCGGCCCCACCTCTAGCCGCGCCGCCATATGGTGTGGGCCCCTCGGGCACCCCCTTACGCTGCCCCTTCGCCTATTTATTCCCTCCGTCGCGAAAACCCTAGTACCGAGAGCCACGATACGGAAAAAGTTCCAGAGACGCCGCCGCCATCAACCCCATCTCGGGGGGTTCAGAAGATCGCCTCCGGCACCCTGCCGGAGAGGGGAATCATCACCGGAGGGCTCTACATCACCATGCCCGCCTCCGGACTGATGCGTGAGTAGTTCATCCTTGGACTACGGGTCCATAGCGATAGCTGGATGGTTGTCTTCTCCTCTTGTGCTATCATGTTTAGATCTTGTGAGCTGCCTATCATGATCGGGATCATCTATTTGTAATGCTACATGTTGTGTTTGTTGGGATCCGATGAATATTGAATACTATGTCAAGTTGATTATTGATCTATCATATATGTGTTATTTATGTTCTTGCATGCTCTCCGTTGCTAGTAGAGGCTCCGGCCAAGTTGATACTTGTGACTCCAAGAGGGAGTATTTATGCTAGATAGTGGGTTCATGTCTCCATTGAATGCGGGGAGTGACAGACAACCCCTAAGGTTGTGGATGTGCTTGTTGCCACTAGGGATAAAACATCAATGCTTTGTCTAAGGATATTTGTGTTGATTACATTACGCGCAGTACTTAATGCAATTGTCTGTTGTTTGCAACTTAATACTGGAGGGGGTGCGGATGCTAACCTGAAGGTCGACTTTTTAGGCATAGATGCATGCTGGATGGCGGTCTATGTTCTTTGTCGTAATGCCCTAAGTAAATGTCATAGTAGTCATCATGATATGTATATGAATCTCTATTCTGTCAATTGCCCAACTGTAATTTGTTCACCCAACATGCTATTTATCTTATTGGAGAGACACCATTAGTGAACTGTGGACCCCGGTCTTTTCTTTTACATCTGAAATACAATCTACTGCAATTACTGTTCTCTGTTGTTTTCTGCAAGCAAACATAATTCTCCACACCATACGTTTAATCCTTTGTTTTCAGCAAGCCGGTGAGATTGACAACCTCACTGTTAAGTTGGGGCAAAGTAGTTTGATTGTGTTGTGCAGGTTCCACGTTGGCGCCGGAATCACTGGTGTTGCACCGCACTACACTCCTCCACCAACAACCTTCACGTGGCCTTCATCTCCTACTGGTTCGATAAACCTTGGTTTCTTACTAAGGGAAAACTAGCTGCTGTACCCATCATACCTTCCTCTTGGGGTTCCCAACGGACGTGTGCTTTACCGTCACAAGGAGCCGCTTCCACGCCGCAGCAAGTACCTACCAGGGCGTTTCCGTCAGAATTGACGGTCTTGCCGATGAAGATGTGTATCCCACCGATCGGGATGATGGAGAGCTTGACGGGGTCTATCCTAGCCGGAATCCAGCACTCGTCCGGAGGGACGATCGGAAAGTTTCCGGCGTACAAGATACGGCCCACGGAGATTGTGTCGCCGACGCCTCCAAAGGCGGAACCCGCCCGGTTCCGGCATCCAGACGCCGCTGGCCCCACGGTGGGCTAACTATCGTTGCATACTAGACAATACCCTGGAGGAGGGATTCTCACGGAGGGGAGAAGAAGAGGGGCCATAGGGCGGAAAGCCATCGGGGCAGGAGTACGCGAGTTACCCACCTTCGGATAACGCTGCACGGATGCAGGGCCTACTGCTGCTTGTTCATAATTATGTGGGTGCTTTCACGTTGTTGCAATGAGTTTTGGTTGTGCCTCTAGGGCTCCCGGGAACCGGCTTATATAGATGCTCGGATCCTAGGGTTTCTACGGAGAGTCCTACCCGGATAAAAATTGCCTAACTACAGAATATTACATTGCCGTGCACGTCAAAGATCCACCTATTCCTAACTTGTCGTCCAAGATCCGGCTCCTTTGGAGAACCTTCTAGATCCTTTGCGTAGTCCTGGATGGATCCGGCTCCTTGTTCATGGGCTAAAGTTTTCCATCTTCAATCAACAACAACTGGACCGTCTGGTGGGACATATGCCACTACCACCATTTGTGGGTCACCCGGGCTTGCTGGATTGTTGGCACTATTATTGGATACCCATTAATCATACCCATAGCAATCATAATCATAACCAGTAGTATCGGACACTCGGACGGTACTGTTGGGCCTGGAGATTTTAGCTCATCTTCTCCTTTGTTCCTTTTCTTGGTGTGCACGCCTTGGTTCCATGGATGGAGTTCTTGGAGATTATACCTGATGACGCAGAGTATCTGCATGGAGTAGTATATCATCCAGGTGAGTATTGAAATTTTAAAATATTTTTAAAACCCATGTATTTGAAAATGTGATGATTTTTTTGAAACATAACTATATTAAGTCCGCAAGCCGCCTCATTAAAAATCTTCCAGTCTCCTTCGGTACCCTGGAAAGAAAAGAGTGCGTCTGGAACTTGCTGCTTGTGGGTCACAAAATGGTTACATCGTTTACACGGGATTCAAGAATGAAGCTAGGTGGATCATCGACCCAGTTACAATTTGACATAGCAGAAAAACACTCCCTAGCTAAATTATGTGCCACCATATTTGCTTTCCGAGGACAGTGAGCAAATGATACATTACCAATTGATGCCACCAGATCCACGCAATCAGCAAAAATAGCAGACTCATTGTGCCATTGTTGATCCCCAGAACAAGCCTCGACCGTCTCCGGAGAATCGGATTCAGCTATCAGATTTGAGACTCCCATTTCGTTTGCCAGCGCCAAACCTTCTTTCATCGCCAAGGCCTCCGCCATTTGACTTGATCCGACGTGTGGAAGATACACCATCCGTCCCGCCAAATTTTTTCCTTCAAAGTCACGTAACACCACCCCCAAAGCCCCTGCATGTAAATCATGGGTAAAAGAGGCATCTACATTCAACTTTACCTCTCTTGGGTTGGGCTTGATCCATCTAGCCGCTGACGACCTACGATTGATCTTCATTGCCGCTGAGTTAGCAACTATAGACATGATCGAAAATCTGCATTTAGAGATCGGAGGCACTGTCAATTTTTTCACCAGTCCCCACTCTCCAAATGTATCCCCTTTTAAAAGTCGGTAGGGCAGCGGTTAAACTACGCCAGGTAAAAAAACATCCCGCTTTAGGACCAGCCTTCAAAAGAAAATGTGATGAATTTGTTTGACCTCAAGGCCTCCATTCCTCCAAGTCCCCTAAATAGACGCATGAACAGAACATATTCGCCCACGCCACTCGCCGGTCTTTCCACAAGTGGCTTTGTATCCAGTTAAGTTTGGACTGGGCTTCTGAACTTTTTCATTTGCTCTTTGAAATAAGGCCGGCCTACTTCGGCCCTTCAAACTGTGTAGATCTGGGGCCTTCCAACTTCCTGGAGGCTGGACCTTGGTATTCGTTTTTTGAAACGAGTGGCAAAAGATTTGCCACTATACATTAATTAAGGGGAAGAGTTTAGACAAGATCGAAGGTTCACACTCTAAAAGAAGCTAATGGATTACTCTCCCGTTATTACAAAACTCAAACACTTTGCACCCGCGGCGATCCAAAGCTTCACTTCGGATTTGATGATGTTGAGGAGGGCGGTGGTTGGTGCGGACTTATGGTTGAAAATTCTAGCATTCCGCTCCTTTCAAATGGACCAACTAACAAGCATGATAATGAAAGATAAGGCCTTACGATTGTCCGAAGCTTCATTCAACAACTTGGACCACCATCCCTCAAGGGTGAGATCGTCCGTCCACGCATCGAGGTGGATGGAGGGAATGCCAATCCAACTTTTCACCATCCCCCAAAGGCGCTTGGAGTAGCGGCAATGGGAGAGTAGGTGTGCCGCCGTCTCTTAAGTTTGGTTGCCAAGCTGCAAAAGTGAGATAAAAAAAACACGCATGGAAATCAGTAACGCTGATGCTCAAGAAGAAACGCCGCATCCCTGTTTTTCACAGATATGCAGAACCTAATCGAGGTTTGATCCAGGAAAAGTACTGTAGCTTTTTAACCATGAGTTCACGCCTGATAGCCGTGCTGTGTCGTAATAATGCTTGCCCGGGCCCCGGAGTGTAGCGCCATATGATATGGACGTAGGAGACAGTCCGTGGACAAGCGAGAGCACAAAGCCTAATGTTGTTCTGAGCACGCGGACGCCCGCGCAATCATCATTTTCAGCCAGATCAAATCACCCAGAGGCACAAAGAACTCCTGCCTCTAGAGTCCAGAGGTGAAACTGAAGCTGAAGCTGACAACGAAACCTGCGGGAACTGTATGTGTGCAGTGCAGAAGATTTTCCTGATCAGAACCAAAAGTGTTGCGAGTATGATAAGAGGGGAGTGCAGTGAAATGAGCTCTTGGGACCAACATTCTGAACAATCTTCAGTTTCAGGCACCTTGTACGTAGGAAAGGAAGTAGCATAGATCCTGTGTAGGGGTAATTAAGTAGCTGCACCCTACAATCTACTTAATCAAATGTTTAAAGAAAATGTAAACATTGCTTGAAAATGACCGCTTGAGTGAGGTCTTAGATCGGCTAATCCCATCTTTTTTATATAAGGAGAATACATTGATATCGTGGACCTATCGATTACACATAGCCTCTACACCAATAAGATTATCGAAGACAGAGAAAATTGACACAACTAGAAATGCAAAGAATAAATAACCTGTCACATTGACAGATCACTCGCAATAACAGAACGCTAACCACCACCAAAGAGAACACCCAGATGATAAAAGAAATTCTCCCAAAGCAAAGTCTCCAATAAGGAAACAATGTCCAAGCGCTTGTTGTCACCGATCAAAAATCTCAGGTTTTCCTCCTGGAGAAAGTCCGAGTTCATAAAAATAATACCTTCTACAAGGCTATTGTCCTAGAGATTATGAATTGGTACATGAGGAACACTACAAAAAAAATGCAGCCCTCAAGTTCTGCACCCCCCCCCCCCCATGAACATCGCTATATACATATACATACACCAGCCTGTGTAGCATTGTCTTTATCGCATCCAATACACCACTTTGCCATAACTTAAGACATTCAATCTCAACCACCGTGACTTTCTCCACATCTGTCAATACCAAGAGAATCTACACGACATGTCCATGGCACCGAACAAGGAGACGAAGCTTTGCGCCACGCCCTTTTTAAGCTGAGTTGGCTGATAAGATGGGAGCGCATGACTAGATCATTTTCGATCTAGATATCTAGGAGCACCATACGCCAATCTGCATAGATCTCCAATGGGAAGACGGAACTCGTCAGCGGCCTGATAACGAAGACCAACATCAAGCAGAACGCCGACTTAGCGCAAGGAGAGCACTAGGGCGAAACCTCCATTAGTAGGTCCAATCCATCAACCCCACGTCGCCAGGCAGCTCCCTTCGGGATAGGTCGCCCTGATTTTCCACCGGCAGCGAACAAGGCGACCTGCGCTGCCTGAAGCCTGTGCTAGATGGTTGTCATGACTTCGAGCACACCGAAGGCGAGGCCACCACCACGCCATTGATGCGGGGCCACGCGTCTGCGCCACCGCCGCAAGACCAGGCCATCGCGTCCCCGCCAGTGAACACGACCCAAACCGCCACCCCCATGGGAGGACCACCACCAGCTTAATATAATCAAGGAAAAAAATAGCGCGCTATAACAAAATAGCGTGGGTCTAAAAATACGCTATTAGCGTGCTATAGCGTGCTATTAACGCGAATAGCGCGGTATAGCGCCGAAATAGCGTAGCGTCGGCTCTCCAGATATGCTATAGCGTGCTATTAGCGTTGGAATAGCACGCTATTTTTTCCATGAATATAATAGAACTTTGTCATCCCAATATAAGAGCACGATATTCTGAACGAAGCTCTGTCATCTGTTAGACATAGGTCAGCATCTATCTTTCGGAATTCAGAATGAATCCTTTGCACACTCTTCACCGGCTAGTGCCAGCTACAGTTTCCTAGAAAAGGCCTCCTTTTGAGTTTTGACAAACGGCACTACGGCAGAGAAGAAACTCGCCGGCATGAATGATTGTTCCTTTTGACAGGTCAAGAACCTTCGTCCCCAATCCATGTCTCTCAAGTGTCAAGCTTTACTGCCCCCCTCACCACCTGGGCTAATCAACAACCCTACACGGCGCCTAGCTAACTCACTGTCCTCTGTCTCAGCAAATTAACACTACTCCCCTGCGTACATTTGTGCCCGTTGCACGTCATAATGCATTCTAACATCATCATCCTACCCATCAACTTAGATCGGATGTCCTGTAGCCATGTCGCTCGTGCCCATGCTTCACTCACAAGTCAGCAACTCAAAGAATGCATTCGTTAAGTTGGCCGTTGCTATTGCTAGTGCCACATGCCATTTCACAAAGGCGCTCTGCTTTGGCCGTC
Organism: Lolium rigidum; assembly: GCF_022539505.1. Lineage (NCBI taxonomy): Eukaryota > Viridiplantae > Streptophyta > Magnoliopsida > Poales > Poaceae > Lolium > Lolium rigidum. The sequence goes on from NC_061514.1 coordinate 64,562,449, forward strand.
GCCATCATGTTCGCTTTTGCTCCTCCAACAAAAATGTCCCCATGCTGTCTCTTCCTTACGCCGCTCCTTCTATTTCCAGCCATGACGACCACTACTGGCCTGATCACTCGCGAAGCTCTCGTCCTGCTGCTCCTCGCCGCGGCCGGCATTGCGCTCGTACCGCCGCCATGCGACGCGCTGCAGCTGCAGGACGCCGCCCTAATCGACGACGTCGTCATGGAGACCGCGGAGCAGTTGTACAACGGGAAGCACCGGAGGACGGGCGTCACGTACCCGCTCTCACTCCCGGGGAGCCTGTCCGCCGTCGACGCCAGCGTGTCACGGTTCCGCGCCGGCAGCCTCAAGCGGCACGGCGTCCTCCGGTTTGGCGAGTTCTCCGTGCCCCAGGGCCTCGTCGTGCCCGGTCGGCCCGCCTCCTCGCACCTCCTCGCCGTGCGCGTCAACCTGGGCAACCTCTCTGCCGTCTACGCCGAGTACGCGGCGAGAGGCGGCGGGTACCGTATCGCGTCGCCAGTTCTCGGGCTCATGTTCTACGACCTGGAGCCGCGCAACGGCACGGCGGCGCTCGAGGTCCGCGTCACGGGCGCGGCCATCAGCGTCAACTTCTCGATGGCGGTCCCGGCGCTCCAGCCAGGGGTCGTGCCGCTCTGCATGGCGGTGTGGCTGAACGGCACCGTCGCCGTGACGGACGTGCAGGCCGGGAGCAACACCTGCCACCTGTGGGACCAGGGGCACGTCGCGCTCCTCCTCGGCGGTGTGGGCGACGGCGGTGACGCGGTGGCGGAGGCCGGGGAAGCGAGCAGGTGGAAGCTGGCGTTGTTCGGCGCGGCGCTGGGCGCGGGCGGCACGGTGCTGCTGGGGCTGGTCCTCGTGGCGCTGTTGAGCGTGCAACGCCGCAAATCGGAGATGGCGGAGATGGAGCGGCGGGCGTACGAGGAGGAGGCGCTGCGCGTGGCCATGGTCGGTCACGTCCGTGCGCCGTCGGCCTCTGGGTCGCGCACCACGCCGGACGAGTTGGAGAACGAGTACCGTGTCACCTTGTGACACAAACAAGTGCACATTTGAAGAAAGGGGTAGTATTTATATATTTTTCTGTTAACATTCTTTATGTATTCCATAGTAATTTGTCTCACAATCAAGGAGGTAAAATAGTGAAGTAATTCATCGAAAATCGTGAATGGAATACATAAAGAAGCACCCATTTACGAAAAGTTCAAAAAAATGCTATTTAAAAAAGTTTCAAAAAATGTGAAGTAAATTTTTGTATGTATATATATTATGTTGATACTTATTCATGTGTTTTCACGGAAAAATACCATTGTGTGTGACCTACACAAAAATGACAAAATGCAAATTCCTATTCCTGTGAATAGTACAAATTCCTATTCACTATTCTCATTTGGACATTTTGTCATTTTTATGCAGGCCACACACAATGGTATTTTTTCGTGAAAACTCACACGAGTAAGTATCAACGTAATATGTACATGCAAAATTTTACTTCACATTTTTTGAAACTTTTAAATAGCATTTTTTTGAACTTTTCGTAAACGGGTGCGCGCGCACCCAGGTTCCATTCGTCCGGGTCGAGTAATTCATCTACATTGTAATTCATTGGTAAGATAACTGTAAAATAGTTGCGATGTATCCAACATGGTCCCTCCGGTTTAAAATAATTACCAAAAAATGGATGTATCTAAATATGTAGATACATTCATTTTTTAGCAATTATTTTAAACAGGTGGGAGTACGTCATGTACGATCAATTATATTAGTACTCCCTCCATCTCAGTTTACTAGTCTTTCCCGTATTCCTAGGGCATTAATTTAACATATATAATTTAAATTATATAATGCAAAAAATTATATTATTAAAAAATAGAACATCTAAATTTTCTAATGATATAATTTTTATAACATATAACTAATACAAACTTGATAAAATTTGCGACCTAGGGGTACACGCACGCCTAATAAACTGTTAGAGGGAGTACTACGTTAGGTACATTATGAGGCGGGAAATTATCAAATTTTCTTAAGTCAATTTTAGATTCTTTACTTTCGATGCTCTTCTCTCTTTTTTTTTACATGTAACATTCTTAGTCCATTAAGATATGGCCAAATCGTTTGCCACCAAACAGGTTATAGAATACGGGCAAAACCTATTCATCGCTTATTGCGATCTCTATCTCGGACACCGCACAGGGGCATATTTATTGGGCCGGCCCACTATCAGCGATGGGGCTGTTCATTCGGTTTTTCGTGGGTTCTGGTCACGTAAGTTCCTGGCTCTTCGCCGGGTTTTTTCTTTTTATGTTTGATTTTTTCTCCAGCTTTTCCTATCTTTTTTTCTACTTCTTTCTAATATATTAGCAGTTTCCTGAACAATTTTTGAAATTCAAACAAATCTTAAATTTGAACTTTTTTAAATTTGAACGTTTTTAGGATTGAACAATTTTCTAGTTTGAACAATTTTCGAAGAACACTTTGCAAATCTGAACAATTTTATACTTTGAATATTTTTGAGTTTGAAAGTTTTTCGATTTGAAACACTTTTCAAATCTGAACAATTATTAATTTGAAATTTTTTAAATTTGTATATTTTAAATGTGAACAATTTTTTAGTTTGAACATTTTTCGGATTTTGAACTTTTCCAAATTCGAACTTTTCAGATTCGAACATTTTTGAAATCTGAACATTTTTTGATTTTGAACTTTTTTCAAATTTTGAACTTTTTGAGATTTGAACTTTTTTAGATTCTAACATTTTTAGATTCGAACATTTTTTAATTTGAACTTTTTTGAATATTGAACATTTTGAGATTTGAACTTTGATAGATCGATTTTTTTTAATCTGTAATACTTTTAATCCAAACTTTTTTAGATTTAAAATTTAAACAATTTTTAAATCTGAACTGAAAGGAGAAAATAGAGGGAGAAACAATACCTTTTGTTGGGCCGTACCTGGAGCGGCCCAGAAGGGAGCTCTTCAGGCGGAGCGAACCATCACTCCCGCTTAAGGCGGAGAGTAGGCGCTCCCTAGAATACGGGAGGTCTGACATCCACATGCCATGGTTCGTGTGACCTTCCAGAACTGCTAGCTCATGGGCCGGGAGCCCCTATGCTACGCTTTAAGCGATGCGATGGACCAAAATCGCTCAAGGGAGACAACATGGGCCGGGCCCATTTACGGCCGAGGTAAGGTAACGTGAGCTGCCCTACTCTGTTCGATAATTTCGATCGTTAGACTCTGTCTGCTTTCTTGTTGTTTTTTTATTTTGAATATATGATGAAATCTGAAAAATTGTGAGTTGCTTCAATGATAAAATTTGGAAAATTTTGAATCTAAAAAATGTTCGAATTTGAAAATGTTCAAATCTAAAAAATGTCCAAATCTGAAAAATGTTCAAAATTTAAAACTGTTCAAATCTAAAAAAAGTTCGAACATTAAAAATTCTGAATCGGGAAAATATTCGAATTTTAAAAATGTTCAAAGCTAAAATTGTTCTAAACTAAAAAATGTTCAAATTAAAAAATGTTCAAATTTTAAAATGTTCAAATTTTAAAAATGTTCAAATTTTGAAAAAGTTCAAAAAGTAAAAAATGTTCAGGTTCAAAAAGGTTCAAAATTTATAAAAACAAATTTGATTTAAAAAAATGACAGAAAATCCGAAAAACCAGCCAAACCAGAAGGAAAACCAGAGAAAACCTAGAAAAAACCGGTTAAACACAAGAGAAACCGAGAGAAACGTACTGTCCTCGCTAAATGGGCCGGCCCAGAGCGAACTGCCCCTGTGCGGCGCGCCCGATCCCTCCCGCTTTAAGCGGAGAATAGGGATTGCCTCATGGGCCGGCTTGTTAGAGCCGGTGCTTAATCTGAAAAATAGTTCGCTGATTACCTATATAAAACATGATGATAATGGGCCAGCCTGATATGGTGCGCATTTTCTTATCGTCCCTTTTCAAAGCCGTTGTTTATTTTTTTTATTTTTTTTTTATTTTTCAAGTTTCCATGTAGTGTGCTTTATTTCTCTTTTTAAATTTTATTTGTGTTCTGTCACAAATACAAGAATACTATTTAGATACATACACATTCCTTTTGATATGCCTGCACTATTATGGGTAAAATATATAAAGTTATTATGTAGGATCATGGATATTTAATTATTACATAAATTCATTTTTAATACATGAATATTTTTGGGATATTTGTAAATGTTTTTTTTTCAAACTATAATCATTTTATTTTAAAAAATGAACAATCTTGAAACATTTGAACAGAATTTCCCATATTTGAAATTTTCTGAAGCACATGAGCACTTTTTAAAAAATTAAAACAATAATCCCACATGAACATTTTTCCCAAAGCATATGCACATTTTTTTCACATGGACCAACATTTTTTCCCACGTACATGATATTTTCAAAATATGTGATTTTTTTTGCAAAACATAATTTTTCCATTATTAAACTAACTTTAAAACAAATATAAAAGTAAGTGCTCTCTCCTTGCTATAATGTAGTGTAGTCCGCATAAGTTTTTTAAATTGAAACCAACTTATATACACTACATTTTGGCAAGGAGTAATAATTTCAAAATTTATTTTTCAAAAATAATACACTAATCCCTTGCTTCGGTTTACAAGGCATGCACACGTTATACGAAAACCTTGACTACAAATTTGAACAAACTTATATGGGCTATACACCCCAAAAAAAATATGTATATTTAAACAGTACATTTTTCTAAGAAGTTTTCAACCATACAATTTCTAGGCCGCACCAAATACGGCATGATGAAAGTGTAAGCGAACTCCTATGGCACGCTATAAGCGGTGAATAAGAGCTCCGCTCACCCAAACATGCCGACTGTATTTATTCTATCCTGTATTGGGCTGCACATGTAAGAAAAGAAAAAGAAGTGGGCTTCACTTGTATCGTCAGAGCAAGAGGCCCAAGTTGTCGCCAAGTTCCTTCCAAGACAAGCCAAGTCTTTTTTTTTTCACGAGATTCTTCAACTCGGGTCGTCCGCCTTTTCGGCTGCGGCTGTCCAAAGCGTTCGTATTTACTTCCCCCCACCCGCGACCGGGAGCCGAAACCGAAGAGGCAACCAACAGTACAAAACAATCCACAGCGCCGCCGCACCGGCACCAAGCGAGAGTCCTTGCAAGCAGGCGAAGCGGCGGCGAGAGAGACCCCGGCGCGGCGGACCGCTTGCTCGTGTTGGAACTTGGATGGCGTCTGGAGGCATCGCCCGCGGCCGCCTCGCCGAGGAGCGCAAGTCGTGGCGCAAGAACCACCCCCACGTGCGCGCCCCCACACCACGACCTAGCTACTTGCTTTCTTTGGGCTTCTGGCCAGTTTAATTTGTTAGTTTTCCTGGTTCTGCAAGTGGTAATTGGGGCATTGGTGCTTGCTGGTTTCTTGCAGGGATTCGTGGCCAAGCCGGAGACCCTGCCGGATGGGACCGTCAACCTCATGGTCTGGAAGTGCGTCATCCCCGGCAAGCAAGGCGTAAGATACCGTTATGATTTAGTTTTGTCATACGTGGAATCTTCAGAAAATTTTATTTACCAGGCATAGAGTGGTTTTCTATGTAGGTGAAAAAGAGTTTTGCAGTACTTAATTGCAAAGATCTTGCCATTAATGCAAGTTGCACAATAGATGTTGTTTGTACAAAATTGGAAGATTAGACACTGCTATGTAAACATATTATATCGAGCAATCCTCTCCCTATTTGGTTGATAGAGTGTTCTGTCTGAAGTTAAATACAAGCAGTACTTAGGATTTTTTCGTTGACCTGATATGACTGTATCTAGGAGTCATTGAATTATAAAATCTTACCGTATGAAATCAAAGTCTGAATCTGAAAGGGTATACTATTGCTGATTTCTTTTGTATTGCGAAACAGGAAACCAGTGAGGTGCCTGGGCAATCAAGATTGACTAGAAAAGTGTGTTTTTAGCTTTTGACTCTTCTCTTAATAGCACCTGAAAATTTTATTTCAGTAAAAGGCTAGACATTACAAATTTGATGGAAATGCTTGTAGCCTACTAGTTACTTCAGTTTTCTGTATACGTTTTTGGTGTCCCTTTTTCCAGCATAAATCACAATTCAACAGTTTTAGCTATAAAATTGCAAAAAAAAATTTTATTAAACTCAGGCAACATGCGTAATTGGTGCTGGATTGTTCACCTCTGTTGAACCATGACACTTCTTTTGTTGAACATGGGTGCATTAAACCATTAATTGACTCTTGTATTGAGAAAGAGCAGTTAGACCCCATTTTACTTGCAACTTGAGAACTGAAATAAACAATTTCCTGCGAAATCTCCACGTTCCAAACAGAAACAGATTCTTTGTGTCCAAACCTTTGTCATTGTGGTTAACTTGTTACTATTTGATGTCTGAAACTACTTTCTGCTGATGCTTCTTCAATGTAGGTTCATAGTGTAGTAGTACACTTCTTCTAGTACAACAAATTTGTATATAGCCTCTTCTCTGTACTCACTCTCTAGGCACCATGGCTAGCCAAACTGATATTGCTATTACTAAATATATATGTTTTTTGCAGACTGACTGGGAGGGTGGGTATTTTCCCCTGACTCTGGAATTTAACGACAATTACCCAAGTAATCCTCCCACCTGCAAGTTTCCGGCAGGTTTCTTCCACGTCAATGTCTACAACACCGGGGCAGTATGCCTATCAATCCTGAGTAGTGTAAGTTTCTACTAAGTGGATACTTTCTCTACATCATGTCTATATCATGTAAATAGAGAACCGAGGTAGGCAGTGCTCATACTCCCTGGCCCGCCCGAGTTCGAGACTCCGTTCTCGCAGCTCGGTGGGTACGCACCAAATCTGCTGTTAAAAAAAGGGCTGGGGCTACTTCCCCCATGGCGTCATTATATCATGTAAATAGCCCATTGAGATCTGATGGCTTCTCCCACTCTTTTCAGGGTTGGAAACCATCAATTACCGTAAAGCAGGTTCTTGTAGGCATCCAGGAGTTGCTTGATGACCCAAATCCTAACTCTGCTGCACAGGGTTTTTGTAACGAACTCTATAAAAAGGTTTAATTTTTATTTAATTTGAACTTTCATTAACTCAACTTTTAAGTCCTTAGTTCTGATCTCCTGATGCGCTTACCACCATGTTTTGTCTATGTCATTGACTGCATTTGCAGAACATGCCAGAGTACAAGAATCGTGTTCGGCAACAGGCGAAGCAATATCCTTCACGGGTGTAACCGTGAACCATCTGCAAGATACTCCTAGCTGAATATTACTAGCATGCATTTTGGTGGAATTGAAGTTATGATGTTAAGCATCCTCTTTTTTTCTTCTTCTTCTGATCTGATGCTACTTATTAGCACCATAGTACTCGTGTTTATTGAAAACTTCTAAAATGAACCTCCAATCCATCTTCGTTACCTGGGCCTTCTGGTCTATATCAGTATATTGTGGTGGCCTGGGCGAGGAGTTGGTGTAGCCATCTTGATCTTAGACTCTTAGTAGACGAGCTACCATTGCAGTTTTGGGTAAAAAGCATCCCAACTAATGTGGTTTGAAATTATTTGTAACAATCTACATAAACCATCAGCGCTATACACGAAACCTGAATTTAGCCATGGTTTTGCTTTGTTTTTCATTTGATAAAGGACGAGCAAAGCCATGTGTGGTTCCGACACGAAGAATTTTGTCGGATACTCGGATTCATTCCAGATGTGAGATGGCTATACCAGGATGTCCAGTCACGGCCACAATAGTCCATGCAACTGGACAGAAATAGGCGCCTAGCCATGATTTGGGTCCACCGCAGTCCAAAAAAAAACTAACCGTAACTTGCCACAAGCGTGATGGTGTACGCCCTACAGCGGGGATGATAAATAGGTTTTTCCAGCGGGATCGCCTATACCCGCTCAGCAGCGCGCGTGAGCGACTCATCACCTAAAAGCGATCCTGGATGGACCGGCACATTAGTTTGTTTGCTCGCTCAAATAAAGTATCATACCTTTTCAGATTTGTATGACATCCTAGCCAAAGCCTACTAGTTGCAACTCCTGACTACCTCTCGTGAGACCCGGGTTATATCCGCAAAGTGCACGTTTTGCATTCATTTTTGCGAATCTGAAAGCAAAATTGAATTTAAACAAATTTAGAAGCAAAATTTCCGCGAGCTGCCGCGGGCGTGCGGGCGTTAATATACCCTGCAGCGGAGCGATAAATAGGTTTTCCGTGCACATGTCAGAAACAAAACCAGCGGGCTGCATCTATATCGTTCGAACAAGAGGCCCAAGCTGTCAGAAAAAAAAAAACCCCAGCGAGCTGCACCTATATCGTTCGAACAAGAGGCTCAAGCTGTTGCCAAGTTCCTTCCAAGACAAGCCAACTCTTCTTTTTTACTATTTTCACCAGATTCTTCAACTCAGGCCATCCGCCACTTCGGCTGCGGCAGTCCAAAGCGTTCGTATTTACTTCCCCCCACCCGCGACCGGGAGCCGAAACCGAAGAGGCAACCAAGAACCAACAGTACAAAACAATCCACAGCGCCGCCGCACCGGTACCCAGCGAGAGTCCTTGGAAGCAGGCGAAGCGGCGGCGAGAGAGACCCCGGCGCGGCGGACCGTTCGTGCTGGAACTTGGATGGCGTCTGGAGGCATCGCCCGCGGCCGCCTCGCCGAGGAGCGCAAGTCGTGGCGCAAGAACCACCCCCACGTGCGCGCCCCCACACCGCGACTTGCTTTCTTGCTTTGGCCTGTTTAATTTGTTGGTTTCCCTGGTTCTGCAAGTGGTAATGGGGGATTGGTGCTTGCTGGTTTCTTGCAGGGGTTCGTGGCCAAGCCGGAGACCCTGCCGGATGGGACCGTCAACCTCATGGTCTGGAAGTGCGTCATCCCCGGCAAGCAAGGCGTAAGAAATCATTAGTACTCACTTCGCCTTCTTATATGCTTCGCGATTTTGTTATTACACTGTCATATGAAATGCAGTTAGCTTCCTGTTCAGTTTCTCTGAATGTGCCTAGTTATGGTTATAATTTAATTTTGTCCGACGGGTAAAATCTTCAGAAAAATATTCTTGGATATGTACCAGGCATAGTGTTCGGTAGGTGAAAGGGTTCTGCAGTATTTAATGCAAAGCCCTTGCCATTAATGCAAGTTGCACATTAGATGTTGTTTGTCCAAACCCTGGGTCCCTTCAGGCCGTCACTGCTCCAAGTAGACTAGTAACATTACATTGTTTTTCTACATTGTTAGAGCAAGAGCAGTAACGTAGTCGACCGTCGGCTATATGTCCATGCCAGGTCAGCTAAGAGCCCGTGATGGTACAATAGGCAAGCTATTAGTATGGCTTTGTTGAATAGTTAAATATTTTAATGCATACAACATCATGTCTACATGCAAGACTCATAGAGCTTGCACTTAATGCATGCAGCCAGCTTTACCGCTCACACAAGGCTGCAAGCGAGCTCTAAGAGCATCTCCACTCGTCCCCCGAACAGGTCCCCGGCGAGCGTTTTTTACATCCGGACGGCGTAAATCGGCCCAGTCGCGCCCCCGGTTCCTCGTTTTCGTCCGGATTTGGCCCTTCATCCATCCGGCGAGCCCACGCCACCCCCGGCCCCCCGGGGAGCGCTCGGGGACTCCGGACGAGTGAAAAGCGGGGAAGGGCCCGATCTGTCGGTGACTTGACGCACGAATCCCACCGCCACGTCGCTCAAAATCTCCCCCACCCCTCGTATCTCTCTCGCCGCCGGCACCACCCCGCCGGCTTGTTGCCTAGATTCCGCCGCCCCTCCTTCCCCACCTGCCTATATTCCGCCGGCCTGCTCTTCCGCCGGCCTGCTTGCTCCTCGCCGCTCGCGGCTCGGGTTGCCTCGACCACGCCCGTCAGGTGTTCGTCCATTTGCCTCGCCGGCCATGGACTCGGACGAAGAGGAGGAGCAGATGTTCGTCGAGCTTATGCAAGAAGAGATGGCGAGCGGCCGCCCAAGACGAGGAGCACATGATGATCCTCGGTTGCTTGGCAAGCATGTACGCCGGACGGCAAGCGGGTCGGCGTGGTGGGTCGGCACCAGGTCGCCGGAAGTGCAAGCCGAGACGGCGAATGGAGGGCTACCGCATGTTGTACGCCGACTACTTCGCCGACAATCCGTTGCACGGTGAGAGTGTTTTCCGGCGTCGTTTCGGGATGAGCGAGAAAGTTATTTACGCAAATTGTGTATGCCATCCGCCACTTTGATCCCTACTTCAGATGCAAGGCGGATTGCACTTGGTTTGGTTGGATTTTCGTCACCGCAGAAGTGCACGGTGGCAATGAGGATGCTGGCGTATGGAGCTCCCGGTGATACTGCGAGATGACTATCTTCGGATGGCGGAGTCCACCGCCCTTGATTGTTTCTACCGGTTCTGCGGGGCCGTCATAGCGGTGTTCGGGGACTATTACTTGAGATCACCCACTGTCGAAGACACCGAGAGGATCCTTGCAACAAATGAAGCTAGAGGTTTTCCAGGGATGCTTGGAAGCATTGACTGCATGCATTGGCAATGGAAGAACTGTCCGTTTGCGTGGCAGGGAATGTACAAGGGTCACAAAAAAGGCTGCACTGTGATACTTGAAGCACTCTTTCTTTGGTATGGCTGGATCCAACAATGACATCAACGTCCTAAACTGCTCCCCGGTCTTTTCCAAGCTTGTTGAGGGTCATGCTCCCCCGGTGGACTATGTGATCAATGGTCGGCACTACAACAAAGGATACTACCTTGCAGACGGTATCTATCCAAAGTGGGCAACATTTGTGAAGACTATCTCGAATCCTAGCACCCCCAAACTTTGCGAGTTTGTCAAGAGACAAGAAGCTTGCCGAAAAGACGTCGAGCGTGCATTTGGTGTCCTCCAGCAGAGATTTGTCTGTCGTCCGGTTCCCGCTCCGACTTGGTCCAAAGATCAGATGTGGGAGGTGATGAACTGCTATGTGTGCCTACACAATATGATTATTGAAAATGAGCGAAAGCATCCGGTTCCTCCGGCTGAGCAAGAAGCACCATATGAGAGAGAGGGTCCTCTTGCACGGCCCTAATCACCAGGTGCCTCCATCATGGGCCGCCTTCATTGCTATGCGTCGAGGAGATTCGAGACTCTACAATGCATCGAGCTGCTGCAAGATGATCTAGTGGAGCACATATGGAGGCTCCGAGGCAACGCCAACGCCGACGCCAACTAGTCTCGTCTAATTTGTTTGAAAAATTGTGAAATTGTGTGCTTCATTTGTTTCAGCACTTGTTAAACATTGTACAATTATTTTCGCCGAATTTGTTTCAGCAATTTTCGTACTGTTGGTCGCCGAACTTGTTAAATTTAATGTTAAATTCGTTTGAAATATGTCAAATGGTCGAGGTTGGGGGTTTCCTGCCGGGGGGACGGCTGGAACTTCGGCGCTCCCCACGCCAAATCTTCCTCCAATCCGGACGAAAATATCGCCGGATTTGGATGTGGGGAGCGCCAACGAGTGGGGATGCTCTAATTTTTTGGTACCTGTGCTATAGCCAGGCGATAGATGGAGCGCCGGCTCCCTTCTCTCTCATGTCTTCTCTTCCCTCCAGCTAGGAATTTAATGACGTGGATTTGCTTATAGTCTGCTGACTGTGTACTATTGTACTTGCTCTTATTGAAAAAGTAGGTAGATTAGACACTGCTATCCTATCCTAGTGCAACAGAATTTGAGTATGTTCAGTCGCATAAAAGAACCAAACATACTATTCATCTTGTTTGATTTTGTGCTTCATTATATTCTTTTGATTGTTTATATCTGCCACTGTATTATATTTTTACAGGAAAAATCGACTACATTTTGTGTTGACATGAAAAGAACCATTTAAGCTTAGTATATTTAGAATCAGAAGAAAACGATGTGCTATAATTCCATTGAGGTTTTCTTTTCCTGGTTTTGTTCAAACGTTTTATTTTCCTGTTGACCTAAGGAACTTAAGTTGTAGTGACTCCTTGACTCCTATAAAAAAAAAGCAGCACTATGTATTTCGAACTGTAGATAAGCAGGTCTTTCATATATGTTCTTTGTTGTGTTTGATGCAGTTTATAAACATATATGTATATTTGTAAACTGTGAAATAAATGTAGATAGTTAAAATGTACTCCCTCCGTTCCTTTTTATAGTGCCTATTGTTTTTTGGCACGGAAATTAGCGCAATAGTATTTTTTACACAAGACCCTCTAGCTGAACGATTTGAGATCAACGTAAAATTTGGGAAATCCATATCTTCCTAACTTATCATAACAAATCCCACAAATCTCTCTTATTGATTCTCCATATATGTGCAGCCAAGTTCAATTAAGGAAAGTAAAACATTGCTGCCTAATTTTAAGGAATCGTTGGGCCATGCATTAGGAATCTCAATTAATTATTTCCAATTTTGTATGGATTTTTTCTCACGCATATTTTGTGGGAGCTGAACGGGGAGGGGGTAATTGAAAAAAATCCAAGCTACAACCTTATATTCTGAAACAAATGCCAAAAATCTATAGGCACTATAGAAAGGAACGGAGGGAGTACTACAAAAACATCTGCACTAAGTAAGCACACTATCGTGCCCACAGGCCTGTGCCCAGCCAGCGAATGATTGAACAATCCTGTCTCTATTTGGTTGGGAGAGTGATCTGTCTGAAGTTGACACGAGCAGTACTTAGGCTAGTCATAGTGGGGAGTAACATAAAGTAGTAACATGCACTTGTTACTACTCTATGTTACTACCTTCATAGTGCTTAGTAACATTAAAGTAGTATCTTAGATGTCTTCATTAATTAGCTTGTAGACTCATTGTATCTTGGGAAGTGTGATGTTACAGTAACTAGCTATGTTACTCCATCCTCCTCTCTCCTCATTAACTCACTGCCACATAAGCAAATTTGCTGAGTTGGACACTTAGTTACTAGTGAAGTTACTTGCACTATGAGCAGTCTTAGAAATCTCGTTGACCTTATATGACTGAATCTAGGAGCCCTTGAATAATAAAATCTTGACCATATGAAATCAAAGTCTGGAGGAGGTTGACCCATCGAAGGAAGAACCTCCTACCCCAAAGAGCAGCGGACGCGAGCGAGAGAGGAGCGCAGCGAGAGAGGAGCGCAGCGCGAGTGGAGGGGCCCTGCCCTGCCCAAGGCGGCGCCTTGGCCATGACGCCGTCGACCCCCTCGCCGTCCCCGTCCCCATCACCGCCGCCAGCGTCGAGCCCGCGCGGACGCGAAGATCGGTGGCGCGGCGGCCGCGGGTCGGATTCGGAGGAGACTCCGCGGTCGCAGCAAGATGCGTTCGATGGTGGGCGGGCGAGGCGCGGCGGCGACCGGCCGGAGCCCTCCTCAGCGCGCAGGGAGGTAAGGTCTTTGGTCTGCAGGGAGGAAGAGAGCGCTGCTTTCGACGAGCTCGGCGACCTGGAGGACCTCGACGAGGAAGAGGAGGCGCCGTGGGAGGAGCCCACGCATGTGACCCGGAAGCGCGGTCGGAGGGCGGGGAAGAAGGTGGCGGCGAGGCCAACGCGCTCGGAGCGCGTTCCAGGCGCCTACGACGACTACCGCGGCTTGTGTCTCCTGTGCACACAGCCCGGTCACCGCGCGGCGGACTGCACCATCGGGCCGGTCTGCTTGCGCTGCGGGGAGGCGGGGCACATGTCTAGGGAGTGCTCGCTCCCCCGCCAGCCAAGGCCGATGTCGCCGCCGGCGGATGCCATGGAGCCGGCCAGGAAGCGCGTGAACGACGCGGGGCGTGCTCGCAGGGTGGATGTGCGCGCCGGTGACCACCGTGCGCATGCGCCGGAGGCTCGCCAGGCTGCGAGGGAGCAGGTCCATGCCGGAGGCCCACGCTCTAGGATGGACAGGAGACGGGTGCAACGGCGCGAGGCTGCGCCACCTGCGGTCGTCGCCGCGCCGCGCCAGGCTGCGGCGCCGCCTAGGGCCATGGCCGCGCCAGGAAGAGATGCCCCACCGCCGCGGGCTGCCATTGGGCGCCAAAGCACGCAGCTTGGAGCGGGCATGGTGGCCGTCGCTGGCGAGGTGCGCGCGGTGGCCCCAGTCCCTGTGGGTGACCGCGCCGTCGTGCCGGTGCTCCCCGGGCTCGCCGTGCGGAGGCGCTGCCGCGGCCGCGACGTGGCGCGGATGAAGAGGTCGTGCCCCTGGCGCTACGTGCGCCGGCGGCGGGTGGTGAGCTTGCGCGTCGCCCTGCGCGCGCGGCTTGCGTTCTCTCCAGGACGGTGGAGATCGACGAGGCTGAAGACGCGCTATCCAGAGCGCTGCTCGCGGTGATCGTTGGCGTGCGTCGCGCGGTCACCACGGACGAGGTGGCAATGGCGCTGGAGGACATCCACAGGCTGCCGCCGGGCAGCTTCTCGGTGCATTGCCACCGGCCAGAAGACTTCTTGATCTTCTTTGCAACCAAGGAGGATCGAGACATGGTGCTGCGGGACGAGGTCATCGAATCGCCGTTCTTCCGGCTGTTGCTCAGGCCATGGGCGCGCCGCACGCACGCGGCATCCGGCGGCCTCTGCGTTCACGCGGAGCTTGAGGTGGAGGGGGTCCCCGCCAATGCTTGGAGCATGGCGACGGCGGAAGCGATCCTGGCGCCATCGGCGTGGGTCGAGCGGCTGCACCCTCTCACTCGCAGTCGCGCGGACATGGGGACCTTCCGGATGTCGGCTTGGTGCTTGGACCCATCGCTCATCCCACGCGAGATGGATCTCCACATCGTTGAGCCTGACGATCCGCCGTCGTCCGAGGACATGGCGGCGCCGGCACAGGCGGTCGTGCCACCGCACATCAACACCCTGGCATACCCCCTGATCATTCACGTGACATCGACGATTGACTTCCGCCGCAGCGTGAATCGTCGCGGTGCGGGTGATCGCTCGGTGAACGGCGAGGGGGGCACGCCGGCATGGCCAGCGAGGAGGCAGTACACCTACACGAGGGGCGTTCCTGACACTTTGCCGGGGAGCGCGGAGGGCGGCAGCGCTGCTGCATCATCTTCCTCTGCGGGCCAAGGCGGTGGTGATCGTGGCGGCGGCGTTAGGACCCTGTCTTCCGGGGTGATCGTTGGTGAGACGGTGGCTCCGTCACGGGGCTCCAAGAAGAGGAGACGAGGAGGTCGTAAGGTCAGGGAGGTGCGGGCTCGCGCCGCGGCGGAGGCGGCCGGTGGCGGAGCTTTGGGAGCAATGGCAGCCGTTGGCGCCGTGGGTGAGCAGGGGAGCGGAGCGTGCGCCACCGCCACGCCAACTCTCGCTGAGGAGGCCACGCCGGTCCTTGCTACGGAGGATCATCGGCCGGTGCTGAACGCTGGTGTGGACGCCGGGGAAGTTCTGGCTGCCATGGGCGCCGGCGGTGACCGACAGGCGGCGGCGAGCGCCATCGGTGAGGGTGCGTCGAGCTGTGCACCGATCCATGCACAGGTGGACCCGCTGGTCCACGGGCCGGTGCACCGTTCGGGAGACCGGGTCGTGCCCGTCCAACGGCCGGTCGTGGGCGCGGCCTGCGTCACGGTGGGGCACTCTGTGGGCCGGGCTTTGGACGCTTCCCGTTCAAACCTGGCGGCGGAAGGTGGGGGCGGACCACGAAGCTTCCGCGTGGGTGCATACGAGATTCCCTTTCCCGCGCTGGAGTGCGAATCGGCGCCTGAGGAGCCCCCTTCCCTCCAAATCGCGACACTGGAGGACGTGGCGGGCCCGTTTGTGCCCAGGCCGCTGTTGGGCCTGGACGCCTTCGCCAGCCCACCGCCTTCCAGGGCTTTCCACAGTGCTGGGCCAGACAGCGCTGTTGGATCAGGTGGACGTGATGGTGCTGGGCTGGGAGCGCTTGCAGTGCATGGCCAGGAGCTCATTCTCTCGACTCCTTCGCCGTTTGGCGCCAGGACGGAGGAAGAGAGCGATGATGAGGTGTTGGACGGTGAGATTGTGGCAGATCCGCCCCCTCCTCGGGATGGCGTTGACACTGGCGCTGCGGCACCCCCTAGTGCCGCCCCTCCGTCGGTTTGTCGTTTCGCCACACCTCCGCTGGTGTTCCAGAGGGCGCGACAAACAACGGTCTTCAGGGCGCCTGCCCCTTTGGCGCGACCAAGGACGCTGGGGGAGTTCCTCGAGGCTGCAAAGTCGCGCTCAGACGCTCTTCTCCAAACCCCAGCGGTGAGGAGGAGGTTGGTGGAGCTAAACTTCCAACCACGCCGCAGTTCACGGATCACAAAACAGCCGGGTGGGACGAATGCCGAGATGAAGGCGGTGCGTAACCTGATGCGCAAGCTTGGCCTAATCTCCGGGGATGAGGCGCCGACAGAGGCAGCCCTTGATGCTTACCACAAGATGTACGAGCTCCCCCTGACGGATGACATGATCGAGGCAATCGCGGAGTTCTACGGTTGGACCCTCTCCTCGATCAGAGGCTGCTCCCCGCCGATGTTGGGGATGTCGGGTGGTCGCCTCGTGGAGGCATGACCCTCTCTTGGGTCGCTCGGGTGTTGGGTGTTTCATCGCTCTAATGTTATACGAACCTAAGGTGTTGGTGGCCAACGTGCGAGGCCTTAATGATCGCGCACGGCGTACGGGTGTTAGGAGTGTTGTAGGTACCTCGGGTGCGTCCATTGTCTGTCTCCAGGAGACTAAGCTATCGGTTGTAACCTCTGCCATTGTTATGGAAGCGCTAGGCGCGGATTTTGATGCGTACTTCTGCTTGCCTGCGTCTGGTACTCGGGGTGGGGTGATTGTGGCCTGGATTAGCAGGGTGGTGCAGCTCGACAGCGCCCACATCGCTGCTAATAGTATCACTGCTAGGGTGGCTCCCTTGGGGGGGGGACCATGGTGGTGGCTAACTTGTGTTTACGGGCCACAGGCGGAGGCTGACAAGATCGCCTTCTTGGATGAGCTGCGCGATGTTCGCAGAACCCACCTAGGCCCATGGGCGCTTTGTGGGGACTTCAACATGATCTACCGCGCGGAGGATAAGAACAACGGTAATCTAAACCGTAGGATGATGGGCAGATTTCGCCGCTTCTTGAACGACTGCGAACTGAAGGAGATCTACCTGCATGGTCGGCGATACACATGGTCGAACGAACGTGAGACCCCTACTCTAGTTCGCCTGGACCGGGTGTTTGTCACGGTGGCTTGGGAAGAGATCCATAGTAGCTGCGACTGCGGCTGCTTGGCGACGGTGGTGGCGGATCATTGCCCCCTCCTCCTTGGCTCGCACCACACGGTCGGCGGGGCGAAAGAGGTTCCGGTTCGAGCGATTCCGGCTGCGGGCTGGACGGGTTCGACGAGGCGGTTCGGAGCGCACGGGAAGTGGTTCGGGGGGATACCGACCCCTTCCGGCGACTCACCGCTAAGTTGAAGCTCACAGCGCGCCGGCTCATGAGCTGGAGTGACAGAAAGGTTGGATGCATCAAACTGCAGCTTATGATAGCGCGGGAGGTGGTGCTGAGGTTGGATATCGCCATGGAATCCCGACTGCTCACCCCTGATGAGCGTCGACTCCGGGCACACCTCAAGCAAGCATACCTAGGGCTAGCCTCGCTCGAGCGGACGATGGCTCGCCAGCGGGCAAAGCTAGCTTGGCTGAGGGAGGGGGACGCCAACACGGCCTTCTTCCACCAGCACGCGGCATACAGGCGCCAGAAGAATGTGGTTCATAGTTTAAGGGTGGGTGACGCGGTTGTCTCTGATCACGCGGCCATGGCTGAAGCTACCTTTGCGCACTTTGAGGGCCTGCTGGGCTCCTCAATGGCAAGGGCACACTCGTTGGACTTGGACTTCTTGGGCACCACACCAGAGGACCTCTCCGAGCTCGAGGTTGCGTTCACCGAGGAGGAAGTCTGGGATGTGATCAAACACCTGCCGTCGGGCAAGGCTCCTGGCCCCGACGGATTCACGGCTGAGTTCCTTCAGAGATGTTGGGGGGTGGTCAAGGCGGACTTCATGGCGGCCTTCGACAAGCTTTTTACGATGTGTGGGCGCGGACTCCAAGGCCTCAATCAGGCCCTGCTAGTCCTGCTGCCCAAGCGCCCGGACGCCATGGCGCTAGGTGATTACAGGCCGATAAGCCTCATTCATATCTTTGCCAAGCTGGTGGCGAAGACGTTGGCTACTAGGCTGGCACCGCGGATGGAGTCGCTGGTGGATCGCAACCAGTGCGCCTTCATTCGCAAAAGGTGCATCCACGACAACTTCATGTTGGTACAGCAGACGGCTCGTTTCCTGCATAGAGGGAAGGAGCCGAGGGTGATGCTGAAGTTAGACATCGCTCGGGCTTTTGACTCAGTATCCTGGGGTTTCCTCATGGAAGTTCTCCAGAAGATTGGGTTTGGACCGAGGTTCCGAGAGATGGTCTCTCTGCTTCTGGCCACGGCCAGCACTCGGGTGATGCTCAATGGCGAGCCAGGCCCCCCGATCTGGCATCGGAGGGGTCTGAGACAGGGCGACCCCCTGTCGCCATCGTTGTTTGTCCTAGTGATGAACTCGCTCAACAGGTTGATCGCCAAGGCAGCCGAGCTGGATTTGCTGCGGCGGTTGGCGCGGCGGGACCTGGTGACCTCTGTGTCGCTATATGCGGATGATGTGGTGATCTTCTGTCACCCGGACGAGGCAGAGTTGGGTGTGGTCCGTGGCGTCCTGGAGATTTTTGGACAGGCGTCTGGCCTACGCACCAACTTTGCTAAGTGCTCGGTGTCTCCGATTGCCTGCTCGGATGCGGAGGCTGTGGCTGCTGCAGGGCACATGGGGTGCCAGCTAGCGCCTTTTCCGGTGAAATACTTGGGTATCCCCCTGTCCACTAGGCGTCTGCCGGCCGAGACTTTCCAGCCGCTCTTGGACAGGATAGCTGATAAACTGCCGACTTGGCGGGCATCCATGATGCCGCAAGCCGGACGGTTGACGCTGATCCGAGCTGTGCTCGCGGCAATCCCGCTGCACCAGCTAATGGTTCTTGCCCTGAACAAAAAGACCCTCAGACAGATCAACAAGATCCTGCGAGGGTTCCTCTGGGTGGGCCTTGCAGAGGCCAACGGAGGCCACTGCCACGTGAACTGGGCAAGGGTGTGCCGGCCACTCCACCTAGGGGGGTTGGGAATTCCCGACCTGGCACGGATGGCCATAAGTCTTAGGGTGCGCTGGTTATGGAGGATGCACACGGACCCCCAGCGACCATGGCGCGAGCTGGATATGCAGTTCTCGAAGGCGGAGCTGGACATTTTTGCGGCTTCCACCTCGATGACACTGGGGAACGGAGAGTCCGCCCTCTTTTGGGAGGACCGTTGGCTGGATGGCAGGTCCATCAAGGAGATGGCGCCAGAGGTGTTTGCGCTGGTTCCTAAACGGCGCAGGAAGGTGCGTACGGTGCGGCAGGCACTGGTGGACCGCACTTGGATCCCCGACATAGCTGGAGCACCATCTCCCCTTGCACTATGGCAATATGTGCAACTATGGGTCAGATTGAGGGAAATCCAGCTCTCGGAAGAACAGGACACGATGACCTGGTTGTGGACGACGGATGGCCAGTACACCTCCCACTCTTGCTATGAAGCCCTCTTCCAGGGGGGAATTACCTCAGCATCATGGGAGTTGAACTGGAGATCATGGGCGCCTCCTAGGGTGAAATTCTTCCTTTGGCTGGCCTGTCTGGACAGGTGTTGGACGGGTGAAAGGCTGGGGCGTCGGGGATTACCGCATGCGCCCCGATGCCCGCTGTGTGACCAGTCCGAGGAGACTATGACGCACCTGCTCACTGGATGCTCTTTCTCCAGGACAATCTGGTTCGAGGTCCTTTCGTGGATTCGATCCACCTCGGGGCCTCCGGCTTCGGAGGGGGACTTCGCGGAGTGGTGGTCACAGGCGGTGCGGACCGCTCCCCGCCAATTGCGCAAAGGTACTTCGTCGATAATCATGCTCACGGCGTGGTGGATCTGGAAGCACCGGAATGCTGCGATCTTTGATAACGCACAGCCTTCGGTGCATTCCTTGCTCAACGACATCAAGACCGAGGCGCAACAGTGGGCGAGAGCGGGAGCCCGGGGTGTCCGGCACATCCTGCCTTAGACTAGGTCTCCTTTCCTGGGTCGAGTTGTAATGCGGGGTGTTGGTCCCCTCGTGGACATGTACATATAACCTTTCTCTTTCTATCAATGCATCGAAACGCAAGTCTTTTGCGTTTTCGCGAAAAAAAATCAAAGTCTGAATCTGAATGGGTATACTCTTTGCTGACTTCTTTTGTCTTCTGAAGCATGAAACAAGTGAGCTGCCTAGGCAATCAAGATTTATTAGAAAACTGTGTTTTAGCTTTTGAATCTTCTCTAATACTCCCTCCGTTTTTTTTTAATTGACTCAAATTTAGTACAAAGTTGTACTAAATCTGATTCAATTAAAAGAGAACGGAGGAGTAGCATCTGAAAATGTTATTTCAGTGAAAGGCTAGACATTACAAGTTCGATGGAAATGCTTGTAGGCTACAAGTTACTTTAGTGTTCTGCTGTATACATTTTTGGTGTCCTTTTTTACTGCATAAATCACAATTCAACAATTCTAGCTATAAACTTGCATTTTTTTATTAAACTCAGGCAACATCCTTAATTGGTGCTGGATTGTTAATCTCTGTTAAACCACGGCCCTTAAAGTTCTTTTGTGGAACATGGGTGCATTGAACCATGAAATGACTCTTCTATTGAGAAAGAGCAGTTAGACCCCATTTTACTTGCAACATGAGAACTGAAATAAACAATTTCCTGTGAAATCTCCACCTTCCAAACAGAAACCGATTCTTTGTGTCAAAACCTTTGTCACTACGGTTAACTTGTTATTTGATGTCTGAAACTGATGCTTCTTCAATTTAGGTGCATAGTGTAGTAGTACCCTTCTTCTAGTACAACAAATTTGTCTGTAGCCTCTTCTCAGTACTCTCTCTAGGCACCATGGCTTGCCAAACTGATATTGCTGTTACTAAATATATGTTCTTTCGCAGACTGACTGGGAGGGTGGGTATTTCCCCCTGACTCTGGAATTTAATGATAATTACCCAAGTAACCCTCCCACCTGCAAGTTTCCGGCAGGTTTCTTCCATGTCAATGTCTACAACACCGGGGAAGTGTGCCTATCAATCCTGAGTGAGGTAAGTTTGTACTAAGTAGATACTTTTTTTACTATATCATGTAAATGGCCCCATTGAGATCTGATGACTTCTCCCATTCTTTTCAGACCTGGAAACCTTCTATCACTGTAAAGCAGGTTCTTGTAGGCATACAGGAGTTGCTTGATGACCCAAATCCTAGCTCTGCTGCACAGGATGCTTCTTACAGACTTTATTCAAAGGTTTAAGTTTTTGTAATTTGAACTTCCATAGTCTGAACGTAGATCTTAGTTTTGTTCTTGTTATGTGCTTACCAGCATGCTTGTTTGTGTCATTGACTGCATTTTCAGAATATGCCGGAGTACAAGAATCGTGTCCGGCAGCAGGCGAAGCAATATCCTTCACGGGTGTAGTTACGAACCATCTGCAAGATAACTCCCATCTATTATTAATCTGTGACCGTGTTGTGATGTGACCATCATTTCTTTGATGTGATGCACCATAGTACTCGTGTTTATTGAAAACTTCAAAAATGAACTTCCAGTCCATCTCCGTTACCTTTTATATTCTGGTCCTTTTGGCCTATATCAATATATTGGGTGACCTGGGCGGGCTCAGTGTGGCAAGTTAGGCGTGAGTTACGATGCTGTTCCTGAGTCCGTCAACTGAGCTTGGGGTTAACTGCATCAGGGTTCTTCGAAAAAACAGAATAAAAACTTTTCATCGGCAAGGAGAAGAATTTTGTCAGGAAAAACACGGGTGAGCGATGAAACTGCAAATGCATACGTTTACCCTGTCGAACTGTTGATGCATTGAACTCAGACTTGGCTGTAATGCACGAATGTTTACTGCATGTCAATTCGATAATCTATCTAGCTTCGCATGTATCTGGGTGAAATTTTCCTTCCTAGTACAGTTAGACAAAAAAAAAAGCATTCGCAGTAATGTTGGAGTGGGAGCTCTCAAAGTCTCAATTGAATGTACTCCCTTGGTTTATAAAAGTATGTTGAAGATTTTTCAAAATTCAGGTATATACACTAAAAAAAATGTTTAGATATGCAATAGTATTTTATGGACAAATCTGGGTACACAAGCTACCATTGCAGTTCGGGTAAAGTTTTCCTTCCGAGTACAGTTAGGCAAAAAAAAAAAATCATTCGCACTAATATGGTTTGAGATGTTTGCAACAACCTACATGAACCATCAATGCGATACAAGAAAAAATGCATTTGCCCATAGTTGACATGACAGTGGAAAGGCGTGTTGTTTATTTTTTTACGAAATACAATATAAACGTAGACATTTACACATACGTACATACACTCATCACTGAATATTCCGTCTTTAATGAGACATCAAAGAGTCAAACATGAGGTTTGAGCTCTGGTGAACTGTAGGTGCCACTGCCCTACTAATCACCCAACAGCATAAATTATGGGTACTACGTATTTTTGATAACTAAAAACCAAGAAAAAAAATAGCTCGCTATAACAAAATAGCGTCGGCCAAAAAATACGCTATAGCACCGAAATAATGTAGCGTGACATGTCCAAAAACGCTATAGCGTGCTATTAACGCCAAAATAGAAGACCACCTGAATCTACAATGGAGTAGACTGTATTGCCCCTCGTACAGACAACTCAAACCGACGCCAGTTCCAATTTAGTCGCATATAATGTGTCAACGAATCTTCCCCTAATTATCGTACCCTAAAAAAGGTTAATCTAGCCATAAGCCCATACCCGACACAGAAAAAAAGGGCGAAAGACAATCCACGGCGGCCGCGGCACCGACAGTCCGGCACCCATCCCAGGGAGTCCTTCGAAGAACAAGAAGCGGCGGCGGCAGAGGCGAGCTCCTATTGGAACTTGGATGGCGTCTGGAGGCATCGCCCGAGGCCGTCTCGCCGAGGAGCGCAAATCTTGGCGCAAGAACCACCCACATGTGCGCCCTCCACACCACGACCTAGCTACTTGTTTCCTCTCCCCCTCGCCCCCCTGGCTAAATTTATTTGTTTGTTTCCGTGATTCAGCAAGTGGTAACTGGTAATGGGGGCATTGGTGCTTCTTGGTTCTTGCAGGGCTTCGTGGCCAAGCCGGAGACCCTGCCGGATGGGTCCGTCAACCTCATGATCTGGCAGTGCATCATCCCCGGCAAGAAAGGCGTAAGAAATATCTGTCTCTTTTTTTACTCACACTGTACCGTGATGTCCGTGATTCCTATCCAATTTCTCTTAACCTGCTTATGATTAAATAGCTTGATTTGGTCACACATGGAAAATTGAGGAAAAAATGACCATGATAATGAATTAAGCAGAGGAGGGTTTCAGTATGTACAGGGTTTTGCTACGATTGATGCAGAACTCTTTGGACTAGTGCAAGTTGAGCATCAGACATTTGATAGTGCAAAATCCCTTGTCCCTTCACTGCTTCTAGTGTAGCATTGCACATTGTTATTGAAAAAGTAGGCATGAACGAACATTGTTATGGAAACATATCATTATATCCTAATGCAACAGAATTTCAGTTTGTTCAGTTACATAAAAGAATCAAACCTATAATTCATCTTGTATGATTTGGTGCATCATTGTGTTGTTTTGATTTGCTTATGTCTGCCACTGTATTGTTACAGAATAAAACTCGATTACATTTTGCAATCATATGGGTCATTGGTGTCCCCCGCATCTCTCATTCAAATTACATTTATATGGAAAAAAATATATATCTTATGTTTATGTTCCTAAGCAGAAAATAAAGTGCGTGCTATACCTGCTAGTAAGACGTTCTGGTGTTGTTGACACGAGGAACTGAATTTTCATTGCTCCTTGAATTTCATATTCGTAATGGTTGAGGCAGTTGATCAACATATGGGCTGTCTGTGATATGTGACTAGCTAATATTTTAACTGTCCTTAGGTTAAAATGTGCATAACATACATGAAGCCAAAGGGAGCTGACATAAGTATGGAATTATAACATGAAACCAATAACGGCAATACTAAATATTCATTACAAAAATGTGTTTTAGATTCTGAATCTTCTCTTTAAAACATTTAATATCTTATTTTGAATGCAAGACAGTGACAAAACTTCTTGTAAGCTACGCATACTTATGGTTTCTACTATCTTTGCTTCTGATGTCCACTTTTACTGCCTCACAAATCGTAATTCAATAATTATCAGCAGAAAGTTACAATATGTTCTTTTCCACTCATGCAAACAACCTTAATTGGTGTAGGATTTTTACCTTTATTGATTGAGCTACCCTTTGAAAGTCTTTTGTCGAATATGGGTGCATTAACCCATATATTGAGCCTTTTGTCGACTAGGAAGAATAGGTGGAAACCCATTCGGAATTCGTGAACTCCCTGCTGAAATGAACCGTTTCGGATGCAATCCCTGGGTAACTCGAAATGGATATTTAGTATCAAAAATTCTGAACTGTAACTTGTTTTTATCTGATACTTCTTCAGTTCTTTGTGTGTGAATTGTGTAGTGCTACAATCTTCTTTTACAACAGATTTGATAAGGATACTTGGTGTCCAAAATTCAGTACTTGTTCTTATCTGATACTTCTCCAGTTCTCTGTGTGTGAATAATGGACTGCTACATTTTTCTTTCACGTCAGATTTCTGTACTCTCTTAGTCTCAGTTCCAGGCTGTGTAGCTCAGCGAAATTGTCTTTCCATAAAGTAACATTATGCTCTAAATTTGTTATCTTGCAGACTGACTGGGAGGGTGGATATTTCCCCCTAACTTTGAGCTTTGATGATAATTACCCAAGCACCTCTCCTGCATGCAAGTTTCCAGCAGGTTTCTTCCATATCAATGTCTATGATTCTGGGCTAGTATGCCTGTCAATCCTGGGTGGTGTAAGATTTAACTGATTTCTACACTTCCTATTCACCATATCTCTGCACCATGCAAGTACCCCCCCCCCCCCACCCCCCACCCCCCTGATCTTTCATGATATCCGTCACTCATTTCAGGGATGGAAACCTTCAATTACAGTGAAGCAAGTTTTGATAGGCATCCAGGAGTTGCTTGATGACCCAAATCCTAATTCAGCGGCACAGCATCGATGCTACGAACTCTATAAGAAGGTTTTCCTCTTATATCCTGAACTTCAATAACCTGAAGCCACAGTTCCTCAGTTTTGTTCCAGTTATGTGCTTAACACAACCTGTATGTCTGTTTGTGTCGTTGGCTGCACTTGCAGGATATGCCGGAGTACAAGAAGCGTGTTCGTCAGCAGGCCAAGCGCTATCCTTCACGGCTGTAGCCACTGAAGTCCCTGCAGATAGATATTAGCATTGAATTTTGATGGAACCTAAGTCTAGAATTTTGCGGCGATGCACTCTTTAGCACGATAGTCGTGTATTTGCTCGAACTGCTAAAATGCACTTTGAGTCCGCCTTAGTTACGAATTGTCCTGGGACTTTCTAGCTTATCGATATTTTGGAATGCCTCATGTCTTGACGGATGTGGATGAGGCTTGAGCTTTGCTGAGCCTCTTTTTTACTTTTCTGAAAAGAAGAGTCCTTTCTTCCAAGTGATTCCAATCTTCCAATAAGGCAATAATGCATGCACTGAAGCAGATAACTTGTGCCCAAATGATTGAAAGCAGCTGCCCGGAATGGCTGGCGCAGTGTGCCAAGTTACTAAGTTAGGCGTGCGTTTAATTACGGTGCTCTTCATGATCACAGGTCAACAAATTTGTGTTAAATCTGCATCTAGGTTCTTCTAGAGCTGAAGGGACTTCTGGTGTACCTGCATTTGTTTTAGTGGATTTTGATGTACCTGCAGCGACCCATAAAGCCATGAAGCATGTTCAATACTTCAATTCTCACCCTCGCCGATGCAGTTGTGTCCAGCCTTTCTGCGTTGCGTCGATTAAGAAGCATCGAAGACAAAACGGTTGATGAAGACAGCGACAAGAAGAAGAATTTCCTGAGGACAGCAACAGATGAAAGCGAGCAAACATACTCCCTTCGTACCGGTTTACAGGCCTACGTGCATCCCTAGATCACCAGTTTCAGTAACGTAATTTAAATTATATAACACAAAAATTATATCATTAGAAAGTTGAACTTCTAAGCTTTTCAATGATATATATTTTGTAATATATAACCTAAATTACATGATCAGATGTATGACCTAGAAACATGCGCAAAACTTATAAACCGGATGGAGGTTTTTGCATTGATATTCTAAGCACCAGACTCCTGTTTTACGTCGATGCTACAAAAACCACTGGGAACAACCCATAACGGCCGGTATTAAATTCCTAGCGTCCGGGCATAAGCACCCCATTGTACATGGCCTAAGAGGGATCAGATATAATTTCGTTAAAGTACGGCTACCAAGAGCATACAGAAGAGTAGCACTCGCACTAAATATGGTTAGTCGTTGCGGAAGTGTCTTTGACGCATTGGCACCAATGCTCTCCTCGCTTTCAGATTTTTGAAAATTTTAAAATCTCACGTTTCTAAGTCTTAAAAAAATTATGGCGTTAAATATATAGATAGGGTGGGGTGTATGCAAATGTCCCGTTAAAAAATACTTTGTATTTTGAACAATATAAAAAGATAAATTTATGACAGTAAATGGTAGTAAAATAGTATTGCAATAGCGTATCCCTCTGTCAGATTTTTTTTGTATTTCCAAAAATTTGAAGTATTTTTTCCGGGATTTTTTCGCATACACTTGTGATGAACATATCTATCTACATATTTAACACCATAATTTTTGAAAACATAAAAATGTGAGGTTTTAAAATTTTCAAAAATCTGAAACTAGGGAAGCACTAGTGCCCATGTGCACCAAATTCTTGTCCTAGTCATTGGCTACATTTAGATTTTTTTCGCATTTTTTTAAGTCTCGTAAATACATTTTTTATTTTTTTAAAAAAATTGAAGGGATCACTGAAACTTGGGAGCCAGAAATCACCACTCTAAAGATATTGCATAGCAAGGCTATCAACACATTACAGGATAGCATCTGAACTTAACCTTGGTTTTTCTTTTGAAAAGGACTCGAGAGTTGAAAGCCTGGTAGTACTACTTCGTTTGCTTCTTAATTGAGCAAAATCAATCGGTATACATTATTGCTGCCAGCATGCTTACTTTGAGCATAACCACCTACCTGATCATATATACAAGCACTGAAGTGTCAAATACTTATCTTTTTTGCTAGGGTTCTAGTAGCGAGCGAATCTTTAAAGGTAGCTTGCTGGAACAAGGCAGGTGGCCCCGGCCCTTGCCCGATCCCGTGAGACTGTGAGAGCAGAGACATTTCCCCTTCCTGAAGGGTGTGCATCGGATTATCTTTTTGCACTTTTATACTCGCAAGCTAATTCCTGCCAAACAGCTCCAAGTTAGGCCAGACCCTTGAATGCTTCATCTCATCATTGGCATATACTACTTCCGGGCAACGGAAACACGCTTCCTAAATAAATTAATTATGTTCGTTAGATTTTACTGGTGCAAGAAAGCAAGGGTGCACTCGGGGTCCTTACCACGATGATCTTCTCCTATTCATTTCTGATGTGAGGTAGCATGTCTGTAAAGTTTCCACCATATCCCGTAAGACTATTCGAGCTCAAGTACTAGCCTGGTCTGTGTGATTTGTCTTATCCTTTGCAGTACTATCTCTTGCCCGAGGAACAACACCTAAACAATACTACACCATCTGTTTTTTTGGTTAGTTCGGGTCTGTACCCAGTAGAGTTAAACTTTGTAAAATTAAATAAATAATATAAGAACAAATAGCCACTATCATTATACGAAAAATATAGGGTGTGCCTATGTCTAAGTTGACTGAGATTTTCTTAAGTCTCAGTCAACTCAGAAAAGTGCAACTACAGTTTAAAGAAAAGTGCAACTCGGTTCAGTTGCATATTTCTATCAGAAAAGTGCAATTGCACTTTTTTAATAGAAAAGTGCAACTCAAAGCACATTTTTGTAATTGACTTAGACTTAAGAAAATCTCAGTTGACTGAGACATAGCAAAACCAAAAAATATATAGTGTGAAAATATTATACTTTATGAGATCCTACTACCATGAATTGTACAACGTATATGTTGATTTTTTTCTAAATATTTGTATTTTTGTGAAAAAGCACACTGATTTATAAATAATTATCCATAGTAGTAAAAAGTCCCAAAATGTACTGAAAATAATAAATTAGTCTTTATAACACCTAGTGACGATTACAAACACTAGAGCGAGCTAAACTTGTGTCACTGTCCTTACTCTTCACCACCGGAGCCAGACAAAGCTTGTCGTAGTAGAGCTTTCTCGCTAGCGGCGACTGGGGACGTGGGGAGGGGAGGTGGGAAGGGGTGGGGCTAGGGTTTGGCCCTGGTCGCCATGGGGTATGGGAGTCAGACCAAACTGGTTCCAGGTATGTAATTTATTTTACAAAAAATCCCCCAAATTATTAATTTTAAAAACAACAACAACCTCTCCAACATATTGGTCAAAATGATTTTTTTGTTGCAAAACATGCCCTCTTTTTCTAGTAGTCCATCCCACTACTTGTCTTCTCCTTCTCTCCGTCACTAGCGAGAAAATCCCCACGGCACCTTTAAATCCGCCCGCACCTTGGCTCCCTTGCGCCGGCGAGTTCCACCCCTTCTCCCGTGTCATATGGCTCTTCCGTGCCATATTTACGACTACCTCCATCCCAAAGCTTAAGGCTTACATTATTTTTAGAAAGTCTTTCTTTTAAGTTTGAATTAGCTTTTACCAAAAATCATTAACATGCAAAATATAAAATTAACATCATTAAATAAATAATGAAATATATTTTCGTATAGTATCTACAGAATATTATATTTGTTGATAGATTATTCTAAAAGTTTGGTCAAACTTTACCTAATTTAACTTTTAAAAATAATATAAGCCTTAAGTTTTGTGATGAAGGTATTAACCGTAGAATGTATATTCCTATATATAATGATCAAGGTAGGCAAATGTGTCCAGTTTGGTGATTGCCTGATGTATATTCTACTCGAGACAAAGTAGGAGAACTAGTCGCGACTATTTCCAAAGAACCGGCTGTGTCCGAAGAATTAATTGAGAGGAGAGGGTGTAGAACAAATGGCAGGTTGACGCCGTCGACGAACCGGGGAATGTCATGGTCACTCTCACCGGACTGATTCCTTGTACAGTACTTCTTCGAGTCAAAACGACTCAAACGAGTTTGGAACTGCGTTGCATGGAATCTCCCGCCCACATACTCCTCGTCCCTTCCGCCCTCCTTCGTCTCTTCTTTTCCGGGCTACGTGTCAACGAGTGATCTACCGATGCAGCCACTGAAATTCCTCAAAAATTAGATTCGTCTTCAGCTCTGAAGCAATATACTACGGTCCAGGAAGCAGCCGATCGTTGGAGCGCATCTGCGCATGGCAGGAAAAAAGGCTAAAAACATGCGTTCAGCCGGTCAGAATCGAATCGAATCGAAGCCTAACCTGTGTGTGGCAGTGTGGCTTTCTATCGGGCCACACCTTCAATGCTGGAATGGAAACCGTATGCTGACGGGGACTGCTCGATTGCTGGGAGACACTTGTGTGCAGCGTGTGCCTCAGCTCACCGGCGGCATAGTGTGGCCACTCGATGGCTGGCCAGTTGCCCGTTGCTTGCTCGCCCAGACGAGCCAACGCATGCACGATCACTCACCTCATTTATAGTTGCGCACTTGTATTAATAAGGATTTCCTCCACGGATGTGATGCTTCCATCACGGCAGGGCAGGTATAGCCAGTTGAGGCGATCTGGTTAACGTTCCCTTCTGGGCACATGGGATGGGGTCGCCAGCCGTCGGATCGGGCGGGGTGCGGAATCGGACGGCTCCGGAAACGGTCGCTACCATGGACTGCTTCTTTCAACGCGGGTGCTGGTGTGTGTCGACGCTGCGAGGCTGCTGGCATGCAGGTAACGACGAGCTGCAGACGGCGCGTGGAACGGCGTGAGTGCGGTCTGAATCCGTTGTTGGGATGGAAATGGGTCCCAGTGGCTGGCTGATCGACCCGGTCGGGCAAGGCCCCATAATAAAAGCTTGTCCGTACTACAGTCTCCCAGCATGGATGTGTTTTTTTACCGGTCGACGTCGATGGATCCAACTGGAATCCGTAGCTCCCGCCAGGGATACGACACTCGCCTTAATTAATTCCTCAGCTAACTTGTGCATGCCGACTGGCAGAGGCCCATGCCAAGTTGCGTTGCGCAACAGAAATACTGTACTTTGCTTTTGCTAATAGTACAAATTTTAACAATAAAATTCAAAATAGAAAAGATAAAATACAATATAAGTGAAATCTTGGTGGGATCCCACCTTGACACCTTATCCAGGAGCAAGTACAAGACTACACGCACCCACACCGTGTTGTTCAGCGCCCACTCGGCGATGTTCCTCTGCGTTGGCGGCAGCTGCGTTCGGCGCTCCGCCCTTCGCCCCTTCTTTTGGAAGCCGATATTCTATCAACACGAAGAGGCTTGATCTATGAAGTACCACCGCCTCCTCAAGGTTGAGGTTGTGCAGGCGGTCCCTGGTGTCGGTGCCGCGGCTAGAGTTTTTTGGAGGAGCGGCGGGAACAAATATAGACGATGGCGAGACGGGCGCTTTATAGTGGTATCCGGTGTGCGCATTGTACATGGTGGGAGCTCTGCCATTGCATTGTCCTCTTGGAAGCCGGCGTGGCCATTGAAGACGACAACCGGCCTCATCACACGATCATTCAAAACGTGACACGATGTTGGTCTCCCTGATAGGATGACCCCACACTGGAAAATCCTACATGGCACAAGGCAATTCACACCTCGTTTGTAGGTGCCTGCAATGGCGTGTCGGTAGTTTTACTGTTTAGGAGAACACACCGATGATTTTTGGGGCTTCCCGATGTGAGCCAAAACATGCGGTGGTTCTAATAAAATTATTTGGGTAGCTATTGAGCCAATCCGTGGAGATGCTCCGAGCCTATATGATATGCACACTTGAAATGTAAAATTAAGGAATTGGGAAACGCGCTACCACATGCACATGATTCTCCTTGGGTCATATAATACCTATAATATTTAGATAAAGTCAAATTTCTCATAATTTGATCAACTATATAGAAAAAGAGTAAATATTTATAATCCTAAATTAATATTTCTGGAACCATCATGAAATAAATTTTCATATTACATGCATTTAAAATTTTACATGGTGCTTTTTTAAATATAATTGCTCAAACTTTAAAAAGTTTGTCTTTGACTAAAAACTAAAAGCATCCTAATTTAGGAAAGATGGAGTATTTTACATGACTCGGGTGCGTTAGCCCGCGCGAGACTTAGTGCTCCATTGAGTAGTTGTCAATCCTTGTGCTCAGAGCATCTCCAGTCGCGTTCCCCAAAGAGATTTGGGGCGCGTGAGACAAAAAATCGTTCCCAGCCGCGTCCCCTAAAGCCTTTTTTATTCGGCGCGGCGCGATACAGTATCCGGCACCCCGAGCCCGTCCCCGCGCCCACAGGGGATGCACCGGGGACGCACCAAAAAGAGAGGCGGGGAGTGGCGGGGCTGACCCGTCAGCGGTACATTAAATTTTAACCTAACCGTCGCCTACCTTGCGACGGAAGTTATTAGCGGGCATCGACAGTGCAGTTCCCGTAGAGGCGCAACGAAGCGTCTCGTCGAGTCTAGCTCTGCGTGCCGGCGTTAATGAGCGCCACCGCTCCCCCGCCTCCCTCCGGCCTATAAAGGGCCGCTTCTCATCGTCCCTCTCACACACAAACCCTAGTGCCTCTCTCCCCAACCCTAGCCGCCACCATCTCAAGAGTCGACGCCATGGCTGGTAGATGCGGAGGCCGAGCTCGCGGCCGTGGTCGTGGTCGTGGCTGCGGCCGCGGCAGAGCTACACGCTCGCCGTCGCCTGCGACGCCATCATCGTTGTCAACACTCGGAATTTTAAGTCCAGATGCCTGTTATGCCATACATCGCAATCCCAGGAATATTGTTGTTGCGAGACATAACAGTTGAATATCATAAGTCATCATTCATTACAAACCATAAAGTCTTACAACTTGGAATCACATGATCCATATTACACAAATAGTTGATCTAGTGATCAACGAACTGATTAACGAACAAACATAAGTTCATAGCGGAAGCGTAAGATACAAGGACTCTATAGTCCACAGGCCAACGCTTGACGTCAGGAGTAGTCCGAGTTGTCGTAGACGTTCCGTTGTCCATCATCTTCATCTCTGCTGCTCCTCTTCATAGTCTGGCCATTTGAATAGCCAGGGACACAGCCGTGAGTACTTTAAAGTACTCGCAAACTAATACTAGTATAAGTACTATCAATTCTAGTAAAGGGGTACTAAGCTCTAGTTTCTTTTGCATAAAGCCGATTTTGAGTTCACAAGTATTTGAAATAAAGACTCTTCATGTACTAACTACTCAAGTGGGAACATTAGTGTCATTCCCACAACTCAAGTGGTGGTTCACAAACAAGTCACCAATCCACCATTCATTTCATCAATATTTTCAATAATCTGACACTGGTAACAGTATGGCCTTTCCAACCGTCCGTAACCGTGGACACGGCTATTCGAATAGGTTTACACTCTGCAGAGGTTGCACACTTGTGCCACAACATTTGATTTCATCCGTCGGGATAACCCCGAATCATCGCAACACGATGACGCGGATCATCAACCATAACCTTTCATTTACAAATCCTAGTATGAGCACCTCTCCCCATGAGCTTGGCCTCCCGGTGAAGACCAAGCTGTCAGCTCTGGGAACTGCACGAGGCTTGGCCGTACAATTCACCTCAATTCACATCATTTCTCAACAACGGAGGCAGCCTCGGCATAACCCCTATGACGTGTGTTCGGAGGGAACCCATACTAAGATACATAAATTGCTAGTTAAGCCCTTACCCATAATCAGGTATTGTGGGGGTACTCAAAAATTGGAAAGGTATCGCATCCAAACCAAATATCAGTTTTTATTCAAAAATCACTATCTTCTCTTGGTCATATTCACCTTCAAAATTCATTCAATGGAATGCATCATCATTCCAAAGTTTCAAATTCATTTCAAGTCACATGTTCCCATCTAGAGTAGTCAAGTTTTAATATTAGCACTAGCAACTAGTCATGAGGGGTGCTAACTACTTGTAATTTTGATACTCTTGTAGTATTCTAGACTTAGACCAAAGTCAACTATAAAAGAAAGCTTAAATATTCAAAGTGAAAACTTGTAAGAGTAAAACTTGGGATGGGTTCATGAAGCATAAGCAAAGGTGAGTGTGCCTTGTTCTTGGTAGCACTTTGCAAGAATATTAGCTTGCAACAATAGAGCTTGCAGTAGTGTTAGCTTGCCTTGGTTGTTGATGTGGTCAAAGTTCTCTTCTTCTTCTGGGTAGAATCCTTCCTCTTCCTGGTATTCTCCGGTACTAGCGTCTATACACGAATACGAGGATACAATCACCACACCAGTTCAAGAGCTATACTAAGCACACACATAAATCACACAAGTTATTCTAGTGGTAACACATTGCCATCATGTTGGTTGGTATTGTTTTATCCTTAAGAAAAATAATTTCCTCTCATTGCATATATTAGTGTTTCAATTTAATTTATGGAAAATAGTTTCCTCTCATTATATATGTAAATGATAGTTCCCTTTTGTCCTTGAAGAATAATTTCCTCTCATTGAATCTTCTTAAGATTTAATTTCTCAAACAATCCTGCATGAGTTTAGATTGACCTAAGTCAACCCTTCATCCTCATTATTTGATAAAATGATTTAAATGAGGTAGAGTACCTCATACCGTTTAATAATGCCTATGATGATTTAATATCTCCAAACATTTCATATGATATCATTTGACCAGGGGTCCAACTTCATACGAATGCATTTGAGACAAGATTTAAATGAAGCATAATACTTCATATGATTTACCTAATATTTTTGGACAATACTACTTTAATAAAATAGCCATATTGTCCACTATTTTAACTAGGGCATGATCATGCAAAGTGACCACACCATTTTATGGCATAATTAATTAGTGTAAGTCAAATGTGAGCTAGTAGAGTTGGAATTAACTTAATATACATTTTATTTGATTTTTAATAATTATTTGAATAGGGAAAAGTCCCTGCCTTGTTATTTTTATCAAATTAATTCTACAAGGGATCTGGTCATGAGACCAGTGGCATGTTGTATATAATTTTACTAGCTTTCTAACCATATAAAATTCACCAAATTTGGTTTAGCCAATTTGATTCTATTTAATTTTGAAAAAGCATGCAGCAAGCAATTTGATTTAGATTAATTCAACGAATTTGAATTCGTGGGCCAGCGCGGGGAAAATTAACGGGCCGAAACGGGGGAGAGGGAGGTGGGCTGGCCCAACTGCGCGTCCAGCGCGAGCAGGCCGCCTGACAATGGGGTCCGCGTGTCAGCGACGGTGGCTTACCGAATCGGTACGGGGCGCTGAGGAGCGTTGGATCAGGATCCAATCGAACGGCTGGGCGTCGTCGTCGTCGTCGGGGAGAAGAGGTTGCTGCCGCGGCGGAGGTAGGGGGTCGGCGGCGAGCAGGGACTCCGGCGAGGATCAGCGACGGTGCCGGACGACGTTGT
The DNA here is from genome assembly GCF_022539505.1 of Lolium rigidum. Classification (NCBI taxonomy): domain Eukaryota; kingdom Viridiplantae; phylum Streptophyta; class Magnoliopsida; order Poales; family Poaceae; genus Lolium; species Lolium rigidum. Next base: position 64,597,191 of record NC_061514.1, read on the forward strand.
CGAGGACGAGGAAGCAGATGGCGCAGACGACGGCTTGAATGGTGGCCTAAATCGACGGCGGCGATCTCAGGTCCGCCGCGGGCTCCGGCGTTCGATTGGGCGGCTCCGGTGAGTAATGTGGATGGGAGAGGGTTCGAGGAGGCTCATAAGGGAGTGGAGAAGACGATGGCGTGCTTGGATAGCTCGGGGAGGCGCTCCTTTTATAGTGTCGCGAGGTGGCCGTGGGGTGCTGGCGAGGTCGACCATGGCGACATGGCTACAGAGGGCTAGAGAGCGAGGCGAGGGCGTGGCGCTGTTCAGCGGTTCCTGGCGGCAACGGCGGAGTGGGACGGGGCCGAAATCGATCGGGGCAAGTGGTGCACTGCATGGCCGTGGCGGAAACTCGGCGACGATGGCGGCGGCTATGGCGCTCGCGGGGGCACGGGAGCGTGTCTGGCGGACCTGCGGTGTCACGGCGGTGCTCAAAGTGCTCCGAGGTGGTCTAGGGGAGGCGCAGAGAGATAGGGCGACGCGTGCTCTGTGGTTGTCCGGGGCGCGCGCACGACGCCCTCGGAATGGCCCTGGGCTGGTCTGGGCGTGACGCGTGCCGTGGCTGTGGTGCATTTCTCCGACCATGTCGGGTATAGGTAGGTGTAGGAGGTCGAGGTGGAGCTCCAGGACATGGTGGGCACGGCTGGTGAGGGAAGGAGAGGAGGGATGCATGTCTATGTGTGGCATGGCCGGTATGGCCATGCACACACCAGGTTTTCTTGTCCCCTTAGGTTTTCTGTGGGTTGGCTAGGGTGAGAAAGGTCAAGGGAACAAGGTGGAGAGATTTGGGGCCGGGTAGGGTTAGCTAGGACACTATTTCAAATAGTGTCACATAGTTCTCTATTTGCAAATTGTGATTTTTATCCAAATTTGATTAAATTCAAATGGTTGACCAATTTGAATTGTGTGTGTTTAGTGGAGTTAGAAAAGACCAGAGATGATGAGAGGTAGTGGTGCCATTTTCCATTTCCAAGATTTGCAAAAATGCTAAGTGTGAGATTGTTCCTAATATTAAAAAGTCCTAACTTTGCATGAGCATAGCATTTGATCTAAAAATAATTTGGCATGGTGGTCTTTACAAAAAGTGTTCATCTTGATGTCCTCTTGGATGACATGCAAAGAGTTGAGAAAGTTTGGTTTGAACATTTTGAATTGCAGGGGCTCAAAGTAGTGCCCAGGATATAATTGGCAGATTTGACCATCATCATATGTGAGCACAATTTGAGTGAGATTTTGATTTGAATTGTGTTTCTTTGATTCAAACAGGTGTAATAAGTGTGTAGTAACATTATTCAAATAATGGTGAAGACCAAAATGGTCTAGGTTCAAAATTTATAAAAATTGCATAGAGCCATATGGGAGGGTTTTGTGAATTTCTAACCTTTATTCTTTTATTTTTCTTTTGCTTCATTTTGACATGAGTGAGGTTGATTTGGTGTTGGATTGAGTTAGGTGAAAGGTTCAAACCATTTTGAGGCAATGGAAAAAGCTGGGTCAAGAGTGGATATTTTGGCTAAGTGCCACATATGCCTCTATGCATAGGTTTGATTTTATTTTGTTTCTCACTTAAATGGGGTGGTAAGTGCTTTGTTGAGTGTGTTGAGGTATTTCAATTCATCTACTCAAGGTAGACAAAGCAAAGCTGATCATTTTCAAAAAGTAGCCATAGGCTTGCATATGCTTTTTTCTTAAATAAGATCTTTTCTTTTTATTTTATTTTTCAGAGATTGATGACAAGAGGAAATGAGGTTTTAGGTTTAGTGGGGTTTACCACCTTTTAGCAAGGTAAGAAAAGGTAGGGTTCAAGGGTTACCCATTAAGGCTATAGGCCCACCTATGTCTTTTTCTTTATTTTAAGTTTCTCAAAATAGATCCAAAATATTTTTGAGAAGGTTTGGGTTGAGGGTTTTTCTTATTTGATTTCTTTCTCTGTTCATTTTTATTTAGTTTGTGATCTTCACTTGATCACTTTGAGGTTTTAGGGTTTATCACATAAGCATAAATACACTTATCATGGCAAAAACACAAGTAATAGGTATGAGTACTATGCATAGCACTCTATATAGGAAAAGTTTTTGTTGGTTCTCATTTTTTTTTAAAAAGGAATTTCATTTTATGTTTGTTTTAAAATTTGGGATGTTACAAACCCTTCCCCCTTAAACAAATCTCGTCCCGAGATTTTAAGAAAAGTTAGGTTCCTAAGAGAGATTGGGCGGTATGATTTAACAGGAAGACATACTTGGCATGTTACGAGGTGCTTCTGGAGCTTCGGTGGCGATCGATGTTGTAGTAGCGGCCGTTGTTGTTCTGGTTCTTTCTTGCGGCAAAGCGGCGTTGGTTCTGAGCAGGTGCAACGGTGTTGGCGGCAATCTTGGCGAGTCTCTTGGGGCACTCATTGGAGTAATGCCCAACCACTCCACACTCATAACAAGTGATGGTGGCCTTGTCCTTGGTGGTGATGGGGATGGCATTGCTTCCAGTCCTAGGGCCAGTGTTGTTGCTGCTGTTGTTGTTGTTCCCGTTGTTGTTGGTGTTGGGGTTGTTGTTGCTGGTGTGATTGTTGTTGTTGTTGTTGTTGCCTCCGGGCTTCGGGGGTCCTCCCTGGTTATTGGTGTAGTTTGGGCGGTAAGTCTGGGCAATGGGCTTGTTGTATTTTGGAGTAAATCCTCCAGATGGGTTGTTGCGGTACTTCTGGGTATTGCTGGACTCATGCTGATTCATCATCCGGCGTTTGCGGTTCTCATTGGCTTGGAGAAGCTTCCCTTCCATCTGGATGGCGGAGTCCACCAGGGCTTCTAGATCAGCAAAGGGAATGTTGACCAATACAGTCTGCATCTCGTCGTGTAATCCGTTCAGAAATCTTTCCTTCCGCTTCTCATTGGTGTCGGTTTCATCCGGGGCGTACCTTGACAGAGTGAGGAATCTGTCGCGGTATTCTACCACAGACATTCTGCCTTGCTTGAGTTCGCGGAACTCGTCTCTCATCTTCTTGATCAGTCCTTGGGGCACGTGATACTTGCTAAACTTCAGCTTGAAGTCTTCCCAGGGCATCATCTGTCCCGCATTCATTGCGCGGGCGCTTGTCCACCAGGCTCTTGCAGGTCCTGACAGGTAGTGGGTGGCGAACAGTACTTTCTCTGCGGCTTCAACTCCCGCAACTTCTAAGTTGTTTTCCATAGTCTGGAGCCAGTCGTCAGCGTCAAGTGGCTCTTCGGTCTTGCTGAAAATAGGTGGGTTGGTGTTCTGGAAGTTCTTGAGTTTGGACCCAGGGTGGTCATGGTTTCCATGGCCATTGTTGTTCTGAGCGATCTGCTGCAGTGCAGCAATGTTGGCTTGGCGTTCAGCTCTATCGGCTTCCCGGTCTGCCATCATCATCTCTAGCATCTGCATCATGGCGTCTTGGTTGGCGCTGCGGGTTGGTGGGGCCATCTGAAGATTGAGGTAGATGATAAGATAAGAGGGAATTTTCTATGGTTTGTTTGAGTTAAAGTTCAAAAAGTTTCAAAGGTTCAAAACTTGAAAACTTGAGTAGTGTTGAAGGGGTAAAACCAACAACACTTTTTCATTCATACCAAACATCACACATTACAAATCTAACACACCGTTGGTTTGAAGAACCATTCATTCGTTCTACGATACAAGGGGATCCTGATACAACTCACACCTGCGAAAGTGCTGGAGTGATACTATTCTTCAGGGTGGATTCTTCGTCTTCATAGGTGATGTGCTTGGCGAGAGGCGAGGGCGTTGTCCAAATCCCTGCGGGTTTTGTACTGCCTAAAGTCCTGGTGCGCTACATAGGGGTTCATCTCCGTGTGCGGGGGCATGGTCATCGGTCTTCCCATGGAGTCATATCTTGGGTAGTAGATGAAGCGAGTGTTTTTGATCTTGTTCTCATTTTGTCCGCACAGACGGGCAATGGCTTCTTGCATAGCACTGACTAGTCCTTCCTTCCAAGTGTTTCTGTTACGAGAAAACCAGATGGTTTCCCATACCGGGGCTCCAATCTTTCTTCGTAGATCGGTAGAAACTTCCCACCGAGGTGGTTCTCCGGAGTGGTTTTTGAGGGGTATTCCGAAGAACTCGGGATACGGGTGTCCTAGATATTCCACTAGTTGCTTCAAATCCTTTTCGAACTTTAGGTCGCCTTCGTGACCAAGCTGATAGAACTCCCATTGGTACTCCATCTGTGAGCAAAGAGGATGAGTAAGTTAGAGAAGTAGTCAAGTGTGCAAAATTTTAGGTAAGCTTGCAAAGAAAAGTAGAGCATAGATTTCTCATTTTTTGAAAAAGATCTCAAGGATAAGAGTGAGAATAAGTTTTCACAATTATTCATTTCATTGGTTTTTGAAACTAAGTTTTTCAGACGTCCATTCTAACTAGGGTCTCCTAAGGTCAAACAATGGCTCTGATACCAACTTGTCAACACCCGGAATTTTAAGTCCAGGTGCCTGTTATGCCATACATCGCAATCCCAGGAATATTGTTATTGCGAGACATAACAGTTGAATATCATAAGTCATCATTCATTACAAACCATAAAGTCTTACAACTTGGAATCACATGATCCATATTACACAAATAGTTGATCTAGTGATCAACGAACTGATCAACGAACAAACATAAGTTCATAGCGGAAGCGTAAGATACAAGGACTCTATAGTCCACAGGCCAACGCTTGACGTCAGGAGTAGTCCGAGTTGTCGTAGACGTTCCGTTGTCCATCATCTTCATACTGCTGCTCCTCTTCATAGTCTGGCCATTTGAATAGCCAGGGACACAGCCGTGAGTACTTTAAAGTACTCGCAAACTAATACTAGTGTAAGTACTATCAATTCTAGTAAAGGGGTACTAAGCTCTAGTTTCTTTTGCATAAAGCCGATTTTGAGTTCACAAGTATTTGGAAATAAAGACTCTTCATGTACTAACTACTCAAGTGGGAACATTAGTGTCATTCCCACAACTCAAGTGGTGGTTCACAAACAAGTCACCAATTCACCATTCATTTCATCAATATTTTCAATAATCGACACCGGTAACGGTATGGCCTTTCCAACCGTCCGTAACCGTGGACACGGCTATTCGAATAGGTTTACACTCTGCGAGAGGTTGCACACTTGTGCCACAACATTTGATTTCATCCGTCGGGATAACCCCGAATCATCGCAACACGATGCACGCGGATCATCAACCATAACCTTTCATTTACAAATCCTAGTATGAGCACCTCTCCCCATGAGCTTGGCCTCCCGGTGAAGACCAAGCTGTCAACCTGGGAGCTGCACGAGGCTTGGCCGTACAATTCACCTCAATTCACATCATTTCTCAACAACGGAGGCAGCCTCGGCATAACCCCTATGACGTGTGTTCAGGAGGGAACCCATACTAAGATACATAAATTGCTAGTTAAGCCCTTACCCATAATCAGGTATTGTGGGGGTACTCAAAAATTGGAAAGGTATCGCATCCAAACCAAATATCAGTTTTATTCAAAAATCACTATCTTCTCTTGGTCATATTCACCTTCAAAATTCATTTCAATGGAATGCATCATCATTCAAAGTTTCAAATTCATTTCAAGTCACATGTTCCCATCTAGAGTAGTCAAGTTTTAATATTAGCACTAGCAACTAGTCATGAGGGGTGCTAACTACTTGTAATGCTAGTTAGGCTAAGTTTGATACTCTTGTAGTATTCTAGAATTAGACCAAAGTCAACTATAAAAGAAAGCTTAAATATTCAAAGTGAAAACTTGTAAGAGTAAAACTTGGGATGGGTTCATGAAGCATAAGCAAACACT
>NC_061514.1:64603120-64618740 GCF_022539505.1 Lolium rigidum
AGAGGCACACCTTTTGCGACGGCAAGACGAGGGAGAACTAACATGGGAAGTGTGGTCGGCGTCAACGACTCGATTCTGTCAATAGCCGACATCAAAATATGGATGGTGGCGAGTGGTGATTTCGCGGGGTGGAAGTGGTCTTGAGTAAGGGGAGACGATGTGATGGTTGGAATGAGAATGGGTCAGTGGCGTGTGAAACCCTGTTTTCTGTATCCGACGTGTCAATAGAAGCGGCTAGTGCCTAGCGCGCCGAGAATCGAATTGAGAACACAAGATAGGAGCTGCGCTAAATTAAAAAAAAAAAACTTTGAAAGACTGGATGTGGGACGCTCTTGCACCGTGCGATATTCGTTGGTGGAGAGTTGCCAATTCTTGTGTTGCTCGGAAAGAGTTTTTTTTTTTGAAAATAAAGCACTATTTTTTTTGAAGAACAAAGTACAAACACAGATGCTCACATATACGCGCATACACTCATCCCTATGAACGCACACACGCACACCCTACCCCTATGAGCACCTTCAGAAGACTGAGCTGGCGGATTGGATCTTGAAATTGACGAGTTTTATGGCGTGAGAGGAGCTCAACAGTGGGGAAACAATCAGCAAGACAGGCTAAAGTCTAAAGATGCAACGTACTCTGATCTCTGATCTCTTGCACTAGTATAACTGTATATAAGCGCCTCCGTCATTTTTGCGACGGAAATTCAGAGTTGTTTTGATTTGATCTGCTGAGTCTGAGCCCCTGGGTTTTGCACTGGTGTGCCTAGCAATTTGGTCATACAGTCCTCCTGGTCATGACTTTGAAACGTGAACCTGGTGGGGCCGTGGGCCCCGCTGCACTACTCATCAGTGGGACCTCGGAGCTGATACCGCGAGAACGAGAAGCGGGGATGTTGATCTGCTCGCTTTACATCGACCAAAAAGTAGAGTAATGAGTGGGCCCGCATTCCTTGACCCACTCGTCGTTGACTCGTGTCCGATTGAGCCCGTTCGTTGGTAGCGCCGGTCGAGCATATTGGCGCCGAACATTTGTATTTGTTGGTCCACACGTGTCAACCTTCGTGTACAGTATTACACGTATATTTGCACATAGATTGTTGGAGTAAGTCTATTTTAAATCCTGAATTTGTCGAGTCTCGGCAAAATTAACCTAAAACTTACAATTTTTATTGTTTGCATCTGAAGTTACGCTTTCTGGTCAAAAGGAACGTTGAAGTTCGTTGCTACTCCGGGAAACAACAATCCCGACGGGGATTAGAAGCTACTCTCAGGAACAGTGGGTCCTAGCGGTGATGTCCATCTTCTTCCCTCAATTTCCCCCCTCACCCACCAATAGATCCTTCCTAGCCACACTGTTGGAGTTCTCCTTGCCTACGTTGGACCTCGTCCTTGGCACCAGTGGTGCGCCCCAACATAGCATCACCGCGACGCGCTCCTGGAGCCAACATCTTCACCGGCCCTCTCAAAATTTTGTTTGTAAGTAGCATTGGACAAGCAATTTCGGTGGTGCCGACACACGCAACCGTCATTTTTATCCATCTGCCCACAACTAGCAGTGCCCACAGCTAGGCCAATGCCTTCCTTTGGTGAGAGGCACACCTTTTGCGACGGCAAGACGAGGGAGAACTAACATGGGAAGTGTGGTCGGCGTCAACGACTCGATTCTGTCAATAGCCGACATCAAAATATGGATGGTGGCAGTGGTGATTTCGCGGGGTGGAAGTGGTCTTGAGTAAGGGGAGACGATGTGATGGTTGGAATGAGAATGGGTCAGTGGCGTGTGAAACCCTGTTTTCTGTATCCGACGTGTCAATAGAAGCGGCTAGTGCCTAGCGCGCCGAGAATCGAATTGAGAACACAAGATAGGAGCTGCGCTAAATTAAAAAAAAAAACTTTGAAAGACTGGATGTGGGACGCTCTTGCACCGTGCGATATTCGTTGGTGGAGAGTTGCCAATTCTTGTGTTGCTCGGAAAGAGTTTTTTTTTTGAAAATAAAGCACTATTTTTTTTTAAGAACAAAGTACAAACACAGATGCTCACATATACGCGCATACACTCATCCCTATGAACGCACACACGCACACCCTACCCCTATGAGCACCTTCAGAAGACTGAGCTGGCGGATTGGATCTTGAAATTGACGAGTTTTATGGCGTGAGAGGAGCTCAACAGTGGGGAAACAATCAGCAAGACAGGCTAAAGTCTAAAGATGCAACGTACTCTGATCTCTGATCTCTTGCACTAGTATAACTGTATATAAGCGCCTCCGTCATTTTTGCGACGGAAATTCAGAGTTGTTTTGATTTGATCTGCTGAGTCTGAGCCCCTGGGTTTTGCACTGGTGTGCCTAGCAATTTGGTCATACAGTCCTCCTGGTCATGACTTTGAAACGTGAACCTGGTGGGGCCGTGGGCCCCGCTGCACTACTCATCAGTGGGACCTCGGAGCTGATACCGCAGAACAGAAGCAGGGATGTTGACTGCTCGCTTTACATCGACCAAAAAGTAGAGTAATGAGTGGGCCCGCATTCCTTGACCCACCTGTCAGTGACTGTGTCTGATTGAGCCCGTTGCTGGTAGCGCTGGTCGAGCATATTGGCGCCGAACATTTGTATTTGTTGGTCCACACGTGTCAACCTTCGTGTACAGTATTACACGTATATTTGCACATAGATTGTTGGAGTAAGTCTATTTTAAATCCTGAATTTGTCGAGTCTCGGCAAAATTAACCTAAAACTTACAATTTTTATTGTTTGCATCTGAAGTTACGCTTTCGGTCAAAAGGAACGTTGAAGTTCGTTGCTACTCCGGAAACAACAATCCCGACGGGGATTAGAAGCTACTCTCGAGAACAGTGGGTCCTAGCGGTGATGTCCATCTTCTTCCCTCAATTTCCCCCCTCACCCACCAATAGATCCTTCCTAGCCACACTGTTGGAGTTCTCCTTGCCTACGTTGGACCTCGTCCTTGGCACCAGTGGTGCGCCCCCACATAGCATCACCGCGACGCGCTCCTGGAGCAGCCACCGTCGAAACAACAAAATACAACACTTTGTTAAAAGCAAGTCATTTTAGGATCAAATTGATACTTGGCCATATCTTATTAGTGTTAATCAACGGAGGAGTTGTGAAAGGGACGGCATCCTATACAAGGAAATTAAACAAGCCGACTTTTAAATGTTTTCACGTCAACAAAATCATGATAATAATATTTACGTTGGAATTATATATCATAACTCCCTCACATTTAGCCCCTATTCGTGAAGTGGCAGTTCTGATTCCCCTGTATCTCGTGTCGATGGCTTCGGTGACAAGTCTTGGCTCTTCTTGTATTTCTTATGTTTATCTTTCATCTACTTTCCAAGAGGCTATGCTTGCCAGCTTGTATCTGTTCGGATGTGTGCGGATTTATTTATAATGGGATGGGGGCGAAAAGCCTTTTTCCAAGGAGGAGGAGTCCGCCGGATTTTTAAAAAAAATATGAAGATTGAAATATCTTTACGACTTATATTCTATGACATATTTCGTTTATGAGGAAGTTTGTTTTACAACTCCAGAGGAAGTTTGTTTTACAACTCCAGAGGAAAGCGCAAAGATTTTTTCGATGTTATGAAATATTTCCTTTAAGAAATTTAGTGCAGAAAGGCAGCGGTGCACATCTATTCTTTGGTCCTAAACATTCGAGACTGTATGGGACGATATCATATGATACCCATGAGCATACACCACGTGGAACCTTTTGCAGTTGACTTGCTACGGGTGGCGTGAGCACGTACTACAACTCCTACTACAAGTGGAGCACGAAAGCGGTGCCCCGGAGGGTATAAAGCGCTGTACAAGTATGAACGCAAGCAGGGGTTTTGGGAGGCGTAGAGGTGGGCACGGGGTCGTTGGGTGGATATTTCCATCGGTTTCGTAACAAACCCCAAACGCTCCCAAAACAAGCAACCTCTCGCGCGCGCGCTGCGCACACGCCGTCGTAGGAAAGCGCAAAGAGGAGGAGAGATCGCGCACGATTAGTAGAGGAGGAGATCTCTTTTGCGGAATGGCGCTCGTTATCTTCCTGATCTAAACAGCTCTCGGGTTATTCGGCTGGGGCTAGGGGCATCTCTTTGCCGATTTGTGAGCGGCGGTGGCCAGGATTAGAGCGAACTCGTGTGGCCCGGTGACTGGCGACGTCGCCCTGATCCGGTGTGGTGAGGGTCTACCGAAGTTCCGATAGCGACTTTTGCAGCTAGGCCTAGATAAGTTCCCATATTATATTCTGGTCATAGTGTGGCAGTGATAAAATATTGAGACCGCGCCATCTGTTCATTCCTTTCGCGGAGCGGAAAGAGATGGCGACTTCTAGAAATCGCGGTCGGGACCCGCTGTCTGTGGCTAGGCTCGTGCAGGCATTTGCCCTGCCATTCTGTTCGGGCCCCACCGGCAGGCATCGCCCTGTTCATGTTGCTGCCCCGTTTCAAAATTCACGTGGCTCCCGATGCTGCGCCGTGAAACCTGAAAACGCCGTGAAACCGCGCCCTGTTTCCCCGGAAAACCGTAGGAAACGAAACCATCGGTGGCGTCCACCGGCGGGCGACGGCGTGGCGCGTGTCGGAGCAAGCCAAGCCAGCCCGTCGAGGTCCGGAGGAGACGACGACGGCGTCATCTGGGGGAGGATTGCGTGACGCAGCGCGTAACCCCAACTCCGGACCATTCATTCACCACAGCCACAGCTTGCTCGATCGCGCGCGCGCGAGTATTTAATAAATTTTCGCACCACCGAAGCAATGCGGGCCCGCCACCCCGCAGGTATGGTAAACAGACGCAACGCTAGGGGAACCCCAGGTCCACCGTAGTTCATGGCCCACGGTGTCAGCGGGAGTGCCGCCGTATCCGTGTCGGATCCGGGTGGGCCCTTGGCTCCTCGCGATAGGCAGAGAGGCGTTTTATTAGGAGAAGCAATTCAATGGAATGAATGGCACCCGTTTATAGCTAGCTGTACCCATAGCCATTGCGCAAGTATTGTGATCCCCTCTACTACCTCACCTGCTCCACCTTCTACCTCCATCGGACTCTCTCCCAAGTTCCAACTCCAGCTGCATGGAGCCCTGGCGCGATCCCAGGCAGCCCTACCTCTACGGCCTCGGATCGCCCATGCACATGCCGCCGCAGCAGCAGCGCCCCGACCCGGCCGTCGGCGGGGTGCTCAAGCGCAGCCTCGGCGAGATCGAGCGCTGGCAGCACCAGCGCCAGGTCGCGCTGCAGCAGGACCTCTACATGCGCGCCGTCAGGCAGCGTACGGTCGCCGCCAACTCGCCCCACGTCTCGCCGCTCTCCTCCGTCGACATCGCCGCCGTGCTAGGGTCTCACCACCAGCAGCAGCAGCAGCCCCTGATTTTCTCCGGCTCGCCGTCGTCCGCGCTGTCGTCCCTCACGACCGCGTCCAGGGCCGCGATCCCGCTGATCCAGCAGCACGTTCATCGGCAGGCGCAGTTCGCGCCGCCGCCGACGTCCGTGCAGGCGCATGTCTTTGGGGCGGCCACGAGGGCGCCACCGGCTCCATCGGCTCCGTCGGGCGGGAGCGAGCTCTCAATCCTGCAGGAGCTGGAGAAGCAGCTGCTGGGCGACGACGACGACGACCAGGCGGCGGAAGCGGAGCCGGCCATGAGCGGGACGGGGTCCACGCTCACCAGCTCCGAGTGGGAGGACACCATCCAGCGCCTCAACTCCATCACCGCCGCCGCGCCGTCTCCTCCACCCTCCTTCCCCGCCGCTGCGACAACTCCAAACAACAACAACAGCAACTACAACGCGGGGATGACGCGGTCGCCGTCAAACTCCTCCACCTCCACGGCGTCCTCCTCAGCCTCCTGCTCCCCGCCGATCTCCGCCACCACGTCGCGCCAGCTGCTCTCGGAGGCCGCGCTCGCCATCGCGGACGGCAACCTGGAGGCGGCGGCCGCGAGCCTCGCGACCCTCAAGCGCGGCGGCGCCGGCGACAACGCGGAGCACCGGCTGGCGGCCACGATGGCGGGCGCCCTGTCCTCGCGCATTGCGCCCAGCGCCCCCGCCTCGGCGCAGCGGGACCTCGCGGACCTCTGCGGCGCGGAGCACCGCACCGGGTGCCAGTTCCTCCACGACGTCTCGCCCTGCTTCCGCCTGGCCCTCGACGCCGCCAACATCTCCATAGCCGACGCCGTCGCCGGCCACCGCGCCGTGCACCTCGTCGACTTCGACGTCAGCGGGCCGCAGCACGCGGCGCTCATCCAGCGCCTGGCCGACCGGCGCGTGTCGTCCCTGAGGGTGACGGCCGTGATCGACCCCACCTCGCCCTTCACGCAGTGTGTTGCTACGACGCTCCCCGCCGTCGGGGAGCGGCTCCGGAAGCTGGCGGAGCGGGCCGGGGTAGAGTACCGGTTCCGGGTGGTCAGCTGCAGGGCGGCGGAGATCGAGGCGTCGAGGCTCGGGTGCGAGCCCGGGGAGGCGCTGGCGGTCAACCTCGCCTTCGCGCTGTCGCACGTGCCCGACGAGAGCGTGTCGCCGGCGAACCCGCGCGACGAGCTCCTCCGCCGGGTGCGCGCGCTCGGCCCGCGGGTCGTGACGCTCGTTGAGCAGGAGCTCAACTCCAACACCGCCCCGCTGGCCACCCGCTTCACGGACGCGTCGGCGCACTACGGGGCCATCCTCGACTCGCTGGACGCCACGGCGACGGCGGGCCCGGACAGGGCGCGCGCGGAGGAGGCCGTGGCGAAGATGGCGGCCAACGCGGTGGGCCGGGACGGCGCCGACCGGCTTGAGCGGTGCGAGGTGTTCGGCAAATGGCGCGCGAGGTTCGGCATGGCCGGGTTCCGGCCCGTGGCGCTCTCCCCGGGCATTGCCGACCAGGTCATGGCGCGCGCCGGCACGCCCCCGCCGCCAGGCCTCGTCGTGAAGCCGGACAACGGCGTGCTCCGCCTCGGATGGATGGGGCGCGTGGTGGCCGTCGCCTCCGCCTGGCGTTGATCTGGTGAGGTCGCGCCATCATTGCCGGCACCAGACAGACAAATTGCTTAATTTAATTCGAGCCTCTTTTTTTATTTTTCTGATTGGTAATGTGTGATGAGTTTGTTCTTGATCTGGTAAAGATTAGTTGTAGCGACTCATAATCCTCCTAGCTAATATATGGAAACAGTAAATTACTACTACTACTATTACGGACCCAATTGCTGTTTCTGTGATGAGTTTATACGTACATACACTTGTAGTAGTACAGTAGCAGTAGTGCCAAGTAGTGGGCATAGACGTGCAACCGGGCCTACCGCCTTTCTTGTGGATTAATGTTTGTTTCTCGCTCGCGTCGGCTGATGAGGTTTACTCCTGACATGCTACCGGTTACGTCGTACTGCCGGCGTAAATTAGGTGGCCATCAGGCCATGTGTGTAGCGAGGAAATGGCAACTTGTTAACGTAGGAAGTTGCGCTTCTTTGAATATATTGATTCGCTTGCTTCTTGCCCCTTGCACGACCCATGGAATTGTTCCCGTTAAACATATCGATCCCCCCTTTTGAATTGAAAGAAAGGCCAAGAGGGTGACTGGATTAGAACAAGTGTACGCACACGAAATGATATGCTAATGCGTTGCACAGACCGAAATGTATATTGCTAGTGCTGGCTGATCCTCTTCGATTTGTCCTCTATTACGCTTGCTGTCAAGTTGATGTGGGTTGCGTTCGCGGAGACGGAAGGGGCCCGGGTTCTTGGTTGGTAGTGGAATGCGGCATTTTCTCTGCTGTGTGCTTGAAGCTTACGGCAAACAGCGATACGTGGTGGAATACGCGTGCTTTCCCCCCGGGAGTATCGAAATTGTGGTGAATTAGTTGCTGGATTTGGTTGCTTGTAGGTATTCTGCCTCACAGGATCTAGTATACCTTATTTTTTTAAAGATTGGGGGCTAGATCTACTGACAAGCGTCCATGCATGCAGCAAGAACGTCAGCAATACAACTGAGACGGTTAGCAATAGTGTTTCTCTTTGCTTTCATCAGGCGGTTCCGAATCCAAAATATCTTTGCAAAGCCAGCCTCTGAAAAGTATATAAAGAGCATCTAGAAACTGATTTTGCAGTCCAAAAAAAACGAGTTCGCGGCTGAATACAACAATATCAGCGAACATAATTCATACAACATCATTCGTACATTCACAATTTGCTACTAAAAACATCCACAGTGTATGCTAAATTGTAGTTCCAATACTTAGTAAATTTGGCTTTTGGCATTGGTTCCCTCCATTGTGGAGGGCATTGCCATAGCAATGGCATGAGACCAAGTAGATGGACCGAGATCAGGTGCCCTGCCAGCCACAAGGCACGGATGAACAGTAGCGTGCCCTGCCTCCTTTTCTAGCCGCTGGATCGAGAAGTGACGGCTGGATAAACGTTAGCAGTCGCATTGCTACAGAAACATATACAGTCCGTATGCTACAGTATATTCGCTACAGTAGCTATCCACAGTCCCTCCTACAACAACTGCCTACAGTGTCCTGCTATAGTGCTTGACCTTGTCCATTCGATTTTGATCCAACGGCCAAGACAACAAGGCACGCTACTGTTTATCCGTGCCTTGCGTCTGGCGGGGCACTGAATCTCGACTGAGATCAGGTGCCCAGCCAGCCACAAGGCACGGATGAACAGTAGTGTGTCCTGCCTCCTTTTTTGGCTGCTGAATCGAGAAGTGATGGCTGGATAAACGTTAGCAGTCGCATTGCTACAGAAACATGTACAGTCCGTATGCTACAGTATATTCGCTACAGTAGCTGTCCACAGTCCCTCCTACAACAAATGCCTACAGTGTCATGCTATAGTGCTTGATCTTGTCCATTCGATTTTGATCCAACGGCCAAGACAGCAAGGCACGCTACTGTTTATCCGTGCCTTGCCTCCGGCGGGACATTGGATCTCAGTCCATCGAGTGAGATCAGGTGCCCTGCCAGCCACAAGGCATGGATGAACATTAGCGTGTCCTGCCTCGTTTTCTGGCCGCTGGATCGAGAAGTGACGGCTGGATAAACGTTAGCAGTCGCATTGCTACAGAAACATGTACAGTCCGTATGCTACAGTATATTCGCTACAGTAGCTATCCACAGTCCCTCCTACAGCAACTGCCTACAGTGTCCTGCTATAGTGCTTGATCTTGTCCATTCGATTTTGATCCAACGGCCAAGACATCAAGGCACGCTACTGTTTATCCATGCCTTGCCTCTGGCGGGGGCACTGGATCTCAGTCCCAAGTAATACTCCTACAAATAAATTGTCTTTTCTATCTCCTCTGCCTCTAGTGTCTCTTTTTTGTGTGGGCCATATAAAGCCAACGAGAGAGAATGTAGATTTTTTGGCAATCTACATAGTGTAGAAGACTTAGCCAATTGCCATAGAAGCCATTTTTCATTAGCTGGCATATTTGGCATTCGGCAACATCGTGGATGCTCTAAATTACCCAAACTCGAACCCTAGTTCATCACCTCAATAACCCTAAACTATCAAAATGTGGCTCTAGGATACCTCAATGGCACAACGGTGATACGTCCATTTTGCATCACTATTTTATATCATAATTTGCTGTTATTCATTGATATATTTCATATTTAGAGATGATACTTATGTTATTTCACATATTTTGCATGTTTCATGATCATTGGAGAATTATTCACCGGAGTCAGGATTCTGCTGGAAAAAGCACCATCAGGACACCATATTTCGGAAGATCAACAATTGACGGAAATTACATGAAAAATCATATTTTTCCAAAAGACGAAGGGAGCCAAAAGGAGGGGCCGAGAGGGGCCACCATGGGCCCCCCATTGGCCGTCGCGGGCCCTGGCCTGGCCGCGCCGCCTTGTGGGGAGGGGGCCCACAGCCCCCTCTGGCCTCCTCTCCTTCGCGTACATCATCTCCCCGAAAACCTAAGGCACGGGGAGTTACGGAGAATTGACAAAGCCGCCTCTGCGGGGCGGAGAGACACCGGAGAGAAAAGAGCTCTCCGACGGGCAGGAATCCGTCGGGGAAATTCCCTCCCGGAGGGGGAAATCGACGCCATCGCCACCGTCATCGAGCTAGGCATCATTGGGATCATCATCATCACCATCTCCACCATCTACACCGCCATCTCCACCGCTGCATCTCGTCACCGCTGTAACAATTAGGGTTGGATCTTGATTGTTTGATAGGGGAAACTCTCCCGGTATTGATTTCTACTTGTTATTGATACTATTGAGTGAAACCATTGAACCAAGGTTTATTTTCAGATTGTTATTCATCATCATATCACCTCTGATCATGTTCCATATGATGTCTCGTGAGTAGTTCGTTTAGTTCTTGAGGACATGGGTGAAGTCTAAATGTTAGTAGTGAATTATGGTTGAGTAATATTCAATGTTATGATATTTAAGTTGTGGTGTTATTCTTCTAGTGGTGTCATGTGAACGTCGACTACATGATACTTCACCTTTATGGGCCTAGGGAGTACATCTTGTATTCGTTTGCTAATTGTGGGGCTGCCGAAGTGACAGAAACCTAAACCCCCGTTAGTATATCGGTGCAGGAGGGATAGCAGGATCTCATAGTTTAAGGCTGTGGTTAGATTTATCTTAATTACTTTCTTGTATTTGCGGATGCTTGCAAGGGGTATAATCACAAGTATGTATTAGTCCTAGGAAGGGCGGTGCATTAGCATAGGTTCACCCACACAACACTTATCAAAACAATGAAGATTAATCAACTATAGGAAGCGAAAGCACTAGACTAAAATCCCCGTGTGTCCTCAAGAACGTTTGGTCATTATAAGTAAACAAACCGGCTTGTCCTTTGTGCTAAAAAGGATTGGGCCACTCGCTGCAATTATTTCTCTCGCATTTTATTTACTTGTACTTTATTTATCTCGCTATATCAAAACCCCCGAATACTTGTCTCGTGAGCATTTACGAGTGAATCCTTCATCGAAACTGCTTGTCAACACCTTCCGCTCCTCGTTGGGTTCAACACTCTTATTTATCGAAAGTACTACGATACACCCCCTATACTTGTGGGTCATCAAGACTATTTTCTGGCGCCGTTGCCGGGGAGTGAAGCGCTATTGGTAAGTGGAATTGGTAAGGAAACTTTTACTGTACGTGCTGATTTTGTTTCTGCTTGCTGCTATAAGTCATTATGGAGAGATCCTCCCTTGAATTTCTATTTGAGAAATCTACTACTACTGCAACGGTAGTGGATGAGGCGCCAGGTGACAAAGGATTAATTTGTCAATGCCTACAGATTGTAGACTAGGGTTTTGCTGGAAGTAGAGGGCAAGTAGATCTCGAAGGTTTCAGCCGAAAAGTACTCGCTGATTATGAAAAACTAGGGTTCTGTTGACAATAGATTCGATCCTTTCTTCGTCCCTCGACTCCCCCTTATATAGCGGGTGAAGCCGAGGGTTTCGTAATACACAAGTTACAGAGTTCGGGAGGGTTTCGTACCCAACCCGTAAGATTACAAGTCTCTATATTTCCTAATACAATCTATCTTTCCTTAACACTAAATAGGCTTCCGAATCTTCTTATTCTTCGAGTCTTGGGCCTTCAGTAAACCCCGGGTACCATCTTTGGCAGGCCCATTGGGGATGCCTATGTCAGTAGCCCCCGAGATTTTCTTGAATCGAAGAATCAGGGAAAATCTCCAACTTTACTCATTACATAACCTTTCGATATGCAAATACTATTTTGTACAGGGATAATGGTAGTTGGGGCTAGTTCATCTGACGGATCAGGTACTAGTTAACTGCTCTAGTGGCAATCCGCAAAAACCTACTTCAAGATCACGTCCCTGGACATGATCTCGGGATACTGGTGTAAACTTCGACAGGTGCCGCTTAAGGTCTTACCATTCTGTAGAGTACCATCTATAAAAACTCTCGACACGTCAAAGCCAGCAATTACTGTGGGTAAGATGAGTGCCGATTGTCCTGGTCGAGGAACTTGCTGTGGATGATCCGCAATTGTGAAGCCAATGTCTTGCCCCGACCAATTTAGGTACTCAACTGTTGGTGGAGGCATCTTCTCTGCCATGAACACTTGCCGTGAGATTACCTTCTGCACCCTGTTAGATGGCCTAGCTTTCTGAATCATCCAGACCGCACCGTTGGAGTTGGGGTCAACATATGGAGGTGGGTGTGGTGCTGCCGCTATTCTGAGCTGGTGCCGATTTTTGTCCGTAATTGCGGGAGGAGGTGGGAGGTGGATCTCACTCCTTGGCCCCTAGGGGTTTCTGTTCATTGCTTGGGCATTTGCAATTCCTGCGGCTCGCAACATTGCTTGAAAATTGCGGCAGTCTTTTTGGAGATGCCCTGACTGCCTTTTTCCGTTGCTGTCGAGATAAAAGTGCATCTGACACGGTCCGTTCATCATCTCCTCGGGAGACACATAAGGTCTTTGAAACCTTGGTCCACTATTTTGCCTGTTACCACGGAAATCACCTCTATTGTCGCCTTGTTGCTCATTACTCCTTTGGTAATCATCTCGACTATTCCCTCCAGGGTTTCCTCGGAAACCAGCCGATATGTGGCCAGGAGCATCATTATTGTAGAACTGGCGAGAAAATCGCCTTCTATTTTGAAAATTTCGACCGCGATCCTCTTCTGGCGACCTATGTCGCTTGTTGTATATCGCATCTTCTCCATATGCCCACTTGTTTGCTATCTCCATCAGTGCTGATATTGTCTTAGGATTAGTTCTTCCCAAGTCTTCGACGAAATCTCCCCGTCGAATTCCTGCCACGAACGCGTCTATTGCTCTCTCGTCAGATATATCCTCTGCCGAGTTTTTAATAATGTTCCACCTCTGTATATATTTTCTTATCGACTCATCGTGTTTCTGTCGACACGCCCTCAACTCTTCCAATGACGCGGGTTTCTTGCAGGTGGATCGGAAGTTCCTTACGAAGATGTCCTCAAAACTATCCCAGCTGTCGATGGAGCCCGGGGGAAGTTTCTTTATCCAAGATCTCGCGGCACCACTCAAGTGAACTTGGATACTTTGCATGGCTGTTGCTCTGGTTCCTCCTACTAGCTTTACCATTTCGAGATAATCAACGAGCCAATCCTCGGGATCCTGCAGGTCGTCGAATTTCTTGAAATTTTCGGGCAACTTAAACCCTTTCGGGACACGAGTCTTTCGAACTCGTCTCGTAAAGCACGGGAGCCCACACATATCTTCGTCGGCAACTTCTGGTGAATGCTGACGTTCTCTTCTTTCTTGTCGCGCTCTATCCACCCTTACTTGAGCTGCTGTGTCTCTTGCTCCACTTGTTCTTGGTGGATCTTGCACCGCTGCAGTGGGTCGTGGACTATTTTGCCTAGGAGTTTCTTCGGGAGGCGTGGCTGCGAACGCTGTTCCCATAACTCCAACTCCAGCCATTGCCATATTAAACAATGCTTCTTGGTGGATCTTGCACAGCTGCAGTGGGTCGGGATTGGTGACACCATCATAGAGATTGGTGAAGACCTTTCCGATGGCAGCAGATTTGTCGATGAAGTTGAAGCTGTCGACGCTGTCAGAATCGCTGCTTATAAAGGAGTCCGCAGACGACTCGAAAGATGTGTCGCTGAAGATCTTGGCGAGCTTTCCGCTTTCCTTGGTGTCGATGAAGCGTGGCGACGAAAACTCATCGTCACTCGATGAAAAGCCAGAATCGATCGCTGAAAATTCCGACGAGATCGGAACTTCAAGACGATAGGATCCTTCTTTGTTGACGCCGAATCGGAATTCTCCGAACGTCATGACGATGGGCTCCTCCAGATAGGCACATGCATCCATACGGGAGGGCGGGTGGGGAATAAAATCGACTAGATCATTTTTTTCCCGTTTACCTCGATCCATCGCATTGCTAGCCACCGACGAAGTCGACGATTCTGGACGTGCCATCGAGATCAGTTCCTTGCAGCCTCTAATTCCCACAGACGGCGCCAATTGACAAAGGATTAATTTGTCAATTCCTACAGATTGTAGACTAGGGTTTTGCTGGAAGTAGAGGTGATGCGCGTAGATGTACACGTCCGTTGGGAACCCCAAGAGGAAGGTATGATGCGCACAGTGGCAAGTTTTCCCTCAGAAAGAAACCAAGGTTTAATCGAACCAGGAGGAGCCAAGAAGCACGTTGAAGGTTGATGGTGGCGAAATGTGATGCGGCGCAACACCGGGGATTCCGGCGCCAACGTGGAATCTGCACAACAAAACCAAAGTACTTTGCCCCAACGAAACGAGTGAGGTTGTCAATCTCACCGGCTTGCCGTAACAAAGGATTAAACGTATCGAGTGGAAGATGTTTGCAAAGAAAACAAGTAAAACACAATTGCAGTAGATTGTATGCTATGTAAAGAATAGGACCGGGGTCCACAGCTCACTAGAGGTGTCTCTCCCATAAGATAAAAGCATGTTGGGTGAACAAATTACAGTCGGGCAATTGACAAATAGAGAAGAGCATAACAATGCATATACATGATATGATAAATATAGTGAGATTTAATTGGGCATTACGACAAAGTACATAGACCGCCATCCAACTGCATCTATGCCTAAAAAGTCCACCTTCGAAGTTATCATCCGAACCCCATTCGGTATTAAGTTGCTAAGCAACGTGACAATTGCATTAAGTATGGTGCGTAATGTAATCAACAACTACATCCTTAGACATAGCATCAATGTTTTATCCCTAGTGGCAACAAGCACATCACAACCTTAGAACCTACCGTCACGATCCCGAGTGTCAATGAAGGCATGAACCCACTATCGAGCATAAATACTCCCTCTTGGAGTTAAGAGCAAAAACTTGGCCGAGCCTCTACTAATAACGGAGAGCATGCAAGATCATAAACAACACATAAACAATAGATTGATAATCACCATAACATAGTATTCTCTATCCATCGGATCCCGACAAACACAACATATAGTATTACAAATAGATGATCTTGATCATGTTAGGCAGCTCACAAGATCCAACAATGAAGCACAACAAGGAGAAGACGACCATCTAGCTACTCGCTATGGACCCATGGTCCAGGGGTGAACTACTCACTCATCACTCCGGAGGCGATCATGGCGATGAAGAGTCCTCCCGGGAGATGAATCCCTCTCCGGCAGGGTGCCGGAGGCGATCTCCCGAATCCCCCGAGATGGGATTCGCGGCGGCGGCGTCTCCGGAAGGTTTTCCGTATCGTGGCTCTCGGCATCGGGGTTTTCGCGACGGAGGCTTTAAGTAGGCGGAAGGGCAACGCGGGGGCCACACGAGGGCCCCACACCCTAGGTCGGCGCGGCCGGGGCCTGGGCCGCGCCGCCCTATGGTGTCGGCGCCTCGTGGCCCCACTTCCTTCCCCTCTTCGGTCTTCTCGGAAGCTCCGTGCAAAAATAGGACCCCGGGCGAAGATTTCGTCCAATTCCGAGAATATTTCCTTACTAGGATTTCTGAAACCAAAAACAAGCAGTAAAACAAGAATCGGCTCTTCGGCATCTCGTTAATAGGTTAGTTCCGATAAAATGCATAAATATGACATATAATGTACATAAAACATGTAGGTATCAGCAATAAAGTAGCATGGAACATAAGAAATTATCGATACGTTGGAGACGTATCA
>NC_061514.1:64618840-64687033 GCF_022539505.1 Lolium rigidum
GGCGCCAACGTGGAACTGCACAACACAACCAAAGTACTTTGCCCCAACGAAGCAGTGAGGTTGTCAATCTCCACAGAAACTGCTTTGTAACAAAGGATTAACCGTGTGTGGAAGATGATTGTTTCTGCCGGAAAACGGTAGAAACAAGTATTACCTTGATTTGTATTTCGGTATTAAAGAATGGACCGGGGTCCAGTTCACTAGAGTGTCTCTCCCATAAGATAAAAGCATGTTGGGTGAACAAATTACAGTCGGGCAATTGACAAATAGAGAGGGCATAACAATGCACATACATGGCATGATAAGTATAGTGAGATTTAATTGGGCATTACGACAAAGTACATAGACCGCCATCCAAGCTGCATCTATGCCTAAAAGTCCACCTTCGGGTTATCATCCGAACCCCCTCCGATTATTAAGTTGCAAAGCAACGAGACAATTGCATTAAGTATGAGTACGTAATGTAATCAACAACTACATCCTCGGACATAGCGCCAATGTTTTATCCCTAGTGGCAACAGCACAACACAACCTTAGAACTTTTATAAATAAAATAAAGCAAGACAAAAACAAAGTAAAGAGATTGAGAAGTGGAGACTCCCCTTGCAGCGTGTCTTGATCTCCCCGGCAACGGCGCCAGAAATTTAGCTGGCGTGTAGTTGACGTGGGAGTCAGAAATCTCTGTGGTGTAGCTTTTCTTCAGCTCCCCGGCAACGGCGCCAGAAATTTGCTTGATGCGCGTAGATGTACACGTCCGTTGGGAACCCCAAGAGGAAGGTATGATGCGCACGGTGACAAGTTTTCCCTCGGAAAGAAACCAAGGTTTATCGAACCAGGAGGAGCCAAGAAGCACGTTGAAGGTTGATGGTGGCGAAATGTGATGCGGCGCAACAACAAGGATTCCGGCGCCAACGTGGAATCTGCACAACAAAACCAAAGTACTTTGCCCCAACGAAACAGTGAGGTTGTCAATCTCACCGGCTTGCTGTAACAAAGGATTAAACGTATCGAGTGGAAGATGATTGTTTGCAAGAAAACAGTAAAACACAATTGCAGTAGATTGTATGCTATGTAAAGAATAGGACCGGGGTCCACGGTTCACTAGAGGTGTCTCTCCCATAAGATAAAAGCATGTTGGGTGAACAAATTACAGTCGGGCAATTGACAAATAGAGAAGGGCATAACAATGCATGTACATGATATGATAAATATAGTGAGATTTAATCCGGGCATTACGACAAAGTACATAGACCGCCATCCAACTGCATCTATGCCTAAAAAGTCCACCTTCGAGGTTATCATCCGAACCCCATTCGGTATTAAGTTGCAAAGCAACGAGACAATTGCATTAAGTATGGTGCGTAATGTAATCGACAACTACATCCTTAGACATAGAATCAATGTTTTATCCCTAGTGGCAACAGCACATCACAACCTTAGAACTTTCGTCATCTGTCCCGGTGTCAATGAAGGCATGAACCCACTATCGAGCATAAATACTCCCTCTTGGAGTTAAGAGTACAAACTTGGCCGGAGCCTCTACTAATAACGGAGAGCATGCAAGATCATAAACAACACATAAACAATAGATTGATAATCACCATAACATAGTATTCTCTATCCATCGGATCCCGACAAACACAACATATAGTATTACGGATAGATGATCTTGATCATGTTAGGCAGCTCACAAGATCCAACAATGAAGCACAATTAGGAGAAGACGACCATCTAGCTACTGCTATGGACCCATAGTCCAGGGGTGAACTACTCACTCATCACTCCGGAGGCGATCATGGCGATGAAGAGTCCTCCGGGAGATGAATCCCCTCTCCGGCAGGGTGCCGGAGGCGATCTCCTGAATCCCCCGAGATGGGATTCGCGGCGGCGGCGTCTCCGGAAGGTTTTCCGTATCGTGGCTCTCGGATGCGGGGTTTTCGCGACGGAGGCTTTAAGTAGGCGGAAGGGCAACGTGGGGGGCCACACGAGGGCCCCACACCATAGGTCGGCGCGGCCGGGGCCCGGGCCGCGCCGCCCTATGGTGTCGGCGCCTCGTGGCCCCACTTCCTTCCCTCTTCGGTCTTCGGAAGCTCCGTGCAAAAATAGGACCCCGGGCGAAGATTTCGTCCAATTCCGAGAATATTTCCTTACTAGGATTTCCGAAACCAAAAACAGCAGAAAACGACGAAGCGGCTCTTCGGCATCTTGTTAATAGGTTAGTTCCAGAAAATGTGTAAATACGACATATAATGTGCATAAAACATGTAGGTATCATCAATAAAGTAGCATGGAACATAAGAAATTATCGATACGTTGGAGACGTATCAATCACCCAAGGTTTATCGAACTCAGGGAGGAAGAGGTCAAAGATATCCCTCTCAAGCAACCACCGCAATCACGATACAAGAAGTCTCTTGTGTCCCTAACACACCTAATACACTTGTCGGATGTATAGGTGCACTAGTTCGGCGAAGAGATAGTGAAATACAAGTAGTATGGATGTATATGAGTGGTAATAGCAATCTGAATAAAATATGGCAGCAAGTAAACATGCAGTAGAACAGTAAATAAGCGGTGTTTGCAGTATTGGAAACAAGGCCTAGGGATCATACTTTCACTAGTGGACACTCTCAACATTGATCGCATAATAAATAAATAACTTCTCTCATTTGTGCTACATACACTCTTTTGTTGGATGACAAACACTATTCATTGTGTAGGGCTACAAGAGCTCCCTCAAGCCTGAGTTAACAAGCGCCACAACTTTCGGCATTCATATTTAAGTAACCTTAGAGCATAATAGATCTTTGCAAAATAAACCGAGTACTAACATAGCATACACACTGTCACCATTACACTATGAAAGGGGGAATAGATCACATCAATACTATCATAGCGATAATCAACTCCATAACCTACAAGAGATTATGATCATAATCTACGACAAGAACCACACGATGCACACACTGTCACCATTACACCATGCGAGGAGGAATAGACTACTTTAATAACATCACATGAGTAGCACATAACTAGTAGCGATACAAAGCACATTGCAATCATAAAGGGATATAAATAAGCACTTCACTATGCCATTCATAACAGTGAATAAGTATTCTGTGAAATATAGCCTAAGAGACCCACACGGTGCACACAATGTCACCTTTACACACGTGGGACAAGGAGTCTCCAGAGATCACATAAGTAAAATCCACTTGACTAGCATAATGACATCTAGATTACAAGCATCATCATATGAATCCCAATCATGTAAGGCAACTCATGAGATTATTGTATTGAAGTACATAGGAGAGAGATGAACCACATAGCTACCGGTACAGCCCCGAGCCTCGATGGAGAACTACTCCCTCCTCATGGGAGACAGCAGCGGTGATGAAGATGGCGGTGGAGATGGCGGTGGTGTCGATGGAGGAGCCTTCCGGGGGCACTTCCCCGTCCCGGTGGCGTGCCAGAACAGAGACTCCTGTCCCCCAGATCTTGGCTTCACGATGGCGGCGGCTCTGGAAGGTTTCGCGTACCGTGGCTTATTTTTATCGGGTTTTAGGCCAGGGACCTTTATATAGGCGAAGAGGCGGAGTCGGAAGGTCAACGAGGCGACGACACAACAGGGGGGTGCGGCCCCCCCTTGGCCGCGCGAGGGTGGTGTCTGGTGGGCCTGTGGCCCCCCTCTGGCCTCTCTCGGGTGTTCTGGAAGCTCCCGGTGAAAATAGGCTACTGGGCGTTGATTTCGTCCGATTCCGAGAATATTTCCTTACTAGGATTTCTGAAACCAAAAACAGCAGAAAACGAAGCTGGCACTTCGGCATCTCGTCAATAGGTTAGTTCCGGAAAATGCATCAAAACGATATAAAGTGTGAACAAAACATGTAGGTATTGTCATAAAACAAGCATGGAACATCAGAAATTATAGATACGTTGGAGACGTATCAAATATCTACAAGACTACACTGGCCTCAACCTTAGATTATTTGTAGAGTAAATGTGACAAAATAAACAAGGCAGGGTCTTTGGCCACTTCAATTAATTCTTAAAAATTGAATAAAAATGCTTTTGAGTTGATTCCAACTCTCAAAAATCATATTTCACATTGTCTATCCAAATCTGTAAAAATATGGCATAGCTGTTTGTATGATCATGGATTAGTTTAAAAATGTGCCCTATGGCAATTTATAGTTCATTCTAAATGTGCAATATCATTTATTAAAATGTATGAGAGCTTCTCTCTCATTTAAATCTTGTCTCAACTAAGTCAACATGAGGTAGAGACCAGGGTCAACTAAATCTCATATTGCATTAGTTGATGATATAAATCATTACCATGTGTTATTAAAATGCATGAGGTGCATCACCTCATTTAAATCATTTTCCCAATTGATAATTGTGAGGAGGTTGACTTTGGTCAACCTAGGTCATATGCTATTAATTGAGAAAATTAAATCTTAATAAGATTCAATGAGAGGAAATTATTTCTCTCAAGAAGTAAATAGAAACCCTAATTAATAATTGTAATGAGAGGAAATTATTTTTCTTAAGAATAAAACCAAGCCAACTCACATAATAAACATGTTGTGATGATAGTTTAGTCTGAGTGACTCATGTGTGTGCTTAGCCTAGTACTTAAGCTTTGTGTGGCGATGGTGTGTATTGTATTCGTATTTAGACGCTAGTACCGAGGAATACACCGAGGAGGAGGAGGTCTACTTCCAAGGAGAGGAAGACCACTTTGACCAGTACACCACTCAAGGCAAGCTAATATTCTTGCAATGTGCAAAGCTCCCCAAGAGCCAAGCACCCCCACACTTTACTTTATGTTTACTAAGCCCATCCCAGTTTTTACTACAAGCTTTACTTACAAGTTTATTGCTTTATTTTATCAAATTACTTTTTGATTCATGATTCACTTGGTCTAGAGTAGTGCAATATCATCAAAGTTAGCCTATGGCAACCAAAGCTAGTTAGCACCCCTCATGACTAGTGGCTAGTGCTAAATAAATAAAAGTGACTACTCTAGATGGGAACATGGTGAAATAAAATGACTTTGAAAGAGTTGAAGGTGAATATGATTTGAATAAAATGAATGACTTGGTGATTTTTCTAAAAGCAAATGGTTGGGTTCGGATGCGATACCATTCCAATTTACAAGTACCCCCACAATACCTGATTATGGTGGGTAGGGTATAACTAGAAGTTTATATGTCTTAGTATGGGTTCCCTCTAAACAAGCGTCATAGGGGTTATGCCGATGCTGCCCCCGTTAAATGTGAAATGATGTGAAATGACGTGAATGAGGTGAATTGTCCGGCCCAAGCCCTGTGCAGTTCCCAGTGCGACGGTTTGTCTTCACTGGGAGGCCAAGCTCATGGGGAGAGGTGCCTATACTAGGATGTGTAAATGAAAGGTTAGGATTGATGATCCGCGTACTGAGTTACGATTATTCAGAGTTATCTCTGACGGACGTAAACAAATGTTGTGGCACAAGTGTGCAACCTCTGCAGAGTGTCAAACTATTCGAATAGCCGTGTCCACGGTTACGGACAATTGGAAAGGTCATACTGTTCCATCATTAGATCTTTTTTTTAAGGATGGATATGAAGTGGTGACTTGAATTTTGAAACACAACTGAGTTGTGGGAATGACACTAATGTTCCCACTTGAGTTAGTTAGCATATGATTAGTCTTTATGAAATGTTATGAACTAAAATTGGCTTTATGCAAATAAAACTAGAGCTTAGCACCCCCTTACTAAAACTGATAGTAATTACAATAGTATTAGTTTGCGAGTACCTTAAAGTACTCACGGCTGTGTCCCTAGCTATTCAAATGGCCAGAATATGAAGAGGAGCAGCAATATGAAGATGACGGCCAGCAGGACGTCTACAATAATTAGGAGTCGCCTAACGTCAAGCGTTGGCCTGTGGAACTAGATAGTCCACTTTTATTATGCTTCCGCTACTATGTTGTTCGTTGATCAATAGATCAACTATTTGTGTAATATTGGATCATGTGATCCCCTTTTGTAAGACAATTATGGGTTGTAATGAATGATGACTTATGATATCAACTGTTATGTCTCGCAACAACATTATTACTGGGATTGCGATGAATGACATAATAGACATCTGGACATAAAAATCTGGGTGTTGACAATATGCCAGATGTCCATCTGTAAGGGTATTTTACCCTTAACCATTATTTTAGTTAACAATGACACCGGTGCTATTGTGTGGACTAATAGTATCTATAAGTATATACACAGGTTTTAGTCCACATATGAGAATGCAAGGCGGCAAGAAAGGTTTTTCAGTCAGACACAAGGATGTGAGGTGAAGAGAGACCCCCCAATTGTTGTTCTCAACTAATGATGGTGTGTTGACCATTTGTCTCTAAAGAAGTGCTTGCCAAAGCCACATATGCACATAATATCCACACCAAAAGTGCTGAGAGGAAGAAGTGCCGAGAAGACGAAGATATTCTGAAGCTCCAGGAAAAATCAGCAGCCAGCTCGGTACCACCGGGTGCTGCCACCGGGCAAGTCGGCAGCCAGCCCGGTACACCGGGTGCTGCTACCGGATTGAAGGGAAGAGATGAAGTCAGGGCACCTCGGCAGCCAGCCCGGTACACCAGGTGCTGCTACCGGAAAATTCGGTAGCCAGCCTGGTACACGGGGTGCTGCGACCGGACTGACAAAAGAAGACGAAGCCAGGAGAACCCGGCAGGCAGCCCGGCCCACCGGGTGCTGCTGTCGGGCAGCCCGATACGTGGCCCGGTACCACCAGGTCAGCTACCAGGTGCATCGACTTGAAGTGAAAAACGGCTAGTTTTCCGGGACAACTATATAAGCCCCTTCTTCTAGCTTGAAGGGGTAAGGAAACCAGTGCAAAAGCTCAAGACATTTCTCTCTCTCTCTCATACTCCATTGTTGAGCTCCAAATCCTTCAGACCTCCCTCCTCCTCCACCCAATCTCAAATCCCTCCGGGGAAAAGATAGAGGAGGCCTTGATCTACCATTCCACCAAGCAAAATCTTGTTCCCCCTTGTATTCATCAAGAGACTTGCTCTCTAGGGTTCCTTGGAAACCCTAGGTGGGCAAGAGAGGTTTGGAAGCATCCGGGCTGTGGATTTGCTCCTGACAAGATTGTGAAGGTTTGGAGGCTGCCTCAAAGTCTACCACAAGTGAGTGAGCTGTTCCTTCGTGGGATAGGCTCCGGAGAATAGGGTGAGCCTTCGTGGCGTTGGGGAATCCTTCGTGGGACCTCCACCCCTCCAAACGTGACGTACCTTCTTGCAAAGGAAGGGAACACGGGAATAAACCCTCGTCTCCGCGTGCTATCGGTTATCTCTAACCGAACTCCTTACTTGTGATATAACTGCATGTAAGAGCCTTCGTGTTTGAGTTACTTGTATCATCATATAGGGTGCCTTACCTAGTTTGCATTAGGCTCACCTTTATATTCCGCAAAGCCTAATATTGCAAAGAAAGAATCAGAAATTCGTCTTGGCTCCCGGGAGCATTTGCTCCCGGATTTTTGGGGAGCAAATTTTATTTTTCAAAACTTTTCAAAAAATTCCGAAAAAAATCATGCACGTACCAGACAATAGCACGCACCACCTTGTGAAATTTCGCAGCGAAATGTCATCATATGCGTCCTGGGAAAAATGACAAATTTCCAGATCTGAGATTCAAATTTTTGGATCTCATTTCATGTCGGAAATTTGTCATTTTCGTTCAGGGCGCATACGATGACATTTTGCAACGAAATTTTACACGGTGGTGCGTGCCATGGTCAGGTACGTGCATGATTTTTTTTCGGAATTTTATGATAAGTTTTCGGTTTATTCTGATTTTTTGAAAAAACCGGGAGCAAATGCTCCCGGGAGCCAAATCGCTGCTCCCAGAAAGAATTAAAATTTGTAGAAACCTATTCACCCCCCTCTAGGTTGACCATCTCTGAACTTTCACCATCTGTGTGGGTACGAACTGTGGATCAATGGCCGCGCACAATAGCGCCGAAAACAGGAGAAGAAACCTACCGGCGCAATTGACCGAACAGGTCGTGGGCGGAGCGGAAGGGCGGCGCAACCGGCAACGTTTGGCCCCAAAACATCCGGCAGGTACACGCCGGAGCCAACCCCGAGTATGATCCTGCTCTCCTGCGTGGCGACAACCGAGCCGACGACGAGTACTGTGACGCTGCGGCGGGACGGCGGCGGGTGGGGTTGGGGTGGTGGCGTCGCACTAGGGCAGCAAATAAGGGAAAAAAGAAGCAAATCGAAGCGGTCAATTTCGCTGTCCCTGACTTGCGGGGACTGGGTAAGAAAAGGAGGACGCTCGGCGCGACCGCGGAGCGTCCACGGAGACGCAAACCTGGCGCATATTTGGGCCAAGTTTGCGTCGTCGCGGACGGCCCGGTCACTTTGCGTCGCCCAGCTGGAGCAGGGCCCAAACACATATTCGGTCACGGCGGACGCAAACGGTCGCTCAGCGTCCGTTTGCGTCGCCCCATTGGAGATGCCCGACGCATTTTGGACGTTCGAAATGTCCGGTTGTGTCTGTTTGCGTCGGGCCTGCAGACGCCATGCGGCCCAGGATGACCGTTTGCGTCGGGTACCTCCAGCGGAGACATCGTCAAGTTCGTTAATGGCATTTTACGTCCCGTCGAGGCCTACCGCCGGCGATTACCGGTTCCCGCGCTTGCCCAATACATTGGCAAATTTCGCCGGCATTTCGCGTGTGCGGGAAACGACCTGCGCGGCAACGCCGTTTCCCGCCCCGCCGTGGCTATATATGGTGGACACCGGCGGGGATGATGGGCATACCTCAAGCTAAACCCTAGCATCCATCCATGGCCGAGAACCATCTTAGCTGGGATCAGGTTGTTCAGATGTGCCGCCACGCCCACCCGGAGGAGGACGAGAAGCTAGTCGAAGCGTTTCAGGCCGACCAGCAGGACCGAGAGGCGGCGGAGGCGGAGGTTGCGGAGGCGGAGGTGGCAGAGCGCGCGCAAGGGCGTGAGCGCCTCGCGACGGCCAGGGCGGAAATCGCCGACGCCAGGGCCGAGCTCGCCGATGCGAGGGCGGCGCTCGCGAAGGCGCGTGCGGCGATGGCGGACCCTCCGGTGGCCCCACCCTCGGACGCCTTCATCCACGACATCGTTGACGACGACGACGTCTAACTGGCCGCTTCGACTGCGGCGGCGACCAGTTCATTCTGGTCGCGTCCTTCGAGACCCTGGCTGGGAACGCGCTGCGCCGTCAGGCTTGGGCAGCGGAGGAGGAAGCCCACAGCTATGTGATCGCCATGGCTCGGGGGTACATGTGCTCCGACCTGGATTCGCTCCAGTGGAGAGGCCCTTCTCCCGCGCGGGTCGAGCAGGAGAACCGGGAGCTGGCGGTCGCCATCGCCGCCAGGGACGAAGCGGTGGCGGAGGTGGCTAGGGACAGGGCCCACTTCCACGCCCAGCTGGCGGGGTTGCAGGCGGCCTAGGCGGACGAGGTGGCGGCGGCCCAGGCGGCGGCGGCGGAGGCAGAGGCCAACTCTATGGCCAGGAGAGTCCCGCGGGACTCCCCTCTGGCCGAGGCCCTCGAACGCCGCAAGCGGCATGACGAGATGTCCGATCGCCAGCGTGCGGAGTGCGTGAAGCCGAGTAGTAGGCTGCACGACTGCGAGTAACCCAGGCCGTGGTAGGCCGCGCGACGACGAGTAGGTACGGCCGTTGTAGTGTTAGGTTAACTCGACTAACCATCTCTTTAATGATGGTCCATTTAGCCAATCAATAATAATGAAGAAATATTTTGGTTACCTAGTCACTACCGATCGGGCCCAGATGCAACGAATGCGGATACTTTCTGTGACCGCGTACCGTCCGCGGAGACGCAAACCTGGCACATATTTGAGCTAGGTTTGTGTCGCCGCGGATGGCCCGGTCACTATGCGTCGCCCCGCTGGAGGTGATACCAGACGCATTTTTCGTCCCGACGTATACAAACGGTGGCTCAGCGTCCGTTTGCGTCGCCCCGTTGGAGATGCACTTAACGAGAGGCATGGCTACAGTACCGACCTGTGCACCTCCGTAACAATCAACAATCGACGGTTCTGTTGAGATATCCGTTCGCATGCCAGATTTTCTAGATTTCTTGTTATTGCTTCGTGCCAAACAGTACGACTGCATGCCAAATTTCAGCAAAGTTTTCGACGCAACCATGGCCCCGTTCTATATTTGTTTGACGCAAACCATGCCCGCATTCGATTGACGATCTTGATTTTCATGCCATTAGCTGCGGCGCAAGCGGCCGCCATAGCTGCGTTTGTCGAGCTCGAGCGGCAAACGCGAGCAGCAAACGCCGCCGCGGCGGAAGAGTCGTGTCTCCGCCTATAGATGCGGAGGGTGGAGGAGTTGGAGCAGCGGTACCATCGGGATGAGCTGCAGGAGCTGCGGCGTGCGGAGGAACTGCAAGAGCGGCTGCAGAGGCAGGAGCTCCAACATCAGTAGCCGCAGATTTAGCGGCCTTGTTGAGGAGACGGGCCGCGTCTTCTTCACGGAGGAGCGGCGACAACTCCTTGAGGACGCGGCGAAACAACGTGCTCTCGTCACGCTCCGGAGGGAGAGGTGGCACGCGACGAACGAGCAGCGAGGGACGGGAGGAGACGACAGGGCGGGGCCAGTAGGCTAGGATTTGGTTGATACTAGATGTTTTTATTTAAAACTTTGTAAAATATAATCAAATTTAAATGAAACTTTTATTTTCGTGCATCTCTATTATTTTGGTGCCTTCAAATGAGGGACGCGACTGGTGAGGTTCCAAACGCGGCACCACTTCAACACGTCTCCCATCTCCATAACGCTCGATCTGGCACCTTTTGGAAACCGCTTTGGGACGCGACTGAGATGGTCTCACTCTTTCCGAAACAGCAGGAGTGCACGAAGTATTATTCGAGTGAATTTGGACCAAATCAATGGTTGGGTGACGCCGTCGACGAACGGGGGAATGCCCTCTCACCGGACCGATTCCAACGGAAACGAGCTTGGAATTGCACTGGATTCTCCCGTCGTGCCGACTTAGTCGTCGTCCCTTCCGCCCTCGTCCGCCTCATCTTTCCCAGCGAGTCGGCTCCATTGTATGTATCCGCGGTATGTGTCAACTAATCTACAATGGACGCCACGAAATTGCCCTCAAAAAAAAAAGAAATTGCTCATTTATGCAGAAATGTTGGAGTCTTATTCAGTTGTAGAGGAATAGTAAGGTCAGCCGATCGTCGGAGCGCATGATGTGAAAAGCGTGCGTGACGGCGTGCGGTGCGAATCCAATCCAATGTGTGGTTTTCTATCGGTCCACACCTTGAATGCTGGAATCCGTATGATGGACGGGGACTGCTCGATGGATGCATGGGAGACACTTGCGTGCCTGCGTGTGTGTGTCCCAGCTCACCACACCGCACCGGTGGCAGATTCTGGCCACTCAATGCCTGGCCAGTTGCCGTTGCTTGCTCCGGACCCCGTCGGCCAGTTGGATGCAACGCCTGCACTAGCGCTGACGGAGTATTATTAATAAGGTCCTACACGAATGTGATGCTTCCATCACGGCAGCTATAGCTACTTGAGGTGATCTGGTTAACGTTCCTTTCTGCGCACATGGGCTCCCTAGCCGTCGGATCGGCCGGCCTGCAGCATCGGACGGCTCCAGAAACGGTCGCTACCATGGACAGCTTCTTTCAACGCGGGTTTGTTGCTGAGAGCATCTCCAGTCGCGTCCCCAAAACATCCCTCAAATCGCGCCGAATTGAATGTTTGGGGACGTGTTTTGTTCGTGCCGCGTTTGGGGGACGTCGCTTCCCAGTCGCGTCCCACAAACGCCGCCCCCAAATATTAAAAATATTTTTTTACATAGAACCATTTATCAAATATAGCATAGAAATAAATATGTTTGTGGAGATTGTTTTCAAATTAAAATACAACAAACAATAAAACAACTAAATAAATATAATAAATAGGGCTAGATCAAGGTGCTGCGGCATTTACTTTGATCCTCCACAAATGCTCAACGAGATCAGCTTAAAGTTGATCATGAACAATGCTGTCACGGATCTCTGCGTGCATGGCGAGAAAATCAGCAGGCAACTCATGATCAACCTCCACAAGAGGACCCTCACACTTATAGGGACCAACATGTGTCCTGGCATGATTCTTGCGGTCATCCTCGATGATCATGTTGTGCATGATCACACAAGCCTGCATCACCTCCCACATTTGGTCGTGAGACCAGCTTAGAGCAGAGTGCGGACAATGGCAAATTGTGCTTGAAGCACACCAAATGCCCGCTCGACATTCTTCCTGCAAGCCTCCTGTCGCGTAGCAAAGTGGGAATTCTTCAGACCTGATGGATTCGAGATTGTTTTGACAAAAGTGGCCCATTGTCGAACTCTCGAACGCCGTGGAGGATATTCATGAACAGACCCTTGCTCATCATGTATCGGCGCCGAAAATTGTCGGCATGTGTTGCATCATCCGCGAAGTAGTCGTTGTGCAGCATGTTACGCCCCTCCATCCTCTGCCGGGGCTTGGACTTCTTTCTCCCCGGCCTCTTCCTCTTCTCCGCCTCGGCATCAACCAAGTTCTGGAGGGACGCGATGATCAGCAAATGCTCCCGCAGGTCGTCGTCGAAGGCTTGCTCGTCCTCTAGCAGCAGGGCAAGCATCTCATCATCGCTATCCATGTCTAAAGCAAAATCAATGGTTAAAACTGCGCCGAGGCAGACGACGCAAGGAACAGCGACCAATCGCGTCTACCTGGCAAGTCGTCGAGCACCTTGTGTGCGCGGAGGTGGGGCGGATTTGACGCCGCATTCTGGGACGCGATGGCGAAGCGGCGGCGGCGAAACGACCGGCGGGAGCGCCAGCCGCGGCGACGGTGCCAACTCTCAGAAGAGATCAGACGCCGAAACGGCCGGAAAATCCAGCGGCGGCGGAGGGGTGGGAGACGAGGGAAGGAAGGAGCGACGAGAAAAAAAACACGCGAATCAACGGTTTATGCAAATACTCGCCGACATGTGGGAGCCCGCCTCGCTTTTCGTTGTGTCCAGCGTGTCCGGAGTGTCCCCTATGTGACGGAAACAGGCTCGGGACACCGGACACCGTATCGGGACGCACCGGACAAAAATCGACTTTGAGGACGCGGCTATAATATTTTTTATCCAGCGCACCCTAAATAGCTCTAGGGATGTGACTGGAGATGCTCTGAAGGTGGCTGCCCGTGCTCTGTCCTGGTGTGAGTGTCGACGCTGCGAGGCTGCTGGCATGCATGGTAACGAGAATAGGATGGCGCAGGAACGGCGTTCTCTGAATCCGTTGTTGGAACTGCTCCCAGTGGCTGCATGCTGAATTGCTGATCGACCAGGCTCTAATAAAAGCTTCTCAATCCGGTCTCCAAGCATGGATGAGTTCTTTTACCGGTCGATCGAGCCCACAGGAATCCGTAGCTCCGGCCACGGACACGACACTCGGCTTAATTAATTCCTCGGCTAGCTGGTGAGTGCAGAGGTGATGCTCAGTTGCGTTGCGGCACAGAAATACTCCCGACACGAGATACCAACACTGTACATCCACGAGTACGTACATGAGTAGGCGTACACTGTTGCCGTATTCAGAGCCTCGCGTGCACCGCATGTGCATATACCCAACAGGACGACTCGTACCGGAAAGGGCATGTGATGAACTGGAGATAATTGCATATTGCTACCACAATTGAGGCTAGGGCTTCAAAAAACTACCATTTTTCCGGTTAGTTGCAAAAAACTACCACTTTTGCGTCTAATTGCTTCAGAAAACTACCACTTGTGTGTAACACTTGGTTTGGTCCAATTTAATCATGTTTCTGACAGAGATGGCCCACCATTTGATTAAATTTCTATCTGAATGACATGGTGGGCCATCTCTGTCAAAAACTTGATCAAATGGGCCAAACCGATTGTTACACAGAACTGGTAGTTTTTTGAAACCATTAAACGCAAAAATGGTAGTTTTTTGCAGTTGACCTGAAAAGTGGTAGTTTTCTGAAGCCCTAGCCGCAATTGTGGTAGCAATATGCAATTTTCTCGATGAACTGCGACGTGAGGTGGTACGGCGCATTGGCGAGCGTTGTACGCGCACGTCCTAGAGGTAGTGGAAGAAGCAGCAGAGACGCTGACAACAGCAATACCCGCCGTGCACCAAAACAAATCCAGGCAAGGATTCCTTCTTGGCCAGCAGCTCGTTGAATGAGAGCACCGTATTTGCATGCACTTGGTCCATCGCCAGCACATGCAAAAGAAAACATTAAAAAACACAAAGAAGAAACTCCACTGTCGCCTGTATCTGCTTTGCTGCCGGTGAAACCTGCCAATCGGCCAAAAGGCATGCGGCCGTCTCCGGTTCAATGTTTGCAAGTAAAGTGCTACAAATTGTCATTATTAGGAGTACTCATCATTCTATTAGAGCATGTCCACCGGTGCCCCCAAATATGCATCGGCAGGGATGCCGACACAGCCGTATGGGGCTGGCACTGCATCCTCTACTTGAGGATGATGTTCACACGTCCGACGCCCTCAAATCGGTGGCTTCGATAGGATTTTTTTAGACAAACTAAACATTTTCTTGTAATTTCATTTTTCATGTCATTCATGATCGAGGAATGAATAATGTTTTAGTAGAGCGAACTCGGATGACATGTGAAATCGGCTTTAACTCAAACCTACTGGCCGCCCGGCTCTATGGAGAGGTGGACGATCGCCCGCTGCTACGCTGTCTGCTCCTTCATCGTCGATCCCCCGCTGCTCTCTCTGCCACGAACGTTAAATAGGTCGCTTTATCCGCGACCACCAGCTCCTGACGCAGCTTCTTCTCCAGCTCCTCCCGCCGCCGACGGTGCTCCACCTCCTGCCTTCATAGCCGCAGTTGCATCTCCTCTAACCGTCGCCGCTCATAGAATTCATTTGACGTTGTCGATCCTCCCGCACCTCCCGCCGCCGCGCAAGCTCCTCCTACTGCTGCTGCCACAACTCGACAGTCCGCTGCCACCGCTCCGCCTCCTGTTGATGCCGCTCGTCCGGGACAAATGCATCTACGGTTGCCGCTAGCGCCGCCTCCTCCCACGGCTCGCACTCTTCGAGTTGCGGGTCCTCCTCCACGGCTTCTACGGTTGCCTCTAGCGCCACCTCCTCCCACGCATCGTACTTTGTGGGTTTAGATTTTTGCACGACTGAAGTGAGAGGCGGGGAATGAGGGGTTAATATAGACCGACGGCAAGGCGGGAAACCTCCCGCGCGGCGTCGTGCGGGAGAGTTTCCCGCCCGACATCGTGGCGGGAAATCTCCCGCGCAACGCCCTGGCGTCACTAGCAGCGTGGCCCTATCGCAAAAGCGAGGCGCCGGCGCGCCCGATTCGCGTCCTTTGTGAAGGGGCCTGCACGGGGTTGCCGACGTTTTTTATTGGGCTCGAGAACTGGCCGACGATTTTTAGGGACGCCGCTGTGAGCCTATTTTGGCCGCCGGCCCCCAAAACGCTATCGGGGCCGCTATGGGCGCCCCGGTGGAGATGCTCTTAGTCCTAGGATTTAATTGCTCGTATTACCATTTACATACTCGATAAGTCGATAGATATACTTAGTTCGTTTTATTTACGTCACATTTTGGTTCTAGTACAAATTTTAATAGAGAAATAGAGGAAAAAGTGTCAATACTCATAATACCAAACAAGTCCATATCATGTGAAATATTCTTTATAACAAGGCTAAGGGTATCTCCATCCCCCCCTCCCCACCCACACACACACAAATGGAGGATGGCTCGGACGATGTTCACGGACAGCGCCATTGCCATCGCGAGTCCTAGCATGTCCTTCGGGTCATGGACGATACGCAACGCCGCATGGCCGAGCAAGTACTCACCCACCTTCTTCACCACCTCCGAAGTCGAAGAAGGTGGAGACGTGATCCCTTCGCACCAGGGCAACGGAAGGTGACACAACAACGACGAGGATACAACTGCTCCTCCTTTGGAATTGGCTTGATAGGCTGGAATACAATGCCACCCCCTTGGCTCGTCGTCGACACCAACTCCAGCTTGGCGAGGCAGAAGCTCCCATGCGGTGAAGAAGCCGCTACCATTGGCGATGATGGTCCGGTAGGACAAGGAGCCCCGCCTTCCATAGTGTGTGCGCATCCCCGATTGTGATGTTGCGGGAGCGGTCACCGGCGCCGTTGCTATCGACAGCCACCCCGAAACTGCACGGTTAGCAGTTCTTGGCCGTGCCGGCTAGGGTTTAAGTGGCAAGGAGCGGCGAGACGAGGTGGGAATGGAGGGGGTGGAGGGGGGTTTGGAGCCTCCCATTGGGGATGCTCTAATACTGCAGATGTTATAGATATGATATTAATATTTTTCATAGATGATTCACCAAAGTTTATTAATCTAATATTCATGAACGCAAATTGATTAATTATGAACTGAGAGCAAACATACATGATCCTGGGGTGTGTTCGGTTCCAGAACCAAGTGGAAAGGAACGGAACCATCCACACCTAGAGCCAATTTTTATGTTTGGTTGTGGAATGGAATAGAACCGAGTGGTTCCTCAAAAGAGAATATTCTTCACATATGCGGAATGCACCAATTCCGCAGAATTGGTGGAATATGGTGGAATGGCTATTAATTAGCCGTTGTTAATTATGAAGCACCTCACTAATCCAGTCGAAAATTAATTAGCCGTTATTAGTTATGATTTCGAGACAAAAGATTAAAGTTTAACCTTATTCCGTTATTCTCTCCATTTCTCCTAACCGACCAAAAAATGTTGTTTATTACGATTTTGACAATAAAAGACAATTAGACGCTTTTAAATATGATTTTGAGATTAAAAGGGAACAATTTTCATTATTAATTACG
This sequence comes from Lolium rigidum, assembly GCF_022539505.1. Lineage (NCBI taxonomy): Eukaryota > Viridiplantae > Streptophyta > Magnoliopsida > Poales > Poaceae > Lolium > Lolium rigidum. The sequence goes on from NC_061514.1 coordinate 64,635,773, forward strand.
ATTTTCAGACAAAAGATTAATTTAACCTCGTACCGTTTCACTCTCCAACTTCCCCAACCGAATAAAAAACTGTACCATTCTTCTTCCTTTTCCAAACTGAATGCAAGGATGGACCACTCCATTCCTCTGAAACGAAATCGTTACATTTCATTCCACGCCGTTTCCAGTACCGAACACACCTCTAGTGAGCAAACGGAGTATTATTTTTTTTTGTTTTTTTGCCATGCTGGCGTCGAAGCTCAATATAGCACCAAGGCGTCAGCCAGAAGCTAAGCACCGACACTAGGTTAGGTACCTACTGATGATCTAGACTCCTGAACGCTGAAATGAAGGTAGGGGAAAAAGGAACTACGTGCACGTGATTCTCCTTCAGGCAGGGGAATACGCACTACATTCACGTATTTTTACAGCCGTGGGTATGTGTTGGGGCGCCTAGCAATTTGGGGCGATTTACACAGAAATAACGTTTTTCTGAAACTATAGCACAAACGCACAAACTGATCCTCTGGCGAAACTATTTTACCCACCTAAGCCTTTGTGTGGCCCCCCTCACGCCGGCGCCACACCTCACTATGTGGCGCCCGTCCGTGCGGCGCCACTCGTCCATCCGACGTGGCCCAGTCGACGCTGATGTGGTGCACCCATCTGACGTGGCAGCATGTGTGGCGCCGCTCCCATCGACGCCACACGGTGAAACTGTGGCGCCGCTCGGAAGGGCGCCACACATCCACTTATATTTGCACAAAACATACTGTAAGACAATTTTCCTGTGACTTAGCCGTTTTGGTGACCCTGTTTGAGTGGCGCCGACGCCAGGGGCGCCACACTTGTGGCGCCGATGCCACGGGGGCCACACAAAGAGGCTCGCCAAAACGGCTAAGGACTAAGCGTCCGGAGTCCCTAGATGTTTTTGACATATAAATTGATATGTGTGGCGCCGATGGCACGTGCACCACACAGTGTAGTGTGGCGCCGATGCCAAGGCGCCACACATTGACTTATGTTAAAACCATGAAAATACTTGGCTTATTTAAACAATTTTGAACACTACAATAGGAAGTCCAAGTATCATTGAAACATCCTGAAGAGTAGGGGTCATCTCGCCGGCCCTTAAGTGGAAGGTGTGCGTCTCCGGCCTCCACCGGCCGACAAGGGCGGTGAGGGTCGCTGCGTTCATGTTCGCCCCGCCCCCCCCCCCCTCCCCCCGGCTTACAAGCGTGATGAACGGGAGAAGACCGGTGGGCTGGATGAACTCCATGTACCTCTCGTCATACGGCATTTCACTAACTGTGCAGTGGTAACGAATCTTCAAGGGTTGAAGAACCCTTCTGTTTTCCGTCATATGAAAAGCCCGGTGATCCCTGTCATACTCTTGATCTAGGAGCCACACCATCCTACATGTTTACACAAATACACCATATTATGAGCCATTCCACTAACAAATATGAGCAACACATACATGAGAATATATCTAGCTTTTGTATCACATATACATCACACATACATGAGAATTCATATCCAAATAAGCCATCACACATACCTCACATACATACATCCACTTACATAAGAATATGGATACCTCACATACATATATCCTCATTGAAATTTGATGTCTAGGGTTTCAACAAATCTAGGGTTTCAACACATAGATACATGAGAATATGGATTTCAACACATACATGAGCACATTGATTCAATTTCTAAGATTTTCATATCTAGGGTTTCATGTCTAAATTGAATTAAATCCGAGAAAATCATGGATGAAACGAAGGGGATCGAGGGAGAATACCTTGAGGAAGGGATTGGGAAGAGATTGCCCGGACAGATCTGATGATTTGGTGGTGGATTTGGTGGGGGGAGAGGGGAGGGGAGGAGGAGGAACCGCCAGCCGCCTTCTTCTTCAACCGAAACAGAGAGGAGGAATAGAGGATGGCTCGGGCTGGGGGCGGCTCGGACGCCACACATAAGTGGATGTGTGGCGCCCTTCCAAGCGGCGCCACAGTTTCACTGTGTGGCGCCGATAGGAGTTGCGCCACACATGCTGCCACGTTAGATGGGTGCACCACATCAGCGTTGATTGGGCCACGTCGGATGAGCGAGTGGCGCCGCATGCATGGGCGCCACACAGTGAGGTGTGGCGCCGGCGTGAGGAGCGCCACACAAAAGGGTTAGATGGGTGAAGTAGTTTCGTCGGAAAGCCAGTTTGTGCTATAGTTTTAGAAAAAAAGTTATTTTTGTGTAAATCACCGCAATTTGGCCATGACTTTGAAACATGAACCAGGTGGGGGCCAGAGGGTCTGGTGCACTACTCATCACTGGACTTCGGAGTACTCAACAGAAGCGAGGATGGTGACCGCTCGCTTTGCATCGACCAAAAGTAGAGTAATTAGTGGGCCCACCTACATTGACCCACCTGTCAGTGTCCCGTCTCTGATGGCCCCCGTTGCTGGCAGCGCTGGTCAAGTGGCACCGAACATTTGTATTTGTTGGTTCACTGTTCACACGTGTTCGACCTTCGTGTAACGTGTTGCTCGCTATTTGTGCAAAGATTATTTGTTCCAGCCTCTCTGGTGGACATGCTTGAGTGTAAAGTAACCTTAGGATGAACCGCGTTCGTGTATAGAAAGAGACTACCATATAAAGTAAATTAATAAGTTCGGTATTTTTACTGATTTTTTTTGCATCAACCATAATAATATATAAGTTGGAATAGATGGAAAAGACAAGCGGTATATTTCATTATCATTGTCTGAATATGGGCTGATGATTTATTTCGGCGTACATTTCCACTGTTCGCCTACCGACATTTGTATTTTACGGCTCAAGTGTTTGAATCTCTGTTATCACCAAATTTTAACCGGATCAGGAGATGGGCCGTGATGAAGATGGGCTTGAAGGATATACGCGCGGAATGTTTCTGAATCGGCCTTGTACGTGAATTTGGGCTGAATTGCTCGTGTATCTGTACATTATAGTAGGTTGCATCTTACTTTAGAATTAAGAGATAGAGTTTAGCTCGTACACGGTTAGGTGTACTTTCAAAGATAGAAAGTCCACGGACTATAAATATGTACCTAGGGTTATTGAGAAAGGAGGACGATCACGTTCACAACAAACACAAACCAGGCGCATCGCCACCCCTTGTTTCGAGGGTTTCTTCGGGTAAGCATCATGCTGCCTAGATCGCATCTTGCGATCTAGGCGATATACGCTTATTCGTTATCCGGTATTGCTCGTCTTTGAAGCGTTGTTGATGGCGAGCAATACTGTCTATCTTAGGTGTTCCGGGGCTTGCATTGATGCTCTTACGATCTGCGTGCTTAGCTATGCTTGCCCACGATATCTGTTGCCCTTACACCTATCTTAGGTGTAAGGGCGACTTCTGCTTTGTCTTTATTTAGTAGATTCGACTGCATTACGGTTGCTCCTTGTTCTTCGAGGATTAGTTTAATATCTGCATAGTTAGGCCTTGCAAACGGGTTGAATGATCCGATGAGCGCGTAGGGTACGGTTTGCTGATCCTAGAAGGGATGTTCGGGAATCGACACTATGTTGGTTTTAGGCCTCATCTAGGGTTCGTTTTCCGTTATCTTACGTATCCGCAGGCTCAATCACGTGTAGGATGTTCCGATTATGCGGTGAAAACCCTAAACTGTCGTAGATCTGATTAGCTTAGTATTGATAAAGCGAGAAACCCATGTTATCGCATACCCAACATGAACCATGGGTTGATCGGCTCCTTGAGCCGATCTACAGGGTAACCTGAGAGCCGATCGAGGCTCGTTTAATGTTTACGTGTGTTGCCTGCCAAAGCCCACCGGCGAGCAGTGGTTAAGCAACACGAAGAGCCGGGAGGCTTCCAAGGCGGCAGCGGGCCCTGGTCCCTCGACGTCGTCCCGCAAATGCTCCGGCACACGACCTGGCGGCTGCAAGGGCGTGCCACCGACCTATACCGGCCGGGAAGGTGTGGATTGCTTCGATTAGTTCCCTGCATGGCAGTACACGTAAACATTAAATACGAGCCCTATCGGCTCTCGAGGTTGCCTCGTGGATCGGCTCAAAGAGCCGATCGCCCCATGGTTCATGTTGGATTTTCAATGACATGGGGATCCCGCTTGATCACAACAAAGCTAAACCAATCTACTGACAGTTTAGGGTTTTCACCGTATGATCGGAACATCCTACGCGTAGTTGAGCCTAATAGACACGAAAGATAACGGAAAGCTAACCCTAAAAGAGGCCTAAAAACCAACATAACGTTAATTCCGGAACATCCCTCTTAGGACTAGCAAACCATACCTAGCGCACTACCGGATCGTTCAACCCGTTTGCAAGGCCTAACCATACGGATATTAAACTAATCCTTGATGAACAAGGAGCACCTATAACGGATCGGATCTACTAAGTAACGAACAAGCAAGATGCTGCCCTCACACCTAGATAGGTGTAAGGGCAGCTAGATGTTGAGGGACGGCATAGCTAGCGGATATATGCAAGAAAAGCATCTACGCAAGCCCCAAAACACCTACGGTAAATAGTGCTACTCGCTATCAACAATGCTTCAGTACGAGCAACACAAGGTAAACGAATAAACGTAATGCTGCCTAGATCGCAAGATGCGATCTAGGCAGCATGGTGCTTACCCGGGAGAAACCCTCGAAAGAAGGGGTGGCGATGCGCCTGATTTGTGTTTGTTGTGAACGTGATTGTCCTCCTTTTCCGATAACCCTAGATACATATTTATAGTCCAAGGGACTTTCTAATTTGGACGTGCACCTAACCGTGCACGAGTTAAACTCTATCTTTCAATCTAAACTACAATGCGATCTACTATATTACAGATACACGGGGAATTAAGCCCAAACTCTTCGTACAAGGCCGCTTCAAAGATGCTCCACGTGTAATCTTCAAAGCCCATCTTCACTTACGGCCCATCTCCTGATTTGGCCAAAATCCGGTGATAACACATGCCCCCCTGGTTTTGGTAATGATAATTTCAAAACCACTCTGTTTTTCCTTCGAAGAGTCATGTTGTGGCAGAACAGAACCGTCGCAGTATTCTTCATCATGACGTCTTGCCTTCTCACCTTCTCTGCACAATTTGTGTTTTGGCAACTCCTAAACAATCGGCTCTTCCTTCGTTTTTTTCTCCTCTGAGCAATCAGCTTCTAGTCAACTTGGCCGACAGTCAAAGTCAAACAACCCCCAAAAGAGCCGATGGTATCGCATCTGCCCCTTACCATAAAACACGAGCAAGACCAACCTAATTTCCCTTCCAAACGGTAACCTGCACTGCAACCTCCGTCTGCAAAAGCAAACTCAGATCCCTAAAACTGCCGCCCCAGCAACTCCAGGAACCTCAGATCTCAACCGCGCCGTCCCAACTCCGCAGCGCCTCCAATGGCGGAATCATCCAACGCCAACGCCATGGTCTCCGGTCTGAAGGTAATACTCCATCGCTTCTTCGCTATTTGGATCAATCTCAGGATTGAACAGAGGAACACCTGAATTAATGTTCTATTCCGTTATTAATTTTAGGTCTCCGACATCCTGCTGCCGCACCCTTCTCTCCCAAATTCCATGTGTCTTGGCCCCCGCTCCTTCGAGAGTCCTGCTCACTTAATCTCATGCGAGGCCAATAGGATCCCTTTTGTGAGCCAGGATTTAGATCTGACTTCTTGGGCTGACTGCCTGCGAGCCTGGCCTAATCCTCCCGAAGGTTGGGTGGCATGGTACAATCGAGTGTCCAAAACCCATTATGCCACCTGGGAAACGATAGGGATAGCCGATGCACTGTCGTTATCATTGTCTCCTCTTGAAAAGAACGAGAACATTCTGAAAACCATCGGCTACTTTTGGTCTGATGCACTGAACTGCTTCATGTTCGGTCATGGCCCCATGACGCCCACTCTTCTGGATGTAGCCATGATTACAGGCCTGGATATTGCATCCCCAAGCCCCTCTGCCTTTAAGTTGCCAAAGGTCCCCTTCACCCTCTCCTCTAAAACAGAGTGTACAAGCTGGGGCGCCTACCTCAAGCGTTATATGAAAACCAAAGGCCACGTGACCGAGAGAGAACACACGGCCTTCTTGAACTTCTGGCTGGAGCACTTCATATTCTGTGGTCCCTCACTCGCCCCAACCAAGAATTACCTTTCCCTGGCCTACGAACTTGCTAAAGGCACTCATCTTGGCCTTGGCAAACTGTTCCTTGGGGAGGTCTATCGATCTCTCCAACTGATGTCGGTCAAACTGTTCTCTCAGAAAATAGTGAAAACAGGAGGTCCTTGGTGGTTTCTTCAATTATGGGCGCAGCTGTACTTTCAGAACCAAATCCCAGACTTCCCATCTTTGGCCACCTGCACCTTCCCAGATGCTAACGGGAGGGAGATCCGATGCACAAGTTATGGTCAAGCTCTGTATGGCCTCCCAGGCAGCAGGCTAATCCCTAAGGAAGCAGCAGCGTGGTTCAAGATTTTCTTCCAAGGCTTGAGCAACCCCCTGTTCTTTCCTTACAGCGAATCAGAAAATTTTGAGAATCCAGTCTCCTTCCGGTTAGACAGCTTTGCCGATGACGCTAGCACCCGGCAATTGTTCTCCATCATGATCCGCCCTTGTTTTCTCCCAGTCGGCATGAGTACTTCTAACCGGATCATCAAGCCCGGCTACGAATCTTACCAACCGGTGGTAGTAGCTCGGCAACTCGGTCTCGGGCAAGTGCCCCCACACTTCTTTCTTCATCACCTGACAGCAAGCCGAGCTGAACTGCCTGACATCCTTACTGGCCAAAGGTGCTACACCTTTTTTGATGCTCTGGCAATCCCAATCCCCCACAACCTCTGCTTCACCACCACTACCGATGGTTTCGAGACTTGGTGGACCATGTGGAAGACCCATGCCTTCAGAAGAGCTCTCGGACCGTCGCTGAAGCAGCTTGATGCCGAATATGATATTCCTACACATCAGGTACCATTGCATATAAATTTCTTGGGACCGTTCATAATGGTTATCTGAAAACTGGCTTTAACTCTTGGCAGGGACAAGATGGTCCAGAGCCGACGCAAACCGACGGTTCCCCCTTCACATTCCTTCCCCCAGCCCCGGTGGTGCTCTTCTGCCGAAGCTCGCCACCCCTGAAGCAAGTTATAATGCAGGGCCAGCCGATTTCACCAAAATCGGCTTCCAAGAGTAAAGCATCCTCGGGGCCGGCTGCCCCCCCGAGCCTCCGCCCAAGCGAGGAAGGCGGTGAGAAAAGTAGCTGCTAGGAAGACCCTGAAGCGCAAAGCTCCTGTTCAAGAAAACTTGCACGTAAGAACCCGTGCCTTGATTACATTTATCCGTCCTCCCAGTCCTTCGTCACATGCTTATACTCCTTTTCACAGACTTCCACCGAAGAGAACTCAAGCGAGGATGCACAGTCTAGACACAGGGACACGAACCCGGGCAATTCCGAGAGATCCACCACACAGAGCCAGACGGACTCGCCCACGTTGGTTTCCAGGCAAAGGTCCTCTCCCGAACCTGCTGCTACCCCAGCTCCGACCAAAACAGGGTCACGCGTGAAACGTCGCTGTGTCAAAAGGGCTCGCAAAGACCCACAAGTTTCCTCACCAAGCCAGGAGGTTTCAAATGTAATTACCTCACCAGTCCATGCCTCGTATCATCCCATTGCTACTTGGGTCGACTCACCATCTCCTTTGCAGACTGATGAGACTTCTAGCGGGGATGTTGAAGAGGTACTGATGCCATCTGCCACACTAGATCTGGCTGCTTCGACGGGAGTGGCTGACCAAGTGGCTAACCTAGCCAAGCTTCGGAAAAGCCGATTGTCACATCATCGGCTGCTCCTCTTACTTTGGGAGAGGTACACTCAACTCCCTTGTCTCTACCTTTTCTCGTGTTGTATACTCATACCGCTCTTGTTCGTCTGTCAGGGATGTGATCTTTCAAGCTTGCTGACATTCGATCCTGAATCCATCGAGCCAGCTACGTCCAAGGCAGGTGAAGAGCCAAGCCCTGGCACAGTCCACGGTCCGCTCCAGCGTCTCAAGACTTTGCTCTCCTCCTCAGTTGAGACCCTGGTTGAAAACTCCGAGGTGGTCACGGGCATCCTTGAAGAAATCCAGTCCCATCTCCCCGTGACAATACAGGTGAAGCTCTGGCCAGCCGTGACCCTGTCGGCCTTCAAGTCGGGAGTGCAGTCGGCGCGTCAAAGAATTATCCTTCGTCATGCCCAGCTCCCAATGAGAGCCGATATTGCAGAGAAGTGTCGACGGCTCAATGAGAAAAAGGCTGCTCTGGACGCCAAGGCTGACACTTCCGCCAATAGCGCTGAACTCAAGACCCTGCGAAAGGAGCTGGAGAACCTTGAAGAGAGAGTTAGGATGACCAAGCAGCTTATCCAAGAGAAGGAAACCCTCATTGCCCGTTCTCGAGAGGAAGCGCAAGGCCTCACAGCCGATCTGAAAACTGATCTAGCTGAAATTCGTGCCCTGAGCAGTCAGCTGGTGACAGGCAAAGACGAGGACGACGAGGCTGAAATTGCCGAAGTGGATCGTATCCGTGTTGACGTCCTTCGCGCTCTTGACGAATTTCTTCAGAAGAACCTCTCCGTGTAAACTAATAAATGTTGTACTTCTTGAGTCGATGGCTAAGCATCGGCTGTACCGAAATTTTTTATATTTTCGACATTTTATTTTATTAGTCGATCGATTCAGGCTTTCCCTGGGTACATACTTCGTGTCTTTGTACCTTCCCCGTGTGTATGCCCCCCGAGCCGAATCCTTCAAGTGATTGAAGATATCGGCTTTTCAGCCAATTCGAGCTTGTCTCACCTCGCACCATGCTAAATAGCACAACGGTGGACACGGGTGGTGGTGTAATTTTAGCCGATTGCTGGAATCGGCTCCTCTTGCGGTTGTCGGTCCGACTATTTACATACTGTTGAGATTTCGAAAATCTATGGCAACGCGCCATCGGCCATCCTTTTTCTCCACAGGTATTACGTTGGAAATCCCTTCAGCGTACCTGCATGGCCTGATGAACCCGGCGTCCAACAACTCCTTGATCTCCTTAATCTCTTCTAGCTCATTTGCTGATGTAAACCCATACCCCCGCTTTCCGTCGCCTGTTAAATCCATGTCGCGCACTGGCAGAAGACGTGTTGAGGTTGGTTTTAGCCAATCGCTAGAATCGGCCTCCTTTTCCATCGTAATGCTTACCGAGGATTCAACACTTTTCATCGTTTGGGGCCGATCGTGTGGATCGGCCTCCTCTTCACCTTTGCCGCGAGATCGACTGCTCTCGGGCTTATCCTCGTCATGGTGATCTGCAAGCCCTGCCATATTGATATCAAACGAGAAACCTGGCTCGCGTCCTATGCACTGGCTGAGATCGACCATGTTGACTTCCGGAAACGGCTGCGTGTCAACTCTCATGGCAAAGCGACCGAATAGCAATCGGCCTTGCTCTATCGCCATACGAATCTGTCCACGAAGGACTTTGCGGTCGTTGGTGGCATGGGTGAACGTGTGATGCCACTTGCGGTATGGCTTGCCGTTCATCTCTTGTGGCGTGGGGATTTTGTGACCTTCGGGTAACTTCAAGCTGTTTCTCCTTCGACGGCAAATCAAAAATCTGCTCCGTTTTGCTCAAATCGAAGTCGAACCCCTTTGCAGGCCCTGGTTGTTTCACCCACTTGCAGGACACGGGTTTTGCTCCCCGAGTCCACTCCGCTACGGCGACTTCCTGATCTCCTTCGAAATCTTCATCTTCATCTGTCTCGATCAGGGCGACGCGCTTGTATTTGTCCTGGTACAATTCTGGATGGCGCTGTTCATATGCAGTCAACTTCGAACCATGTGCGCCGGTGAGCTGTACTCTGCTTGGAAGGTCGAGATCTTTGAGCGGCGCCGATAATCCTGCTACCGCCGGCTCGATCGCTTCCTTCTCGGTTAGGCGAACCGAATAACATCGGTTCCCGACGGTCCCGAACCTCTGGATGTACTCGAGATACCGTCTCTCCTCGTCTCTCGCCGAACTTGGGTTAGATCGGCAAGGCTAGCTTCCGTGGCTTCGAATGGTATTGTTCATGGAATTGCTCTTCTAGCTGCTTCCACGTCCGGACCGAGTTTGGTAGCAACGAGGTGTACCACCCAAAGGCTGGACCCGTGAGAGACTGCGAGAAGAACCTCACGCGTAGCTCATCTGAAGCTGAGACCATGCCCAACTGTGTCAAGTATCGGCTCACGTGCTCGATCGAGCTGGTTCCTTCTGATCCACTAAATTTTGTGAAGTCAGGGAGCCGATACTTAGGTGGCAGCGGGATCAGGTCGTAGTCGTTGGGATACGGCTTGGAATAGCGATCATCCTCTTCTTCGGCAATATGCCGAACTTGTCTCTCATGATGGCGGTGATCTCATCCACCGTAGGAGCTGCAGACGCCGATCGTTCATAACTTGTACTGGTGGCATATTTAGTTAGCCACGCCTGTTTTTCGACATACTGCTCCGGAAGCGCTTCTGCTCCAGGCGACTCCTCCTGCCGTGACAGTCCTTCCTCGCTGTAACTCTGGGTCATCCAGTTGTTGCGGTCCGGCACGTATGTGCACACGTATCCATGTGGAACTTCCTTGGGCGGCTCATACGGGAATTGGTAGTCGCCCGGATCACCTCCGTCCTTGTAGACGACATACGCCGGTGAACCTTGTTGCTTGTGGAGCTGCAAACGTGTGTTGCGGTGGTGGCCTTGTGTAGAGCGGTACCTCCCCTTGGTGAGTTCCTAGAGCGAGGACCTGACGGAGAGTACTTGTGCTTTGTGACTTCTTGCACCACATTGAGCGCGACACGCTCCGGAGTATTCACCAAGCTCTCGAGCATGCCGATGAAGAGAGTGAGCAACGGCATAGTTGACTTCTGTCGCGGGGCTGCGGTACGTTCATCCGAAGGGAGAGATAGATCTAGTCCATCTAGCGCGCCTTCGGGCTGGAACCCTTTGAACTTGATCCCGTGCGAACGGGTTTTCTCGAAAGCGCCGATGAGATCGGCTTCCAGGATGACCTTGAGCTCGTCATATCTCTTCTTATGCTCAGGAGGCGAGATCCTCATACTTGATCGGTTCTCCCGCAATCCGAGGTGCGAGATGACGACATGGTTGTTGCGGAAGATTGTCCCGATGTCCCACCGGGCGTGCCGAGAATGTGTTGCTGCCAAAGCCCACCGGCGAGCGGTGGTTAAGCAACACGAAGAGCCGGGAGGCTTCCAAGGCGGCAGCGGGCCCCGGTCCCTCGACGTCGTCCCGCAAATGCTCCGGTACACGACCCGGCGGCTGCAAGGGCGTGCCACCTGACCTATACCCGGCCGAGGAAGGTGTGGATTGCTTCGATTAGTTCCCTGCATGGCGGACACGTAAACATTAAATACGAGCCCTATCGGCTCTCAGGGTTGCCTCTGTGGATCGGCTCAAAGAGCCGATCGCCCCATGGTTCATGTTGGATTTTCAATGACATGGGGATCCTGCTTGATCACAACAAAGCTAAACCAATCTACGACAGTTTAGGGTTTTCACCGTATGATCGGAACATCCTACGCGTAGTTGAGCCTAATAGACACGAAAGATAACGGAAAGCTAACCCTAAAAGAGGCCTAAAAACCAACATAACGTTAATTCCCGGAACATCCCTCTTAGGACTAGCAAACCATACCTAGCGCACTACCGGATCGTTCAACCCGTTTGCAAGGCCTAACCATACGGATATTAAACTAATCCTTGATGAACAAGGAGCACCTATAACAGATCGGATCTACTAAGTAACGAACAAGCAAGATGCTGCCCTCACACCTAGATAGGTGTAAGGGCAGCTAGATGTTGAGGGACGGCATAGCTAAGCAGATATATGCAAGAAAAGCATCTACGCAAGCCCCAAAACACCTACGGTAAATAGTGCTACTCGCTATCAACAACGCTTCAGTACGAGCAACACAAGGTAAACGAATAAACGTAATGCTGCCTAGATCGCAAGATGCGATCTAGGCAGCATGGTGCTTACCCGGGAGAAACCCTCGAAAGAAGGGGTGGCGATGCGCCTGCTTTGTGTTTGTTGTGAACGTGATTGTCCTCCTTTTCCGATAACCCTAGATACATATTTATAGTCCAAGGGACTTTCTAATTTGGACGTGCACCTAACCGTGCACGAGTTAAACTCTATCTTTCAATCTAAACTACAATGCGATCTACTATATTACAGATACACGGGCAATTAAGCCCAAACTCTTCGTACAAGGCCGCTTCAAAGATGCTCCACGTGTAATCTTCAAAGCCCATCTTCACTTACGGCCCATCTCCTAATTTGGCCAAAATCCGGTGATAACAACGTGTCTACCATGCAGGAAACTAATCGAAGCGATCCAACACCTTCCTGACCAGGTATAGGTCAGGTGGCACGCCCTTGCATCCGTCAGGACGTGTGCCAGAGCATTGCAGGCCGTTGACCGAGGGACCAAGGCCCACCAGCAGTCTTGGGAGCCTCCCGGCTCTTCGTGTTGCTTAACCGCTGCCCGTCGGTGGGTTTTGGCAGGCAACACATTCTGACACGCCCGATGGGACACTCTTCAACAACGGCGTCAACATCTGCAACCGAGATGGCCGGCACACCAGTCACGTACGACGAGCTAACTGAGGATCACAAGAAGAATTATGATGCGATCAAATCTCAGTTCGAAGCCGATCTCATCGGCTCTTTCGAGAAAACCCGTTCACATGGCGTCAGGTGGAAGGGATTCTCACCGGAAGGCATTCTCGACGGGATAGACCTGTCTCTCCCTTCAGAGGAACGCACCAGAGCTCTGCGCCAAGAAGTCAACTACATGGTGGCTCATTCCATGCACCGTTTTTCTGAGAGCCTGCTGAACTCTTTGGAGCGCATTGCGGTGCGCGTGGTCCAGGAAATCATGAAGCATCAGTACTCCCCTTCAGGACCTACTCTAGGAACTCACCAGGGAGAGATACCGCTCTATACCAGACCACCAGTGCCATTTGCGCTTGCCGCTCCGGAGCTACAGGCTTCACCGGCATACGTCGTCTACAAGGTTGGAGGCGATCCTGGAGATTGCCAATTCCTGTCTGAGCCGCCCAAAGAAATCCCGCATGGATACGTGTGCACATACGTGCCTGACTGCAACAACTTCACGCGCACGAACCAGACGGCAGTGGCAGGGATTTCAGCGGAGAGGGATTCCCGGAGTAGGAGTGATTTCGGGGCGGACGCCGAAAAACAGGCGTGGCTAGCTAAATATGCCACCGGAACGAGTCATGAAAGCTCAGCCCCTGCAGGGCATACCCTGGATCAAATCAGTACGATCTTGAGAGACCAGTTCGGCATCCTGCCAAAGAAGAGAACAATCGGCTACTCAAAGCCGTATCCTAATGAATATGACCTGATCCCGCTACCGCCCAAGTATCGGCTCCCTGACTTCACAAAATTTAGTGGATCAGAAGGATCTAGCTCGATTGAGCATGTGAGCCGATATTTGGCACAGTTGGGCATGGTTTCAGCATCTGACCCGCTACGTGTAAGGTTCTTTGCGCAATCTCTCACGGGTCCAGCTTTTGGGTGGTATACCTCGTTGCCACCAGATTCAGTTCGGTCATGGAAGCAACTGGAAGAGCAGTTTCACGTACAATATCACTCAGAAGCTACCGAAGCTGGCATTTCCGAACTAACGCAGGTGCGGCAAAGGCGGGGAGAGACGGTTTCTGAATACATTCAGCGTTTTAGGACTGTCAAGAACCGATGTTATTCGGTTCGTTTAACTGAGAAGGAAGCGGTCGATCTGGCAGTGGCAGGCCTCACAGCGCCGCTCAAAGACCTGACTTTCCAAGTGGACTACAATTCACTGGCGCATATGGTCCAGAAACTGACATTGTATGAGCAGCGCCACCCAGAATTGTACCAAGACAAGTTCAAGCGCCCGGTAGCCCTGGTCGAGGCAGAAGAAGATGAGGACTCCGCAGAGGATCAGGAAGTCGCCGTGGCGGAATGGACTCGGGGGGGAAGTACCCGTGTCCTGCAAATGGGTGAAACAACCAGGGCCTGCAAAAGGGTTTGACTTTGACGTAAGCAAAGCTGAGCAGATTTTCGATTTGCTGCTGAAGGAAAAACAGCTGAAGTTACCCGAAGGCCACAAATTCCCTACGGTGCAAGAAATAAACGGGAGACCGTACTGCAAATGGCACCATTCATTCACCCACGTTACAAACGACTGCAAGGAGTTGCGTCGGCAGATTCAATTGGCGATAGAACAAGGCCGATTGACCTTCAGTCCGTTTGCCATGAAAGTGGACACACATCCGTTTCCTGGCGTCAACATGGTAGAACTCAATCACTCCATGAGTTGCGAGCCAGGTTTCTCTTTCAATGTTAACATGGTAGGACTTGTGGACCGCCATGGCAAGGATAAAGGAGAAAGTAGCCACTCCCGTGGCAAGGATAAGGAGGAGGCCGATCCACGCGACCGGCCCCGATATGATGACAGACGGTACCTGACCGAGGAAGAAGTGAGAAGCGTGCGATATCAACGACCACTCTCTGCACATCTCCTTAACAAATATGAGCATCAGTATGACCGACGTCGGCGCTACGACGTGGACGATGAGAGATATCATCGGTCTGATGCATACAACAGGAAATATCGTCGATATGATAGAGGCGACGCAGGATATGAGCGCCGCGCTAAGGGACAGTCGAGGGAGCAGGAAGACCTGAACAGACACTGGGATTGTCCTTTCTTTAAGCACTGTTGGGACTCAGGAATGAGCCGATTGCCTACAATCGGCAACTGCCCGAAGTGTAGTCGACCAAGGAAGGGCGCAAGTGAGGTGTCAGTGTTCAAACGTCTAGGACCCCTCCCACCTCAGGACCGACGAGCTGAGTCATCTCGAGATGAAGATTTCGAGGAATCAGAAGGTGAAGAAGAAGATAGATATCACCGGCCAAGGTGGTGCCCTGATGGACTTAGCCACTCCCAAAAGCGCAGAGTGCAGCGGCTACGTAACTTGGAGGAAGCCGAGGCGCAGTACCTGTACACGCTGAGGAAAGCTTGGCCCGATCTGGCCGTAAAAATTGAGCAAACATTGGAAACGGAGGCACGGCCACAGAAGAAAGTATGGCGCCCCAAACAGACAAAAGCCGATGCGGAGGCATCGGCTGGCACAAACATGGTGTTCATACTGCCGTCAGAGTTTCGTACTCCAGGGACCGAAGAGGTGCCAGTAGCACAATTTGACTGCGGTCCGCGGCCAGTTATCTTTGAGAAGCCACAAGAGAGGAGCTACAGGCATTTGAAAGCCCTGTACCTATGAGGTTATATCAATGGGCAGCCTATCGGCAAGATGTTGGTCGATACAGGAGCGGCAGTCAATATAATGCCGTACTCCATGTTACGACGTTTGGGACGTTCCAACGAAGATCTGATCAAGACCAACGTCACACTAAGCGATTTCAACGGCCAAGCATCAGAAGCACAAGGCGTTCTGAACGTGGAGCTAACTGTGGGACGGAAAACCATCCCTACGTCGTTCTTCATCGTCGACAGCAAGAGCACTTACGCTGTCCTGCTAGGGAGAGATTGGATCCACGCCAACTGCTGCGTACCATCCACAATGCACCAATGCTTGATACAGTGGGATGGAGATGAAGTGGAGGTTGTTCATGCAGATGACTCGATCGAGATCTCATTAGCTGGCATGAACATTTGGGATGCAGACGACCAAGAGCCGCTCTCTGGAATCAGTTTGGACGGCTGTGAGCGCATCGAAGCTTCAAAAAACGGGGTGAGGCTGGTCTTATCCACCAGCCTGATAGAGTAACAAGATCCAAGTCATTGGACGTACGTGGCAAGGCCGATCCCTGCGATCGGCCCCAAAAAATAAAAAGCAAGGATCTCACCTCAAGCATGTCACGTAGTCATGGAGCCCAGATAAGGTGTAAACCTTCATGGTGCGACGCAGTTGCAAAGGAGGCCGATTCCAACAATCGGCCAAAATTATCCTCTCCATGCATTTTGCCTGTATACAACATCGATCTAGCAGGCGACGGAAAGTTGGGATATGGGTTTACATCGGCTGATGAGCTAGAAGAGATTGACATTGGTCCTGGGGATAAGCCACGACCAACATTTATCAGCAAAAAGTTAGAACCGCATCTGAGGGGCCCGATGATAGCTTTGTTGAAGGAGTACCCAGATTGCTTTGCCTGGGATTACACAGAGATGCCCGGGTTAGATCGGAGCATCATCGAGCATCGGCTCCCTCTGAAGAAAGGATTTCGGCCGTTCCAGCAGAGAGCATGACAGATGAAGGCCGAAATTTTAGAAGAAGTCAAGAAAGAGATCGAGAAAATGTTGAAAGCGGGGTTCATCAGGCCATGCAGGTATGCTGAGTGGATTTCTAACGTCGTACCTGTGGAGAAAAAGGATGGCCGATGGCGCGTCGCCATAGATTTTCGAAATCTCAATAGTGCCACTCCAAAGGATGAGTATCCAATGCCAGTAGCAGAAACGTTGATCAATGCGGCTGCTGGTCATAAGATCTTAAGTTTCATGGATGGCAATGCCGGTTACAACCAGATTTTCATGGCTCCAGAAGATATACACAAGACTGCATTCAGAGTGCCAGGATCAGTGGGCTTGTTTGAATATGTAGTCATGACGTTTGGCCTGAAAAATGCCGGTGCAACATACCAAAGAGCCATGAATTACATCTTTCATGATCTAATCGGCAAATTGGTGGAGATTTACATCGATGACGTGGTAGTTAAGTCTGTCTCAGTGGAAGGGCACTTGGAGGATCTTCGACACGTCTTAGACCGAACTAGGAAATTCGGATTAAGGATGAATCCAAAGAAGTGTGCCTTTGGTGTCTCGGCCGGTCAATTCTTGGGTTTCTTGGTTCATGAACGCGGAATTGAGATCGGCCTGAAAAGTCAGGAGGCAGTGCGAACAATGAAGCCGCCTACCACAAAGAAAGAACTCCAGCGCCTCATCGGCAAGATCAACTTTGTCAGAAGGTTCATCTCCAACCTGTCGGGACGAATTGAGCCGTTCATGGGGCTGGTAAAGATTAAATCTGATGACGAGTTTCACTGGGGGGCAGAACAACAGCAAGCGTTTGACGAGATCAAGGAGTATCTGACGAAGCCACCTGTGTTAGTGCCACCCCAGCAAGACAGGCCATTCTACATTTACTTGTCGATAGGCCGACACTTCCATTGCTTCAGTGGTGGTGCAAGTTTATGATGGCCTAGAAAAAGTCGTTTTCTATCTCAGCAGAAGGATGTTGGATGCAGAAACAAGGTACCCCGAAATCGAGAAGTTGTGCCTTTGCTTATTTTTTACCTGCACCAAACTTCACCACATCCTGTGGACTGCGGAGATTGTCGTCATCTGCAAATCTGATGTCATCAAGCATATGTTGTCGGTTTCTGTGTTGAAAGGCCGACTTGGTAAATGGATGTTTGCCCTATCGGAATTTGATATCCGATATCAGCCTGCAAAAGCAGTCAAGGGACAAGCGTTGGCCGATCTTATTGCTGAACGAATCAACACTGATATAGCTGCACTGTCTGTACGTGCATGGGCTATGTTTTTCGATGGATCGGTTTGTGATGGCGGTTGCGGCATTGGCATTTTAATCGTGTCGCCCCGGGGGGCAACATATTCCTTCTCCATCAGGTTACATACCCCTTGCACCAACAATGTTGCCGAGTATGAAGCCATACGCAAGGGAATGGAGTTGCTATTAGAAGCCGGAGCAGAAGCAGTGGAACTTTTTGGAGACTCTAAATTGGTGATTTCCCAGCTCACGGAGGAATACAAGTGTGAGAGCGAGTCGCTCTTCCCGTTATGGATGCAATGCCGTGAGCTGATGGCGCAATTTAAGTATATAAACTTCAATTGGATTCCAAGGTTGCAGAATGTCGAGGCCAATGATCTAGCACAAATGGCTTCAGGCTACAAGGACGTAGCAGATGGGGCCGACGTCCAGATACAGGCCTTAGAGCCGGATGATTGGAGAGCCGATATCTTCAATTACTTGAAGGATTCGGCTCGGGGGGCACCTAAACGGATAAGATATAAGGCCATGAAGTACGTCCTTATTGGAGATGACATGTTCTATAGGACTTTGGAGGGCTTACTTCTCAAATGTTTGGGACCAGCCGAGTCGAATCGGCTCTTACATGAGGTACATGAAGGTGCTTGTGGAACTCACCAATCGGCTCATAAGATGAAATGACTGATTAGGCGATCAGGGTTTTATTGGCCCACCATGCTTGAGGACTGTTTTAATTATTATAAGGGGTGTCAAGCATGTCAGAAGTTTGGAAGCATTCAGATGGTACCTGATACGTCTCCAACGTATCGATAATTTCTTATGTTTCATGCTACTTTATTGATGATACCTACATGTTTTATGCACATTATATGTCGTATTTACGCATTTTCTGGAACTAACCTATTAACAAGATGCCGAAGAGCCAGTTGCTGTTTTCTGCTGTTTTTGGTTTCAGAAATCCTAGTAAGGAAATATTCTCGGAATTGCACAAAATCAACGCCCAGGGTCCTATTTTTGCACGAAGCTTCCAGAAGACCGAAGGAGAGTCGAAGTGGGGCCACGAGGTGGCCAGACGACAGGGCGGCGCGGCCCAGGCCCTAGCCGCGCGGCCCTGTCCTCTGGGCCCCTCGTGCCGCCTCTTGACCTGCCCTTTCGCCTACTTATAGCCTCCGTCGCGAAACCCCCAGCACCGAGAGCCACGATACGGAAAACCTTCCAGAGACGCCGCCGCCGCGAATCCCATCTCGGGGGATTCAGGAGATCGCCTCCGGCACCCTGCCGGAGAGGGGATTCATCTCCCGGAGGACTCTTCATCGCCATGATCGCCTCCGGAGTGATGAGTGAGTAGTTCACCCCTGGACTATGGGTCCATAGCAGTAGCTAGATGGTCGTCTTCTCCTAATTGTGCTTCATTGTTGGATCTTGTGAGCTGCCTAACATGATCAAGATCATCTATCCGTAATACTATATGTTGTGTTTGTCGGGATCCGATGGATAGAGAATACTATGTTATGGTGATTATCAATCTATTGTTTATGTGTTGTTTATGATCTTGCATGCTCTCCGTTATTAGTAGAGGCTCTGGCCAAGTTTTTGCTCTTAACTCCAAGAGGGAGTATTTATGCTCGATAGTGGGTTCATGCCTTCATTGACACCTGGGACAGATGATGGAAAGTTCTAAGGTTGTGATGTGCTTGTTGCCACTAGGGATAAAACATTGATTCTATGTCTAAGGATGTAGTTGTCGATTACATTACGCACCATACTTAATGCAATTGTCTGTTGCTTTGCAACTTAATACCGAATGGGGTTCGGATGATAACTCTGAAGGTGGACTTTTTAGGCATAGATGCGGTTGGATGGCGGTCTATGTACTTTGTCGTAATGCCCAATTAAATCTCACTATATTTATCATATCATGTATATGCATTGTTATGCCCTTCTCTATTTGTCAATTGCCCGACTGTAATTTGTTCACCCAACATGCTTTTATCTTATGGGAGAGACACCTCTAGTGAACTGTGGACCCCGGTCCTATTCTTTACATCGCATACAATCTATCGCAATACTTGTTTTACTTGTTTTCTTGCAAACAATCATCTTCCACACAATACGGTTAATCCTTTGTTACGAGCAAGCCGGTGAGATTGACAACCTCACTCGTTTCGTTGGGGCAAAGTACTTGGGTTGTGTTGTGCGGGTTCCACGTTGGCGCCGGAATCCTCGTTGTTGCGCCGCATCACATTTCGCCACCATCAACCTTCAACGTGCTTCTTGACTCCTACTGGTCCGATTAAACCTTGGTTTCTTGCGAGGGAAACTTGCCACTTGTGCGCATCATACCTTCCTCTTGGGGTTCCCAACGGACGTGTACATCTACGCGCATCAAGCAAATTTCTGGCGCCGTTGCCGGGGAGATCAAGACACGCTGCAAGGGGAGTCTCCACTTCTCAATCTCTTTACTTTGTTTTTGTCTTGCTTTATTTTATTTACTACTTTGTTTGCTGCACCTAAACAAAACACAAAAAAATTAGCTGCTAGTTTTACTTTATTTACTGTCTTGCTCTCTATATCAAAAACACAAAAAAAAAATTAGTTACTTGTCTTTATTTTATTTGCCTAGTTTACTTTTTGCTTATTTCATCATGCTTAATCCTAAGTACACTCTAAAAGACATACCGGTAGGCCGAGGGTCTATAATTGGAAGAGATAATATAGAAGAATTTTTCACTCATGTTAGCACAGCTGAAGATTTTGAAGATAGACACTTGGTAGAACTTGCTCCTACTTATGAAATTGCTGTTGCTTCTTTAGTACACATGCTGGAAACTAAATTTGTTAATCTCAATCCTATAATCCAACACATGTTTCTCACACTTGGTGATATGGAGGAAGGAGAGAAGAAAGACTTTGTTTTAGAAACCCTTCTTAAAGAATTTGGTGGTGTAGCAAGAGAGGCTAGAAAAGTCTTTGCTAAATATAAAATGCTTGGTTCTTACACCAATTTTGTTAGTCTCCTTGAAAAGATGGACATGGAGAGAGTAAAGTACACTAATGATATTAATGATGGTGGGGAGTTTAAGACAACAATACCTTGTAAACTCCTAGGAATGCATGAAGCTCTAGAAAATAACTATGCTTGGCTTGTTCCTGAAAATTTGTTTGATGAAAATAGTAAGCCTAGGAGCAATGAGAGAGGAGTTACTTATATAGACCAGATACAATGCATTGTTGAGAAAACTCCCAACTCTCAAGGTAATAATGTTAATGCTTCTTCGTTTGAAAATACTTGATTTGCACTTTCTGCGCCTAGCTGAAAGGCGTTAAAGAAAAGCGCTTATGGGAGACAACCCATGTTTTTACTACAGTACTTTGTTTTATATTTGAGTCTTGGAAGTTGTTTACTACTGTAGCAACCTCTCCTTATCATGTTTTTGTGCCAAGTAAAGTTTCTATGTCAAAGTTGATGTTATATTTGGGATCGCTGCGCAGAAACAGCATTGCTGTCTCGTCACGAATCTAGGCACAAGTCTCTGTAGAAAATTCGAAAAAATCTGCCAATTTACGAGCGTGATCCTCAGATATGTATGCAACTTTCATTAGTTTTGAGTTTTTCCATTTGAGCAAGTCTGGTGCCATTTTAAAATTCGTCTTTACGAACTGTTCTGTTTTTGACAGATTCTGCCTTTTATTTCGCATTGCCATATTTGCTATATTGGATGAATTTCTTTGATCCATTAATGTCCAGTAGCTTTGTGCAATGTCCAGAAGTGTAAAGAATGTTTGTGTCACCTCTGAATGTGTGAATTATTAATTATGCACTAACCCTCTAATGAGTTTGCTTGAAGTTTGGTGTGAATGAAGTTTTCAAGGGTCAAGAGAGGAGTATGATATACTATGATCAAGAGGAGTGAAAGCTCTAAGCTTGGGGATGCCCCCGTGGTTCATCCCTGCATATTTTAAGAAGACTCAAGCGTCTAAGCTTGGGGATGCCCAAGGCATCCCCTTCTTCATCGACAACATCATCGAGTTCCTCCCCTGAAACTATATTTTTATTCAATCACATCTTGTGTTCTTTACTTGGAGCGTCGGTTTGTTTTTGTTTTTGTTTTTGTTTGAATAAAATGGATCCTAGCATTCACTTTGTGGGAGAGAGACACGCTCTGCTGTTGCATATGGACAAATATGTCCTTAGGCTTTACTCATAATGTTCAAGGCGAAGTTTCTTCTTCGTTAAATTGTTATATGGTTGGAATTGGAAAATGCTACATGTAGTAATTCTAAAATGTCTTGGATAATGTGATACTTGGCAATTGTTGTGCTCATGTTTAAGCTCTTGCATCATATGCTTTGCACCCATTAATGAAGAAATACATAGAGCTTGCTAAAATTTGATTTGCATATTTGGTCTCTCTAAGGTCTAGATAATATCTAGTATTGAGTTTTTGAACAACAAGGAAGACGGTGTAGAGTCTTATAATGTTTACAATATGTCTTTTATGTGAGTTTTGCTGCACCAGTTCATCCTTGAGTTTGCTTCAAATAACCTTGCTAGCCTAAACCTTGTATCGAGAGGGAATACTTCTCATGCATCCAAAATCCTTGAGCCAACCACTATGCCATTTGTGTCCACCATACCTACCTACTACATGGTATTTCTACGCCATTCCAAAGTAAATTGCTTGAGTGCTACCTTTAAAATTCCATCATTCACCTTTGCAATATATAGCTCATGGGACAAAATAGCCTTAAAAACTATCGTAGTATTGAATATGAACTTATGCACTTTATCTTTTATTAAGTTGCTTGTTGTGCGATAACCATGCTTCTGGGGAACGCCATCAACTATTCTTTGTTGAATATCATGTGAGTTTTGCTATGCATGTCCGTCTTGTCTGAAGGATCTATCACCTTAATGATTGGAGCATGCAAATTGTTAGAGAAGAACATTGGGCCGCTAACTAAAGCCATGAATCATGGTTGAAGTTTCAGTTTTGGACATATATCCTCAATCTCATATGAGAATAATAATTATTGCTACATGCTTATGCATTTAAGAGGAGTCCATTATCTGTTGTCCATGTTGTCCCGGTATGGATGTCTAAGTTGAGAATAATCAAAAGCGAGAAATCCAAAATGCGAGCTTTCTCCTTAGACCTTTGTACAGAGCGGCATGGAGGTACCCCTTTGTGACACTTGGTTGAAACATGGCATTGCAAAGATCCGGTAGTCCAAGCTAAGTAGGACAAGGTGCGAGCACTATTAGTATACTATGCATGAGGCTTGCAACTTGTAAGATATAATTTACATAACTCATATGCTTTATTACTACCGTTGACAAAATTGTTTCATGTTTTCAAAATAAAAGCTCTAGCACAAATACAGCAATCGATGCTTTCCTCTTTGAAGGACCATTCTTTTACTTTTATTGTTGAGTCAGTTTACCTATCTCCCTCCACCTTAAGAAGCAAACACTTGTGTGAACCGTGCATTGATTCCTACATACTTGCATATTGCACTTGTTATATTACTTTATGTTGACAATATCCATGAGATATACATGTTATAAGTTGAAAGCAACCGCTGAAACTTAATCTTCCTTTGTGTTGCTTCAATACCTTTACTTTGATTTATTGCTTTATGAGTTAACTCTTATGCAAGACTTATCTATGCTTGTCTTGAACTACTATTCATGAAAAGTCTTTGCTTTATGATTCACTTGTTTACTCATGTCATTACCATTGTTTTTGATCGCTGCATTCATTACATATGTTTACAAATAGTATGATCAAGATTATGATGGCATGTCACTTCAGAAATTATCTTTGTTATCGTTTTACTCGCTCGGGACGAGCAGTAACTAAGCTTGGGGATGCTGATACGTCTCCAACGTATCGATAATTTCTTATGTTCCATGCTACTTTATTGATGATACCTACATGTTTTATGCACATTATATGTCGTATTTACGCATTTTCCGGAACTAACCTATTAACAAGATGCCGAAGAGCCGGTTGTTGTTTTCTCGCTGTTTTTGGTTTCGGAAATCCTAGTAAGGAAATATTCTCGGAATTGGACGAAATCAACGCCCGGGGTCCTATTTTTGCACGAAGCT
The DNA here is from genome assembly GCF_022539505.1 of Lolium rigidum. Lineage (NCBI taxonomy): Eukaryota > Viridiplantae > Streptophyta > Magnoliopsida > Poales > Poaceae > Lolium > Lolium rigidum. The sequence goes on from NC_061514.1 coordinate 64,659,495, forward strand.
TCCGGAAGACCGAAGGAGAGTCGAAGTGGGGCCACGAGGTGGCCGGACGACAGGCGGCGCGGCCCGGGCCCTGGCCGCGCGGCCCTGTCCCCTGGGCCCCTCGTGCCGCCTCTTGACCTGCCCTTTCACCTACTTATAGCCTCCGTCGCGAAACCCCCAGTACCGAGAGCCACGATACGGAAAACCTTCCAGAGACGCCGCCGCCGCGAATCCCATCTCGGGGGATTCAGGAGATCGCCTCCGGCACCCTGCCGGAGAGGGGATTCATCTCCCGGAGGACTCTTCATCGCCATGATCGCCTCCGGAGTGATGAGTGAGTAGTTCATCCCTGGACTATGGGTCCATAGCAGTAGCTAGATGGTCGTCTTCTCCTAATTGTGCTTCATTGTTGGATCTTGTGAGCTGCCTAACATGATCAAGATCATCTATCCGTAATACTATATGTTGTGTTTGTCGGGATCCGATGGATAGAGAATACTATGTTATGGTGATTATCAATCTATTGTTTATGTGTTGTTTATGATCTTGCATGCTCTCCGTTATTAGTAGAGGCTCGGCCAAGTTTTTGCTCTTAACTCCAAGAGGGAGTATTTATGCTCGATAGTGGGTTCATGCCTTCATTGACACCGGGACGGTGACATAAAGTTCTAAGGTTGTGATGTGTTGTTGCCACTAGGGATAAAACATTGATTCTATGTCTAAGGATGTAGTTGTCGATTACATTACGCACCATACTTAATGCAATTGTCCGTTGCTTTGCAACTTAATACCGAATGGGGTTCGGATGATAACCCGAAGGTGGACTTTTTAGGCATAGATGCAGTTGGATGGCTGTCTATGTACTTTGTCGTAATGCCCAATTAAATCTCACTATATTTATCATATCATGTATATGCATTGTTATGCCCTTCTCTATTTGTCAATTGCCCGACCGTAATTTGTTCACCCAACATGCTTTTATCTTATGGGAGAGACACCTCTAGTGAACTGTGGACCCCGGTCCTATTCTTTACATCGCATACAATCTACTCGCAATACTTGTTTTACTGTTTTCTTGCAAACAATCATCTTCCACACAATACGGTTAATCCTTTGTTACAGCAAGCCGGTGAGATTGACAACCTCACCTGTTTCGTTGGGGCAAAGTACTTGGGTTGTGTTGTGCAGGTTCCACGTTGGCGCCGGAATCCCTGTTGTTGCGCCGCATCACATTTCGCCACCATCAACCTTCAACGTGCTTCTTGACTCCTACTGGTCCGATTAAACCTTGGTTTCTTACTGAGGGAAACTTGCCACTGTGCGCATCATACCTTCCTCTTGGGGTTCCCAACGGACGTGTACATCTACGCGCATCAGTACCTGCATCAGCAATGAATCCCATCATCAAGCCGTGGCCGTTCCGAGGGTGGGGCATGGATATGATCGGCAAGATACATCCTCCTTCGAGCAAAGGCCATGTGTGGGTCCTGGCCATTACAGATTACTTCACTAAATGGGTGGAGGCCGTCCCTATGAAAGCAGTGGCATCATCGGATGTTATCGATTTCGTGAAGGAACATGTCATTCACAGATTTGGGATGCCCCAGACTATCACGACCGATGGAGGTTCGGTCTTCGTTTCTAAGGAATTTAGAAAGTTCTGCGAGGATATGGGAATCAAGCTGATCCGATCGTCTCCATATTATGCTCAAGCAAATGGACAAGCTGAAGCATCCAACAAGAGTCTGATCAAGCTGATTAAGAGGAAAATCGACGAGTACCCTAGACGCTGGCACGAGGTATTGTCAGAAGCTTTGTGGGCTTACCGTATGTCATGTCATGGAGCGATCAAAACCTCGCCATATCATCTGGTCTATGGACAGGAAGCTGTGCTACCCTGGGAAATCACGGCTGGCTCAAGACGGGTTGCGTTTCAGAATGACTTAACCACTGAAGAATATGCAGCCCTGATGAGTGACAGCATTGAGGATGTAACGGAACTCAGACTATGGTCACTTGAGAAAATCAAGGAGAATATGTAGGATAACGTAGCATAGAAAACAAAAAATTTCCTACCGCGAACACGCAATCCAAGCCAAGATGCAATCTAGAAGACGGTAGCAACGAGGGGATTATCGAGTCTCACCCTTGAAGAGATTCCAAAGCCTACAAGATGAGGCTCTTGTTGCTGCGGTAGACGATCACTTGCCGCTTGCAAAAGCGCGTAGAAGATCTTGATCACGGCGCCACGAACGGGCAGCACCTCCGTACTCGGTCACACGTTCGGTTGTTGATGAAGACGACGTCCACCTCCCCGTTCCAGCGGGCAGCGGAAGTAGTAGCTCCTCTTGAATCCGGCAGCACGACGGCGTGGTGTCGGTGGTGGTGGAGAAATCCGGCGGAGCTTCGCTAAGCGTGCGGGATGTGGTGGAGGAGCGGGGTGGCTAGGGTTTGGGGAGAGGGGGCGCCGGCCACTAAGGGGTGCGGCCACCTTGGTGGTTCTTGGGTGGCCGGCCCCCTCCCCTTGACCCCTCATTATATAGGTGGAACCCCAAGTGTTGGTCTCCAAGTCTTCGAATAAGACCCGAACCAAAAACCTTCCATATGGTGGGGAAACCTTCCCAAGCTAGGACTCCCACTAGAGGTGGGAGTTCCACCTTCCATATGGGGGGGTGGCCGGCCCCCTAAGGGGGAGTCCACTTGGGACTCCACCCCCACTAGGGTTGGCCGGCCATGGAGGTGGAGTCCCATGTGGCACTACTAGGAAAAGGCCTAGCCGTAAGATGGGTGTTAGTGGCGCACCAGGAGGGCAGTGCGCCACTACTACTTAGCAGTGGCGCACCGGAAAGTGGTGGGCCACTATTAAAAATGTAGTAGTGGCGCACCTCTCTGCGGTGCGCCACCACTAAGTTTGACCATGGGTTTGACCCAGCCTTATACATAGCAATGGCGCACCGTGCGGAGGTGCGCCACAACTATTTTTTGTAGCGATAGCGCACCTCTACATGGTGCGCCATTACTATGTAAAGGGGAGGATGGACATGTTTGGGCATCACTTAGTAGTGGCGCACCATGCTTGGTGCGCCACTGCTAAGTGGTGCCCAAACATTTCCACCCCCCCCCCCCTGGATCGCCTTTTCGAGTTTGGAAAAAAATAAAAGAAATAGATAGAAAATTCAAAAAATTAAATGCTTTGAAATGCCCATGTAATATGTCATCTAGGTTTAGTGAAAATTGAAAAAAATGAATTTTGATATATTATGCAAAATGGCGTCATCTTTCGGTAAAACGGGTTTTCTGGTTGCATACGACCTCCGATGAAAAACTTTTTTATATCAAAATCGATCTACGCGAAATTTCCTATTCGAATTCAACGGCCTATGGCCGTTTGGACAAAAAATGGATTCGTCAAATTCAAAACAGAAACAGGACTTTTTTCAGGTTTTAGATTTTGGGCAAAAAATAGAAAAAAAATAGCGGTGGCGCACCCTTGCCTTGGTGCGCCACTTCTAAGCTTCCCGCCCACGAATTTCAAAATGGGAGGAGCCGGCCACTTAACCCCCTCCTCCCTCCTCCTCCACATATTCTCCTGCTTTCATTCTCCTCTCCTCCTCCTCCTCTCCTCTCCTCCTTTCACTCCGGCGACCTCCTCCTCTCCTCTCCTCCTTTCACTCCGGCGACCTCCTCCTCTCCTCTCCTCCTTTCACTCCGGCGACCTCCTCCACTATGTCGAGCTCCGGTGACCTTACTTTCCGGCGAGCTCCTCCACTATGGTGACCTCCGGTGACCTTACTCTCCGACGACCCTCCGGCGACCCTCTAGCCTCCATTACCTCTGGCCTTCGTCCTCTTGTTCATCATCTCCTACATCTCCTCACCTCTCTTCACCTCTCCTACGTCCCTCATCCATCATCACCGGCGGCTAGGCTAAGAAAAATGAGAATGAACATTGCACAAATAATTCTAGCAACAAGAACGAGAAAAAATAACGAGCCAAAAAAAATCGAAACAAAATGTGCCAGATCCAGATCCAGATCCCGATCCAGATCCAGATCTAGAAATTTCAAATTTTAGTAGTGGCGCACCTTTTTTCTATCCAGTGGCGCACCTCAGATGTTTAGGAGTGGCGCACCATGAAGCTAGTAGTGGCGCACTACACGGTGCGCCACTTGCTAAGCCAAATAGCAATGGCGCACCACTAGTGCGCCACTACTAAAAGTTAGCAGTGGCGTGATAGCAGTGGCGCACCACTAGTGCACCACTGATGGGTAAAAGTGGTGCGCCACTGATTGCCCTTTTCCTAGTAGTGTGGACTCCACCTTCCTTGGTGGTTTCTTCCGGAATTTTCTAGAACCTTATAGAACCTTCCATAGAACCTTCCGAATCATTTTAATTCACATAAAATGACATCATATATATGAATCTTATTCTCCGGACCATTCCGGAACTCCTCGTGATGTCCGGGATCTTATCCGGGACTCCGAACAAATATTCGAACTCCATTCCATATTCAAGTTCTACCATTTCAACATCCAACTTTAAGTGTGTCACCCTACGGTTCGCGAACTATGCGGACATGGTTGAGTACTCACTCCGACCAATAACCAATAGTGGGATCTGGAGATCCATAATGGCTCCCACATATTCAACGATGACTTTAGTGATCGAATGAACCATTCACATACGATACCAATTCCCTTTGTCACGCGATATTTTACTTGTCCGAGGTTTGATCATCGGTATCACACTATACCTTGTTCAACCTCGTCTCCCGACAAGTACTCTTTACTCGTACCGTGGTATGTGGTCTCTTATGAACTTATTCACATGCTTGCAAGACATTAGACGACATTCCACCGAGAGGGCCCGGAGTATATCTATCCGTCATCGGGATGGACAAATCCCATCGTTGATCCATATGCCTCAACTCATACTTTCCGGATACTTAATCCCACCTTTATAACCACCCATTTACGCATGGCGTTTGATGTAATCAAAGTACCTTTCCGGTATAAGTGATTTACATGATCTCATGGTCATAAGGACTAGGTAACTATGTAACGAAAGCTTATAGCAAATAACTTAATGACGTGATCTTATGCTACGCTTAATTGGGTGTGTCCATTACATCATTCATATAATGATATAATCTTGTTATTAATAACATCCAATGTTCATGATTATGAAACTAATCATCTATTAATCAACAAGCTAGTTAAGAGGCTTACTAGGGACTCTTTGTTGTTTACATATCACACATGTATCAATGTTTTGGTTAATACAATTATAGCATGGTATATTGATGGCGTGTAACTCACACGTTCGTTGGGAACCCCAAGAGGAAGGTATGATGCGCACAGTAGCAAGTTTTCCCTCAGAAAGAAACCAAGGTTTAATCGAACCAGTAGGAGCCAAGAAGCACGTTGAAGGTTGATGGTGGCGAAATGTGATGCGGCGCAACAACAGGGATTCCGGCGCCAACGCGGAACCTGCACAACACAACCCAAGTACTTTGTCCCAACGAAACAGTGAGGTTGTCAATCTCACCGGCTTGCTGTAACAAAGGATTAAGCGTATCGAGTGGAAGATGATTGTTTGCAAGAAAATAGTAAAACACAATTGCGATAGATTGTATGCTATGTAAAGAATAGGACCGGGGTCCACAGTTCACTAGAGGTGTCTCTCCCATAAGATAAAAGCATGTTGGGTGAACAAATTACAGTCGGGCAATTGACAAATAGAGAAAGGCATAACAATGCATATACATGATATGATAAATATAGTGAGATTTAATTGGGCATTACGACAAAGTACATAGACCGCCATCCAACTGCATCTATGCCTAAAAAGTCCACCTTCGAGTTATCATCCGAACCCCATTCGGTATTAAGTTGCTAAGCAACGGACAATTGCATTAAGTATGGTGCGTAATGTAATCAACAACTACATCCTTAGACATAGCATCAATGTTTTATCCCTAGTAGCAACAAGCACATCCACAACCTTAGAACTTTCATCGTCATCGTCCCGGATTTAATGGAGGCATGAACCCACTATCGAGCATAAATACTCCCTCTTGGAGTTAAGAGTAAAAACTTGGCCGGAGCCTCTACTAATAACGGAGAGCATGCAAGATCATAAACAACACATAAACAATAGATTGATAATCACCATAATCATAGTACTCTCTATCCATCGGATCCCGACAAACATAACATATAGTATTACATATAGATGATCTTGATCATGTTAGGCAGCTCACAAGATCCAACAATGAAGCACAACAAGGAGAAGACGACCATCTAGCTACTGCTATGGACCCATGGTCCGAGGGTGAACTACTCACTCATCACTCCGGAGGCGACCATGGCGGTGTAGAGTCCTCCGGGAGATGAATCCCTCTCCCGGCAGGGTGCCGGAGACGATCTCCCGAATCCCCGAGATGGGATTCGCGGCGGCGGCGTCTCCGGAAGGTTTTCCGTATCGTGGCTCTCGGTGCCGGGGGTTTCGCGACGGAGGCTTTAAGTAGGCGGAGGGTCAACGCGGGGGCCACACGAGGGGCCCGGGGGCTAGGTCGGCGCGGCCGGGGCACGGGCCGCGCCGCCCTACCCTCCGGCCGCCTCGTGGCCCCACTTCGTTATCTCTTCGGTCTTCCGGAAGCTTCGTGCAAAAATAGGACCACAGGCGAAAGTTTCGTCCAATTCCGAGAATATTTCTTACTAGGATTTCGAAACCAAAAACAGCTAGAAACGACAAGCGGCTCTTCGGCATCTTGTTAATAGGTTAATTCCGGAAAATGCATAAATATGACATATAATGTGCATAAAACATGTAGGTATCATCAATAAAGTAGCATGGAACATAAGAAATTATCGATACGTTGGAGACGTATCGGCATCCCCAAGCTTAGTTCCGCTCGTCCCGAGCAGGTAAAACGATAACAAAGATAATTTCTGAAGTGACATGCCATCATAATCTTGATCATACTATTTGTAAACATATGTAATGAATGCAGCGATCAAAGCAAAGGTAATGACATGAGTAAACAAGTGAATCATATAGCAAAGACTTTTCATGAATAGTACTTTCAAGACAAGCATCAATAAGTCTTGCATAAGAGTTAACTCATAAAGCAATAAATCAAAGTAAAAGTGTTGAAGCAACACAAAGGAAGATTAAGTTTCAGCGGTTGCTTTCAACTTATAACATGTATATCTCATGGATATTGTCAACATAAAGTAGTATAACAAGTGCAATATGCAAGTATGTAGGAATCAATGCACAGTTCACACAAGTGTTTGCTTCTTAAGGTGGAAGGAGATAGGTAAACCGACTCAACAATAAAAGTAAAAGAATGGTCCTTCAAAGAGGAAAGCATCGATTGCTGTATTTGTGCTAGAGCTTTTATTTTGAAAACATGAAACAATTTTGTCAACGGTAGTAATAAAGCATATGAGTTATGTAAATTATATCTTACAAGTTGCAAGCCTCATGCATAGTATACTAATAGTGCCCGCACCTCGTCCTACTTAGCTTGGACTACCGGATCTTTGCATGCCATGTTTCAACCAAGTGTCACAAAGGGGTACCTCCATGCCGCTCGTACAAAGGTCTAAGGAGAAAGCTCGCATTTTGGATTTCTCGCTTTTGATTATTCTCAACTTAGACATCCATACCGGGACAACATGGACAACAGATAATGGACTCCTCTTAAATGCTTAAGCATGTAGCAACAATTATTATTCTCATATGAGATTGAGGATATATGTCAAAAACTGAAACTTCAACCATGATTCATGGCTTTAGTTAGCGGCCCAATGTTCTTCTCTAACAATTTTGCATGCTCCAACCACTAAAATGATAGATCCTTCAGACAAGACGGACATGCATAGCAACTCACATGATATACAACAATAGTTGATGGCGTTCCCCAGAAGCATGGTTATCGCACAACAAGCAACTTAATAAAAGATAAAGTGCATAAGTACATATTCGATACTACGATAGTTTTTAAGGCTATTTTGTCCCATGAGCTATATATTGCAAAGGTGAATGATGGAATTTTAAAGGTAGCACTCAAGCAATTTACTTTGGAATGGCGGAGAAATACCATGTAGTAGGTAGGTATGGTGGACACAAATGGCATAGTAGTTGGCTCAAGGATTTTGGATGCATGAGAAGTATTCCCTCTCGATACAAGGTTTAGGCTAGCAAGGTTATTTGAAGCAAACTCAAGGATGAACCGGTGCAGCAAAACTCACATAAAAGACATATTGTAAACATTATAAGACCCTACACCGTCTTCCTTGTTGTTCAAAACTCAATACTAGATATTATCTAGACCTTAGAGAAACCAAATATGCAAATCAAATTTTAGCAAGCTCTATGTATTTCTTCATTAATGGGTGCAAAGCATATGATGCAAGAGCTTAAACATGAGCACAACAATTGTCAAGTATCACATTATCCAAGACATTTTAGAATTACTACATGTAGCATTTTCCAATTCCAACCATATAACAATTTAACGAAGAAGAAACTTCGCCTTGAACATTATGAGTAAAGCCTAAGGACACATGTGTCCATATGCAACAGCGGAGCGTGTCTCTCTCCCACAAAGTGAATGCTAGGATCCATTTTATTCAAACAAAAACAAAAAACAAAAATAAACCGACGCTCCAAGCAAAGAACACAAGATGTGACTGAATAAAAATATAGTTTCAGGGGAGGAACCTGATGATGTTGTCGATGAAGAAGGGGATGCCTTGGGCATCCCCAAGCTTAGACGCTTGAGTCTTCTTAAAATATGCAGGGGTGAACCACGGGGCATCCCCAAGCTTAGAGCTTTCACTCCTCTTGATCATAGTATATCATTCTCCTCTCTTGACCCTTGAAAACTTCCTTCACACCAAACTTCAAGCAAACTCATTAGAGGGTTAGTGCACAATTAATAATTCACACATTCAGAGGTGACACAATCATTATTTTCACTTCTGGACATTGCATAATGCTACTTGGACATTAATGGATCAAAGAAATAAATCCAACATAGCAAAAGAGGCAATGCGAAATAAAAGGCAGAATCTGTCAAAAACAGAACAGTCCGTAAAGATGAATTTAAAGATGGCACCAGACTTGCTCAAATGGAAAAACTCAAAACTAATGAAAGTTGCGTACATATCTGAGGATCACGCTCGTAAATTGGCAGATTTTTTTGAATTTTCTACAGAGAACTGTGCCCAGATTCGTGACAGACAGCAATGCTGTTTCTGCGCAGCAATCCCAAATATAACATCAACTTTGACATAGAAACTTTACTTGGCACAAAAACATGATAAGGAGAGGTTGCTACAGTAGTAAACAACTTCCAAGACTCAACAAAACAAAAAATTGCTGTAGGTAAAAACATGGGTTGTCTCCCATAAGCGCTTTTCTTTAACGCCTTTCAGCTAGGCGCAGAAAGTGCAAATCAAGTAACATCGAGAGATGAAGCATCAACATTATTACCAGGGGTGTTGGGAGTTTTCTCAACTAAGCATAGTATGTTTGATATATAAGTTTTAGCGTCTCCCTTTTCATTAGTCTTGGGCTTGCTACTCTCATCGAACAAATTTTCAGGAACAAGCCAAGCATAGTTATTTTCTAATGCATCATTCATAGCTAGGAGTTTACATGGTATTGGTGCTTTGATTTCCCCACCATCATTAATATTATTAGTGTACCTTATTCTATCCATGTCCATTTTTTCAAGGAGACCAATAAAATTGGTATGAGAACCTAGCATATTAAATTTAGCAAAAACCTTTCTAGCCTCTCTTGCTAGACCACCAAATTCTCTAAGAAGAGTTTCTAGAACAAAATCTTTCTTTTCCCTTCTTCCATATCACCAAGTGTAAGAAACATGTGTTGGATTATAGGATTGAGATTAACAAATTTAGTTTCCAACATGCTAACTAAAGCAACAGCAGCAATTTCATAGGTAGGAGCAAGTTCTACCAAGTGTCTATCTTCAAAATCTTCGATAATACTAACATGATTGAAAAATTCTTCTATATTATTTCTCCCAACTATGGACCCACGTCCTACGGTATGTCTTTTGTGGTGAAATTAAAAGGAAACATGATGCAATAAGCAAAAAGTAAACAAGGCGAATAAAGTAAAGACAAGTAACTAATTTTTTTGTGTTTTTGATATAGAGAACAAGACAGTAAATAAAGTAAGCTAGCAACTAATTTTTTTGTGTTTTGTTTAAGTGCAGCAAACAAAGTAGTAAATAAAATAAAGCAAGACAAAAACAAAGTAAAGAGATTGGAAGTGGAGACTCCCCTTGCAGGCGTGTCTTGATCTCCCGGCAACGGCGCCGGAAAAGAGCTTGATGGCGTGTAACTCACACGTTCGTTGGGAACCCCAAGAGGAAGGTATGATGCGCACGGTAGCAAGTTTTCCCTCGGAAAGAAACCAAGGTTTAATCGAACCAGTAGGGAGCCAAGAAGCACGTTGAAGGTTGATGGTGGCGAAATGTGATGCGGCGCAACAACGGGGATTCCGGCGCCAACGCGGAACCACGCACAACACAACCCAAGTACTTTGTCCCAACGAAACGAGTGAGGTTGTCAATCTCACCGGCTTGCTTTGTAACAAAGGATTAAGCGTATCGAGTGGAAGATGATTGTTTGCAAGAAAATAGTAAAACACAATTGCAGTAGATTGTATGCTATGTAAAGAATAGGACCGGGGTCCACAGTTCACTAGAGGTGTCTCTCCCATAAGATAAAAGCATGTTGGGTGAACAAATTACGATCGGGCAATTGACAAATAGAGAAAGGCATAACAATGCATATACATGATATGATAAATATAGTGAGATTTAATTGGGCATTACGACAAAGTACATAGACCGCCATCCAACCGCATCTATGCCTAAAAAGTCCACCTTCAGGTTATCATCTGAACCCCATTCAGTATTAAGTTGCTAAGCAACGAGACAATTGCATTAAGTATGGTGCGTAATGTAATCAACAACTACATCCTTAGACATAGCATCAATGTTTTATCCCTAGTAGCAACAAGCACATCCACAACCTTAGAACTTTCCGTCACTCGTCCCGCATTTAATGGAGGCATGAACCCACTATCGAGCATAAATACTCCCTCTTGGAGTTAAGAGTAAAAACTTGGCCGAGCCTCTACTAATAACGGAGAGCATGCAAGATCATAAACAACACATAAACAATAGATTGATAATCACCATAATCATAGTACTCTCTATCCATCGGATCCCGACAAACACAACATATAGTATTACATATAGATGATCTTGATCATGTTAGGCAGCTCACAAGATCCAACAATGAAGCACAACAAGGAGAAGACGACCATCTAGCTACTGCTATGGACCCATGGTCCGGGGGTGAACTACTCACTCATCACTCCGGAGGCGACCATGGCGGTGTAGAGTCCTCCGGGAGATGAATCCCCTCTCCGGCAGGGTGCCGGAGACGATCTCCTCGAATCCCCGAGATGGGATTCGCGGCGGCGGCGTCTCCGGAAGGTTTTCCGTATCGTGGCTCTCGGCATCGGGGGTTTCGCGACGGAGGCTTTAAGTAGGCGGAGGGTCAACGCGGGGGGCCACACGAGGGGCCCAGGGGCTAGGTCGGCGCGGCCAGGGCCTGGGCCGCGCTGCCCTACCCTATGGCCGCCTCGTGGCCCCACTTCGTTATCTCTTCGGTCTTCTCTAAGCTTCGTGCAAAAATAGGACCCTGGGCGAAAGTTTCGTCCAATTCCGAGAATATTTCTTTACTAGGATTTCTGAAACCAAAAACAGCAGAAAACAGCAACTGGCTCTTCGGCATCTTGTTAATAGGTTAGTTCCAGAAAATACATAAATATGACATATAATGTGCATAAAACATGTAGGTATCATCAATAAAGTAGCATGGAACATAAGAAATTATCGATACGTTGGAGACGTATCATATATAAACATTTATCATAAACATAAAGATATATAATAACCACTTTTATTATTGCCTCTTGGGCATATCTCCAACAGTCTCCCACTTGCACTAGAGTCAATAATCTAGATTACATTGTAAGGTACCTAACACCCATGGCATTCCGGTGTTGGTCATGTTTTGCCCTAGGGAGAGCTTTAGTCAACGGATCGCTACATTCGGATCGGTGTGTACTTTGCAAATCTTTACTTCTCCATCTTCGATGTACTCGCGAATCGAATGATAACGCAGCTTGATATGCTTCAGCCTCTTGTGTGACCTTGGTTCATGTGCATTGGCGATGGCACCCATGTTGTCACGATAGATGACTAGTGGGTCCAATGCACTAGGAACCACACCGAGCTCTACAATGAACCTCTTCATCCATACCGCTCCGATGAAGCCTCGAAGCCGCTATGTACTCCGATTCCGTTGAAGACTTCGCCACCGTGCACTCGCTTCGAGCTTGCCCGACTCATCGCAGCACCATTCAATATAAACACGTACCCGGACCGTGACTTAGAGTCATCGGGATCGGTGTTCCAACTTGCATCGGTGTAACTTGTTACAACGAGCTCTTGGTCACCTCCATAACAAAGAAACATATCCTTAGTTCTTTTCAAGTACTTCGGATATTCTTGACCGCTGTCCAGTTGTTCCATTCCTGGATCACTTTGATATCTCGCTAGTTAAACTAACAAGCATGTGCTGTATCCGGTCTAGTACATAGCATGGCATACATGATAGAGCCTATCGCCGAGGCATAGGGGATCCGACTCATCCGTTCTCTTTCTTCTGCATAGTAGCCGGACCTTGAGTCTTACTCAAGACTTTGCTCGGTAACATAGGTAAAAATCCTTTCTTACTTTCGTCCATTCTAAACTTCTTTAGAATCTTGTCCAGGTATGTACTTTGTGATAGCCCTATTAGACGTCTTGATCTATCTCTATAAATCTTGATGCCTAATATATACGATGCTTCACCAAGGTCTTTCATTGAAAAACTATTATTCAAATAACCTTTTACATCGCTTAATAGTTCTATATCATTCCCAATCAATAATATGTCATCTACATATAATATCGAGAACGCTACGAGCTCCCACTCACTTTCTTGTAAATACGAGCCTCTCCATGACACTTGTATAAACCCGAAGTCTTTGATCACCTTATCAAAGCGTCGGTTCCAACTTCTCGATGCTTGCTTCAGTCCATAGATTGAACGCTGAAGTTTGCATACTTTGTCAGCATTTTTAGGATCGACAAAACCTTTGGGTTGTACCATATACAACTCTTCCTCAATGTCTCCATTAAGGAACGCCGTTTTGACATCCATCTGCCAAATCTCATAATCGAAGAATGCAGCTATTGCTAACAAAATCCTCACAGATTTTAGCTTCGCTACAGGTGAGAAAGTCTCATCGTAGTCAACACCTTGAATTTGTCGGAAACCCTTTGCGACAAGTCGAGCTTTATAGACAGTAATATTACCATCAGCATCTGTTTTTCTCTTGAAGATCCATTTATTCTCGACAGCCTTGCGGCTATCAGGTAAGTCTATCAAAGTCCATACTTTGTTATCATACATGGATCCCATTTCGGATTTCATGGCTTCTTGCCATTTGTTGGAATCTGGGCTCATCATCGCTTCTTCATACGTCGCGAGGTCTTCATCATTGTTGTCCACAATCATGACATTTAGACAAGGATCATACCAATCGGGAGTGGCACGTTCCCTTGTCGATCTGCGAGGTTCGATGAGCTATCTCATTTGAAGTTTCATGATCATTATCATTAGCTTCCTCTGTTGCGGTGTAGGCGGCACGGGAACATCTTCCGATACTCGCGCTACTCTGATCAACGAGCAAAGATTCTTCAATCTCATCGAGTTCTACTTTTCTTCCTGTCACTTCTTTAGTGAGAAATTCTTTCTCAAGAAAGGTTCCGTTCTTAGCAACAAAGATCTTGCCTTCGGATCTGTGATAGAAAGTGTACCCTATAGTTTCCTTAGGGTATCCTATGAAGACGCATTTCTCCGCTTTGGGTTCTAGCTTGTCCTAGGTTGTAACTTTTTTACATAGGCTTCGCAACCCCAAACTTTAAGGAACGACAGCTTAGGTTTCTTATTAAACCATAATTCATACGGTGTCGTTTCAACGGATTTTGATGGTGCTCTATTTAAAGTGAATGCGGCTGTCTATAATGCATAACTCCAAAATGATAATGGTAAATCAGTAAGAGACATCATAGAACGAACCATATCTAAGAGAGTTCGATTACGACGTTCGGACACACCGTTTCGTTGTGGTGTTCCCGGCGGTGTCAATTGTGAAAGTATTCCGCATTTCTTTAAATGCATGCCAAACTCATAACTCAGATATTCACCTCCGCGATCAGATCGTAGAAATTTAATCTTCTTGTTACGTTGATTTTCTACTTCACTTTGGAATTCCTTAAACTTCTCGAAAGTTTCGGATTTATGTTTCATTAAATAGATATACCCATATCTACTCAAATCATATGTGAAGGTTAGAACATAACGATAACCACCGCGTGATGCTACACTCATTGGTCCGCACACATCTGTATGTATGATTTCCAATAAGTCAGTAGCTCGCTCCATCATACCTGAGAATGGAGTCTTAGTCATTTTTCCCATCGAGACATGCTTCGCATCTATCAAGTGACTCAAAGTCAAGTGATTCAAGTAATCCATCGGTATGGAGTTTCTTCATGCGTTTCACTCCAATATGACCAAGACGACGAGTGCCACATATAAGTAGAATTATCATTCAATTTAATTCGCTTAGCATCAATGTTATGTATATGTGTATCACTACTATCGAGATCTAACGAAATAAGCCATTCTTTTCGTGTGCTCGACCATAAAAGATATTATTCATAAAAATAGAACAACCATTATTCTCAGACTTGAATGAATAACCGTCTTGCATTAAACAAGATCCAGATATAATGTTCATGCTCAACGTGGGTACAAAATAGCAATTATTTAGGCTTAAAACTAATCCCGAAGGTAGATGTAGAGGAAGTGTGCCGACAGCGATCACATCGACTTTGGATCCATTTCCAACGCGCATCGTCACTTCATCCTTTAGTAGTCTTCGTTTATTCTTTAGTTCCTGTTTCGAGTTACAAATATGAGCAACCGAACCGAGTATCAAATACCCGGGTACTAGTACGAGAACCGGTTGAGATAAACATCTATAACATGTATATCGAGATATATCTTCTTTCTTCTTCTTGACAAGGCCGCTCTTCATATCCGCCAAATACTTGGAGCAATTACGCTTCCGGTGTCCCTTCTCCTTGCGGTAATAGCACTCGAGCATCGGGCTTAGGGCCAGCCTTAGGTTTCACGGGAGGCGTGGCAGCTTTCTTGCCACTCTTCTTGTTCTTGCCTTTAGACTTGCCCTGTTTCTTGAAGTCTGGTGGTCTTGTTGACCATCAACACATGGTGCTCTTTCTTAATTTCAATCTCAGCAGATTTTAGCATGGCGAAGAGTTCAGGTAACTCTTTGTTCATGTTCCGCATATTGTAATTCATCACAAAGTTCTTATAACTAGGTGGCGGTGATTGAAGGACACGATTAATCCCGATCTGTTAGGAATCACTATTCCCAAGTCACCGAGTTTCTTCGCATGCCCGGTCATGGCGAGCATGTGCTCACTAACGGAGCTGCCTTCTTCCATCATGCAGCTGAAGAAGTGTTTCGATGCTTCATAGCATTCCACGGCCGCATGAGTCTCAAAGATAGTTTTCAACTCATTGACTAACTCCTGTGGATCGTGGTGCTCAAAACGTTTTTGAAGATCGGCTTCCAGACCGCACAGGATGGCACACCGAACTTGAGAGTACCGAGTTTTCCGAGTCGCGTAAACATTCTTTACTTCATCGGTTTCAGTTTCGCAGGAGGGTCACCTAGCGGTGCATCAAGCACATATTGCAGGTTTCTGCCATTGAGGAAGATCCTCACATGACGGAACCAGTCGGTGAAGTTGCTACCGTTGCTCTTAAGCTTTTCTTTCTCTAGGAACTGGTTAAAATTGATTGGGGACGCCATATCTATAACATATTTGCAATAGTTTAGACTAATGTTTATGACAAATTGAGTTCAAATTTTAATTTAACAAAATTAAAAAGTAGGTGAACTCCCACTCAAAACAATATCCCTCGCATTGTCTTAGTGATCACACGAACCAAATCCATCACACCTATGCCCGATCATCACGAGACAAGATGTAATTTCAATGGCGAACACTCAAAGTGTTCATCATATCAATCATATGATTCATGCTCTACCTTTCGGTATCACGTGTTCCGAGACCATGTCTGTACATGCTAGGCTCATCAAGGCCACCTTAGTATCCGCATGTGCAAAACTGACTTGCACCCGTTGTATGCACTTGTTGATTCTATCACACCCGATCATCACGAGATGCTTCGAAACGACAAGTCTTGGCAACGGTGCTACTAAGGATGAACACTTTATTATCTTGAAATTTTAGTGAGAGGGATCATCTTATAATGCTACCGTCGCGATCTAAGCAAAATAAGATGCATAAAAGGATTAACATCACATGCAGTTCATATGTGATATGATATGGCCCTTTTGTCTTTGCGCCTTTGATCTTCATCTCCAAAGCACGGACATGATCTCCATCATCAACGGGCATGATCTCCATCATCGTCGGCGTAGCGTCAAGGTCAATGGCGCCGTCTTCATGATTGCTCTCCCATGTAGCAACTATTACAACTTCTTTGAAATACTACTCAACATGAAATTTAAAGACAACCATAAGGCTCCTGCCGGTTGCCACAATACAATAATGATCATCTCATACATAGTCATCATCACATTATGGCCATATCACATCACCAAACCCTGCAAAAACAAGTTAGACGTTCTCTAATTTGGTTTGCATATTTTACGTGGTTTAGGGTTTTCGAGTGAGATCTAATCTACCTACGAACATGAACCACAACGGTGATACTAGTGTTGTCAACGGAAGAGTAAATTGAATCTTCACTATAGTAGGAGAGACAGACACCCGCAAAGCCACTTATGCAATACAAGTTGCATGTCAAGCGTGGAGCAAATCTCATGAACGCGGTCATGTAAAGTTAGCCCGAGCCGCTTCATCCCACTATGCCACAAAGATGCAAAGTACTCAAGCTAAAGACAACATAAGCATCAACGCCCACAAAACCATTGTGTTCTACTCGTGCAACCATCTATGCATAGACACGGCTCCGATACCACCGTAGGATAACGTAGCATAGAAAACAAAAATTTCCTACCGCGAACACGCAATCCAAGCCAAGATGCAATCTAGAAGACGGTAGCAACGAGGGGATTATCGAGTCTCACCCTTGAAGAGATTCCAAAGCCTACAAGATGAGGCTCTTTTTGCTGCGGTAGACGATCACTTGCCGCTTGCAAAAGCGCGTAGAAGATCTTGATCACGGCGCCACGAACGGGCAGCACCTCCGTACTCGGTCACACGTTCGGTTGTTGATGAAGACGACGTCCACCTCCCCGTTCCAGCGGGCAGCGGAAGTAGTAGCTCCTCTTGAATCCGGCAGCACGACGGCGTGGTGTCGGTGGTGGTGGAGAAATCCGGCGGAGCTTCGCTAAGCGTGCGGGATGTGGTGGAGGAGCGGGGTGGCTAGGGTTTGGGGAGAGGGGCGCCGGCCACTAAGGGGTGCGGCCACCTTGGTGGTTCTTGGGTGGCCGGCCCCCTCCCCTTGGCCCCTCATTATATAGGTGGAACCCCAAGTGTTGGTCTCCAAGTCTTCGAATAAGACCCGAACCAAAAACCTTCCATATGGTGGGGAAACCTTCCCAAGCTAGGACTCCCACTAGAGGTGGGAGTTCCACCTTCCATATGGGAGGGTGGCCGGCCCCCTAAGGGGGAGTCCACTTGGGATTCCTCCCCCACTAGGGTTGGCCGGCCATGGAGGTGGAGTCCCATGTGGACTCCACCTTCCTTGGTGGTTTCTTCCGGACTTTTCTAGAACCTTCCATAGAACCTTCCGAATCATTTTAATTCACATAAAATGACATCCTATATATGAATCTTATTCTCCGGACCATTCCGGAACTCCTCGTGATGTCCGGGATCTTATCCGGGACTCCGAACAAATATTCGAACTCCATTCCATATTCAAGTTCTACCATTTCAACATCCAACTTTAAGTGTGTCACCCTACGGTTCGCGAACTATGCGGACATGGTTGAGTACTCACTCCGACCAATAACCAATAGTGGGATCCGGAGATCCATAATGGCTCCCACATATTCAACGATGACTTTAGTGATCGAATGAACCATTCACATACGATACCAATTCCCTTTGTCACGCGATATTTTACTTGTCCGAGGTTTGATCATCGGTATCACACTATACCTTGTTCAACCTCGAATCCTGACAAGTACTCTTTACTCGTACCGTGGTATGTGGTCTCTTATGAACTTATTCACATGCTTGCAAGACATTAGACGACATTCCACCGAGAGGGCCCAGAGTATATCTATCCGTCATCGGGATGGACAAATCCCACTGTTGATCCATATGCCTCAACTCATACTTTCCGGATACTTAATCCCACCTTTATAACCACCCATTTATGCGGTGGCGTTTGATGTAATCAAAGTACCTTTCCAGTATAAGTGATTTACATGATCTCATGGTCATAAGGACTAGGTAACTATGTAACGAAAGCTTATAGCAAATAACTTAATGACGTGATCTTATGCTACGCTTAATTGGGTGTGTCCATTACATCATTCATATAATGATATAATCTTGTTATTAATAACATCCAATGTTCATGATTATGAAACTAATCATCTATTAATCAACAAGCTAGTTAAGAGGCTTACTAGGGACTCTTTGTTGTTTACATATCACACATGTATCAATGTTTCGGTTAATACAATTATAGCATGGTATATAAACATTTATCATAAACATAAAGATATATAATAACCACTTTTATTATTGCCTCTTGGGCATATCCCCAACAGAATAAAGCCAAGGTGGCTCGTGCATATAATAAGAAGGTGAGGCCAAAGGAGTTCCAAGTTGGTGATCTGGTATGGGAAGCTGTATTGCCATTAGGGACTAAGGACGCATCGTATGGTAAATGGTCTCCAAATTGGCACGGGCCGTACAGAGTCGACCAAGTTTTAAAGGGTAATGCATACATGCTCGAGCAGCTGGATGGTGTGAAATTCCCAGTGGCTGTCAATGGCCAGCATCTCAAGAAATATTTCCCAAGTATGTGGGATGATGGACAGTAAAATATGGGGGCCGATTCATGAAATCGGCCAGTAAATTTTTTTTAATTTTTTTTGGGAAAACAGCCGATGCTCAGACGTTGACTTCAGAGTAAAACAGCCGATGCACAGACATCGACTTTAGAATAAAAACAACCGATGCGCAGCCATTGACTATAGAGGAACAAAAGACTATGAGCAGGCATCAAGTTATTGTCTGAATTTTGGAAATGTCTGCTTAAACCTGTCCGATTTGGTTTTCGGGTTGGCCTTATGAGCGTGTGATGGTAAAAAACCGATACGGTGCTATCGGTTCTTGGGGGCGTTGACCTGCTTTGACCTTTGGAAAATTCGAAATCGGACAATTGAAAGCCAAATTGGAATAACATTTTCATTGATAAAAGGGGCTTTTACAGAGAAGAGCCGATTGCTCAAGGAAAGAAGAACAAGTGAAGACCCAACTACTACCGCTACTAGTCCTATGCTAGTAATCCTAGTCTACGGGCCGTCACTGCCCTCGTCGTCACCGTCGTGGCTGCCATCGGCGCTGCTGCGCCGAACTCCTCGTCGCTGCTGCCATAGCCCGCGGCAGGGGCCGTCTCTTCCTCGTCGTCGTCTTCGTCGTCGTCGTCGGCGTCCGACCTGAAGCAGATGCGCTTCGCCGGCGGCTCGTCAGAAGAGGTGTCGCTCTCCTCTTCCTCTTCCTCGTCGGATGAGGTGAAGTCGTCCCAGGAGAACGAGTCGTCCTCCCTCTCCGCCTCCAGCTCCCCGTCAACGAGGAACTGGAAGTCATCTTCTCCGTCGGTCAAGGACTTGTCGTCCTCGGACCAGACGGAGGAATCGTGGTCTTCCTCGTCCCACTTCGTTGGGGCGAGGATGTTGTATGCCCTCATCGGGTCCCACTCTGGCGTCGGCTCTCGGATGGGAGAGGATGAGCAGGAAAGCCCGGAGGAAGCAGAGGAGGAGGAAGAGAAAGACATGGCTGTAGAAGAGGGTTTTTGGGCCGATGGCTAGTACAGAACAGGGGGGATGAAGAAGTGAATTGCTCGATGCGGTTAAATAAAGGGGATATAGTGGAGATTTAATGTTGCGGTGGTTTCCAAGGATGTGGTGTCAAAACTGTCAAATCGTGCAGAGAAGTTGAGAAGGCAAGGCATCATGATGAAGGATACTGCGACGGTTCTGCTCTGCCATGACGTGACCCTACGAAGAAAAAACTTAGTGGTTTTGAAATTATCATTATCAAAACCAGGGGGCATGTGTTATCACCAGATTTTAACCGGATCAGGAGATGGGCCGTGATGAAGATGGGCTTGAAGGATATACATTATAGTAGGTTGCATCTTACTTTAGAATTAAGAGATAGAGTTTAGCTCGTACACGGTTAGGTGTACTTCCAAAGATAGAAAGTCCACGGACTATAAATATGTACCTAGGGTTATTGAGAAAGGAGGACGATCACGTTCACAACAAACACAAACCAGGCGCATCGCCACCCCTTGTTTCGAGGGTTTCTTCGGGTAAGCATCATGCTGCCTAGATCGCATCTTGCGATCTAGGCAGTATACGTTTATTCGTTATCTGGTATTGCTCGTGCTGAAGCGTTGTTGATGGCGAGCAATACTGTCTATCTTAGGTGTTCTGGGGCTTGCATTGATGCTCTTACGATCTGCGTGCTTAGCTATGCTGCCCCACGATATCTGGCTGCCCTTACACCTATCTTAGGTGTAAGGGCAGCACCTTGCTTTGTCTTTATTTAGTAGATTCGATCTGTTACGGTTGCTCCTTGTTCTTCGAGGATTAGTTTAATATCTGCATAGTTAGGCCTTGCAAACGGGTTGAATGATCCAGTAGCGCGTAGGGTACGGTTTGCTGATCCTAGAAGGGATGTTCCGGGAATCGACACTATGTTGGTTTTTAGGCCTCATCTAGGGTTCGTTTTCCGTTATCTTACGTATCTGCCAGGCTCAATCACGTGTAGGATGTTCCGATTATGCGGTGAAAATCCTAAACTGTCGTAGATCTGATTAGCTTAGTATTGATAAAGCGAGAAACCCATGTTATCGCATACCCAACATGAACCATGGGTTGATCGGCTCCTTGAGCCGATCTACAGGGTAACCTGAGAGCCGATCGAGGCTCGTTTAATGTTTACGTGTCTACCATGCAGGAAACTAATCGAAGCGATCCAACACCTTCCTGACCAGGTATAGGTCAGGTGGCACGCCCTTGCATCCGTCAGGACGTGTGCCAGAGCATTGCGGGCCGTTGACCGAGGGACCAAGGCCCATCAGCAGTCTTGGGAGCCTTCCGGCTCTTCGTGTTGCTTAACCGCTGCCCGCCGGTGGGTTTTGGCAGGCAACAATCTCTCAATCCAAACAATGTACTCCCCCGCTCTATGAAACTTATCCTAATTTTATCAAAATTTTAATGTATTTAGATACCAAATAGTGTCTAGATACATTTAAAATTTGACAAAGTCAAATCAAGTTTCATGAGATGGAGGACTATGATTTCTTAAGCATATTTGTAGCCTCTGTAGATTCCACATCCTTTTTTATATAATTATTACTATTATTTACAATCAGGGGCGGATCTAGACGAAAACTTGCCCTGATGTATGTCCAAGCATAAAAACGCCTCCATGATGCACTTGTCTTAGCCTAACCTGATGCATTGGCCTCATTAAGCTCACAAGTACTACTACAAAAAATCTCTAACCCCGATGCATGTATGAGGTATAGCCTATAGAGCTCTGCCCATGATCACAACTCTGAGCAAACATATACTTTCATGATTGTTAGCAAGATGTTTTTAAAATTAAAATAGAGAATGTGCTTCATGTTCCATATTAATTCTCGTGATTTAGCATATAAAGTTGTACTAAATCAGCGAAAACTAATACAAAACAAAGGAAGTAATATTTGTTAAACCAATTTATTTTTGTGAACACAATGGATATTTAATCATATCTTATTACCGTTAATCAATGGAGATTTACGATAGGATGGCAGCATGTAACAAAGCCAACTTACATCAACAATCATGCCAGTGGCACATATTTGGAATATGATATTACCGTTTGATTACCTCTTACACATTTGGTACATTTTCGAGAAGTGAGAATTCAAATAGTCGTGTAAAAGAAAAGAGAACAAGATTTTTTTTTAGACAAATTAGACTATGGTAGAGAAAAATCAATGGGTAATTTTGTAGTTCTCCTACGGGAGCTCAAGTTTCTAAAGCCAAAAGGCCCTCTCTGATTCACATGATCAAAGGATATTAAAAGAATTACAATATCTTTTCCACGAAGAGTCCTTTCTTCCAAGTGATTCCTATCTTCTAATAATACATGCACTGATGAGATAAGTTGTATCACCCAAAATGATTGACAGATTGAGAGTATTAAAACGAGAACTTCTGAAATACCTGCAGCCACCCATAAAGCCCGGAAGCCTGTTTATGATCCTCTCACTCGCAGCCTCGCTGATGCTATCGCTGTGTCCAACCCTTTCTGCGTTGCGTCAATTAAGAAGCATCGAGGACACAGGCAGTTGATGAGGACAGCGACAAGAAGAAGAATTTCGTGAGGACAGAAACAGGGGAAAGCGATAAAACATACCGCAAACGCGCACATTACCCCGGCCAATGCATTGAATTCAGACTCACCTGTATGCTGCTGCAGGTCAATTTCGGTTCCGTGCTTCAGGTTTCAGGATGGGGGTTGTGCAAGAGCTGAGCTGTGGGCGCACGCAAGGGAACGTGTAATCGTGTAGGCATCTCGATCCGCGTACGCAGGTTCTCATTGCAGTTCCGGGTTAGAGGGATCAGATATAATTTCGTTCAAGTACGGCCAGCGAGCGCATACAGAAGAGTATCGACCAACCCATCAACATAATACAAGATAGCATCTGAACTTAACCTCGGTTTTTCTTTTGCAAACGACATAATAATAGGAGTTAAAAGGCCGCACTACTTCGTCTGCTTCTTAATTAAGCAAACTCAATGAGTATACAAGTATTGTTAGCTGCCGGCATGGCTTACTTTGGGCTTAACCACCTACCTGATCATGTAAACTAGTGCTGAAGCAGCACAATCTTGTCAAACACTTCTCTACTTGCTAGGGTTCTAGCGAGATAATCTTCAAGGTAGCTTGCTGGAATGAGGCGGGTGGCGCCTTTCCCGATACCGTGAGACATTTCCTCAAGGGTGTGCGTGGGATCATCTCATGTCACTTTTATACTTGAGCTAATTCCTGCCAAACAGCTCCGAGTTAGGCCAGACCCTTGATCGCTTCGACCCATCATTGGCACGCTACTTCCGGGAAACGGAAACATGCACTCTAATAAATTAATTGAGTTCGTTAGATTTTACTGGTGCAAGAAAGCAAAGGTGGTCCTTGCCAGGAAGATCTTTCTTCTATCTTCGATTCATTTCAGATGTGAGTTAGCATGGTTGTAAAGTTTCCACCACCTCCTGTAAGCATGACGGAGCCAGAAATGAAGTATAAGAGGGGCAAAATTAGCTAAAATCACACAAATAAGGAGCTGCCATGACTTGTGTTCAAAGAAAAATCATGAGCATAGGGGGGGGGGCGCAGCCCCCCTCGTCCCCTGTCCCTGCCTGTAAGACTACTTGGGCTAGATAATTGGCCTGGTCCGTTTGATTGATAGTATCCTCTGCAATAGTATCACTTGCATGAGGAACAACACCTAAACATCAGTACTATCTTCGTTTTTATTCACTTCGCTTCCGTGCTTAATTAGAGTTAAATTTGTAAAGTTTGCGATAAGGGGTGGCCCGATCTTCTCAGTAAGCAACGGTGGTGATGATGATCACGGGTTGATGGCAGCGGAGAAACACGACGATGTAATGGATGATAACTTGTATGACGCAACGAGATCTCTCGATTGGTCCCTGTCGCCAATGCAACAGCTCTCAACCCTGCAAGATATTCGCAACTCCACACACTTGCGCACGTAGCCGCCGACCACGAAGCGGTACGTTGCAACCGTCTAATTTCCAATGGAACAGCAGATCACACCAGACTTAAACAGGATCTACACAATATCAAGCAATATGGTGTAGGGAATTCAATAGTTTTGCAGAGCAAACAACTAAGAACTAGGGTTTATCTTAAACATGGTCTAAAGCAGCTAGGGGGTCGTCCAAGGCACTTATATAGGCGTCCGGGACGAGTTCTGGTCGAAAGATACAAGTAAAACCGACCCAAAATAGATCTGGTCGAGACAGACTCGGACTGGTCCGGTCTGGAATCCGGTCGACCGGGCTGTGGACCGGGCGGTCCGGTCTGTGGTCCGGTCAACCGGGCGGCAACCGGAAAACTGCGAAGTTTCCGGTTTCTGCCCGGTACGATGCACTCCCTCCGGTTGGCGGCCGGTCGACCGGGCCAGGGACCAGGCGGCCCGGCGTGGGGGCCGGTCTGACCGGGCGCTGGACCGGCCTGGACTTCTTCTTCTCCTCTCGCGCATTCCTCCCGCTCCTCCCTCGCGCGTCCATGAGATATCTTCATGTCCAGCTCCTTGTCCAGCTTCACGTCCATCTTCACGTCCAGCTGCTCCTCTCCTCCTCGTGCGATGCTTGGCTCCTCTTCATACCTGATGATACATAAATAATAGGACTTAGGTAGTATAAAGTTCTCATCAATCAAGGTATCGTTTAGGAATAAGTTCACCTGTTGTTTAAGTAGCTTCGCACGAGCTCGTGTCATTGGTCCAATCCTGACTTCATTGG
Source organism: Lolium rigidum (assembly GCF_022539505.1). Taxonomy (NCBI): domain Eukaryota; kingdom Viridiplantae; phylum Streptophyta; class Magnoliopsida; order Poales; family Poaceae; genus Lolium; species Lolium rigidum. The sequence continues at coordinate 64,684,520 of NC_061514.1, forward strand.
ACTTGAGCTTCACAGCAGGTTCATCTTCAATTGGTAATGACGGAGGTAGTAGTGAGGTAGGGATGTCCTCATCATCTCCCCCCCCCCCTTCAAAAGGCGTCTACCCCGACGCTCCAAGGTCTTGTCCGTCATATGGTGTCAAATCAGCAACATTGAAAGAATTACTGACACCAAACTCATCCTCTAGAAGATCTATCGAGTATGCATTATCATTGATCTTGGCAAGCACTTTGTAAGGACCAGCACCACGAGGCTTCAACTTAGACTTCCTTAGCTTCGGGAACCTATCCTTGCGAAAATGTACCCGCACCAAATCACCGGGCTTGAACAACATCTCCTTGCGCTTCTTATTCATCCTTGCGACATTGCTCTTGCCTTTCTTCTCAATCAACTCTTTAGTCTTCACATGAATCTTCTTCACAAAATCTGCCCTCTTTGATGCCTCCATATTGACTCTCTCATGTATGGGCAAAGGCAACAAGTCAAGTGGAGTAATGGGTTTGAAACCATACACCACCTCAAAAGGACACAGCTTCGTGGTAGAGTGTACCGCTCCGTTGTAAGCAAACTCCACATGCGGCAAACACTCTTCCCACTCCTTCAGGTTCTTCTTGATCATGGATCTCAACAGTTGTGACAGTGTTCTATTCACCACTTCAGTTTGACCATCAGTTTGGGGATGACAAGTAGTGCTTGAAAAGCAGCTTTGTCCCCGACTTCCTCCAAAGCGTCTTCCGAAGTAGCTCATAAACTTCACGTCACGATCGAAACAATAGTCTTTGGGACTCCATGTAGACGTACAATCTCCCCTGAAAAACAGGTTAGCAATATGCGACGCATCGTCGCTCTTGTAGTGAGCAATAAAGTGGGACATCTTAGAGAATCTATCCACTACCACAAATATAGAATCATGGCCTCTCTTAGTACGCGACAAACCCAACACAAAATCCATACTAATATCCTCCCATGGTGTAGTAGGTTGATGCGCGTAGATGTACACGTCCGTTGGGAACCCCAAGAGGAAGGTATGATGCGCACAGTGGCAAGTTTTCCCTCAGAAAGAAACCAAGGTTTAATCGAACCTGGAGGAGCCAAGAAGCACGTTGAAGGTTGATGGTGGCGAAATGTGATGCGGCGCAACACCAGGGATTCCGGCGCCAACGTGGAACTCGCACAACACAACCAAAGTACTTTGCCCCAACGAAACGAGTGAGGTTGTCAATCTCACCGGCTTGCTGTAACAAAGGATTAACCGTATTGTGTGGAAGATGATTGTTTGCGAAGAAAACAAGTAAAACAAGTATTGCAATAGATTGTATGCGATGTAAATAATAGGACCGGGGTCCACAGCTCACTAGAGGTGTCTCTCCCATAAGATAAAAGCATGTTGGGTGAACAAATTACAGTCGGGCAATTGACAAATAGAAAAGGGCATAACAATGCATATACATGATATGATAAATATAGTGAGATTTAATTGGGCATTACGACAAAGTACATAGACCGCCATCCAACATGCATCTATGCCTAAAAAGTCCACCTTCAGGGTTATCATCCGAACCCCTTCAAGATATTAAGTTGCAAGCAACAGACAATTGCATTAAGTATGGTGCGTAATGTAATCAACAACTACATCCTTAGACATAGCATCAATGTTTTATCCCTAGTGGCAACAAGCACATCCACAACCTTAGAACTTTCGTCACTCGTCCCAGATTTAATGGAGGCATGAACCCACTATCGAGCATAAATACTCCCTCTTGGAGTTAAGAGCAAAAACTTGGCCAGAGCCTCTACTAATAACGGAGAGCATGCAAGATCATAAACAACACATAGGTAATAGATTGATAATCACCATAACATAGTATTCTCTATCCATCGGATCCCGACAAACACAACATATAGTATTACAGATAGATGATCTTGATCATGTTAGGCAGCTCACAAGATCCAACAATGAAGCACATGAGGAGAAGACGGCCATCTAGCTACTCGCTATGGACCCATAGTCCAGGGGTGAACTACTCACTCATCACTCCGGAGGCGATCATGGCGATGAAGAGTCCTCCGGGAGATGATTCCCTCTCCGGCAGGTGCCGGAGGCGATCTCCTGAATCCCCGAGATGGGATTCGCGGTGGCGGCGTCTCTGGAAGGTTTTCCGTATCGTGGCTCTCGGTACAGAGGGTTTCGCGACGAAGACTTTAAGTAGGCGGAAGGGCAACGCGGGGGGCCACACGAGGGCCCCACACGCCAGGGACGCGCGGCCAAGGGCTGGGCCGCGCCGCCCTAGTGTGGCGGCGCCTCGTGGCCCCACTTCCTTTCCCCTTCGGTCTTCCGGAAGCTTCGTTGCAAAAATAGGACCCCGGGCGTTGATTTCGTCCAATTCCGAGAATATTTCCTTACTAGGATTTCGAAACCAAAAACAGCGAGAACAAAGAATCGGCTCTTTCGGCATCTTGTTAATAGGTTAGTGCCGGAAAATGCGTAAAAACGACATATAATGTATATAAAAC
>NC_061514.1:64687133-64827420 GCF_022539505.1 Lolium rigidum
ATTCACAAAATCTATCTCATTGACCGCCCATCTTGGTCGTCCATTTATTCCTCGTAACTACGCTAGAGAAAAAAGAGAGAGACACAATCCCGTACTCCTCTTCATTCCTAGACCGTACTCGACTAGACGTCACCGCCGTATTCGACACGTTTTTACACTTGTACCTGCCCTAGAGAAAACGGAAAGAGACAAAATCATGTACTCCACTTGGTGCGAAACATGTACTCGACTAGCCTTCTACGCTGTACTTGCCTTGCCTTTGAACTTGTACCTGCAATAGAGAGAGCGGAAAAGAAACACAGTACCTGAATTCCTCCCGTGCGGAACCCGTACTCGACTAGCCGTCATCGCCGTAATCGACATCCCTTATAACATGTACCTGCGCTAGAGAAAACGAAATTCTCCCGCATAAATCAAAAGAGAAACACAATACCGTGCTCCTATTGGTGCTTCACAAGAGTTGCACATGTACTTGCCCTAGAGAAAACATAATTATTTCCAGAGAAACAACTCTTACCAAACCCTTGTTTCACCTTTACTCGACTAGCCGTCATTGCCGTACTCGACGCCGCTCTGAAAAATGTACCTGCGCTAGAGAAAACGAAAAACAGCTCCAGGATGCGGGATCTACATCCCATTATTCATTGGCGGGAAAAGATGAGTCCGGGAATACTTTCCCGCCAAACGCCGTGGACTTCTATTTATGCTACATGTCGCTACGACACACGCCCACGCGTGAAGGAAGACAACTCTTACCAAACCCTAGTTTCATCTCCATATTCGACACAAAACTCCTCCTCCCATCGCAAATCCGTGGGCAAAATCGATGTCGCGGTAGCTATGGATAGCCGATGGAGGAGGCGATCTACCACACCGATCCCTCCGCGCCATATTCCGTACCTCCCATCAATCATACAGCATCCCTCGCCTAATGAATCCATGCCGCCGCTCCCGCGCGCAAATCTGCACCCATGTCTTGCCATACCGCCGCTCAAGAACGGGAGTGTCCACACGAGCGTACTCCCGACCCCCTGCATCAATCAATGTAAGACCCGCATCGTTCATCGGCTTTTCTCCCTTCCTAAGGATGGCATCCCTCTCCTCCTCGCTCGACAATCGAAGAACTTCCGTACGCGTCCCCGCTCGTGGTTCTCCCCAAAGAGTCATGTGCCCGGGAGACAGCTTCATGAGGTAAAACGAAAACAACGGCTCAAGCATTATATGTTCTTGTTGACCTTTTAAAACAAAAACTGCTATGTTGATTAGTTACAGCTTCGTATAATATTGTTACAATTAAACAGGATAAATTTATGAGTAAGTGATTTTATTGTACCTCTAGAGTATATATTATATGAGTTGTTTTATCCAAATATAAGATGCTACATATAATTGTTCTACATGTTATATATATTACATTGTCATGTGGTGAATTTAATCTACCCGTCTCGGGAATTAATGTACATCACAATGCGCTTAGATCAGATGTGTGGGTTCACTATCTACAGCTTGTACAAGTGGATACTAAGACAAACTAAAATAATTTATATAAACTACAACCGCTGTTCAATAAATGCAGCAACAGTAATCAAGCTTGAACAAGGATCAAGTACGCCATGGATAAAAATAAAGAGGTTGATAAAGATGAGGAAATCATGAGCACCCATCATGAACACGAGGAGGTTGAACCGATTGTTATAAGTGATGAAGAACAGGAACATCACTCGATAATGTTGTGCAAGGAGGCAATGCCGTCGCCGATGATGATGATAGTGATGATGCCGATGATGGTGATGGTGATGAAGCAATGCTAACAAGGGACAAGGAATCGAATCCGACGATGATGAAAAATACAGTAGACTTTATTCACATGGAGGACCTAATTCCAAGTGGACGAGGATGAAAGGAAACTTTACTATGCCGTACTAGAGTCACCGGACGACCTAAACTACCATGAAGCAACTCCCGGTGCAATACAACAGAGGAAAGATGATGTTGTCTTCACCATTGATATGCCGATGGGAGTCGCACAATCCAAAAAACAAGCAATCAATGATAGAATCAACAGTGACAAGTGGACGTGCAAGGAAATGCATGTGTGACACGCCGTGCAAAAGCCGCAACGAAGTGATTGTAGTTTCCGACGATGAATGAGGAAGAATACATAAGCATGGATCTTTATTTATAACCCGGTAGCTTAAGTTATGTGCGTATTATATTTGCCGAATATGTTGGACATATTTTATTGTGGACACCGATTACCATAAATTATGTGTGTTTCTGTGTGGAATACAATGTTGCTCTCTCATCTATACCTACTGTGCGGGTTGTGTAAATTAACCTAGAATCAAGCTAGTAATCCTCTTTGTGCCAAACGTGTAATCGTCTCAAGCATAACCATTGTGTACTCCTACTCGTGCTACAAATGTACTCGCCTCAAGAGAACCACCGTACTCTACACCATAAAGCACCCGTACATACAATATACAATAGAAAACCCGACAAGAAACAAGCAGAAATTATCCGGCACTCCTATTCATGGTAAAGCTGCACTTGAATCTACCGCATAAATTTACTAGATACACTTAGCACCAATACCAATCCAAGCAGAATCGAAAGTATTAACGAAAACCACCACGTATAATCTGATACTCCTACTCGTGCAAACAGAGGTACTCGACTCAAGAGAACCACCGTACTCTACCCAATAAATCACCCGTACCTACGTTATACAACACAAATCCCGACAAAGAAAACCAACAGTAAATTAACCGGCACTCCTATTCATGGTACATGATGTACTTGTATCTACCGAAAAATGTACTCGATACACTTAGCATCGCACCTACCCCGCAGAATCGAAAGTAGTAATGAAAACCACCACGTATAATCTGATACTCCTGCTCGTGCCGAATATGTACTCGTCTCAAGAGAACCACCGTACTCCATACAATAAAGCACCCGTACCTACGTTGTACAACAGTAAATCCCGACAAGAAAACCAACAGAAATTATCTAAAACTCCTATTCTTGATACACATGCACTCGTCTCTCGCCGCAAAATTGTACTCGACATTACTAGCACCAGCACCTACTCCGCGAATCGAAAGCAATAACGAAAACCACAACATATAATCTGGTACTCCTACTCCCGCCGCGTACGTACTGCCTCAAGCAGAACAATTGTACTCCATACCATAAAGCACCCGTACCTACGATGTACAATGAAAACCCGACAAGAAACCAACAGAAATTATATAGCACTCCCCTATTCATGATACACATGCACTCGTCTCTCGCTGCAAAAATGTACTCGACACTCTTAGCACCAGCATCTACCTCGCAGAGAAACGCAAATATAAAGATAAAACAACACGGATGATCGAAAATATGAGCAAAAACAACAGACTAGCAGTCCCCATAATAGTACATATGTAAATGTGTAAATTCCACAGATACTAGCTAAACTGAACTATAAACCATAGATAAATACGAGGTGTGTACAACAATAAACGTAAGATAATTAAAGTAAAGTACCACGTACATGGTACATTACATTGTACTCAACAACATAAAGTCTTACAAGATAACCATACCGAACACGACACAATAAAGTCTTACAAGACAACCATAACCAACACGGCACAATAAAGTCTTACAAAACAACCATAACCAACACGGCACGATGTAACAATCTGCCACACACAACTTCGTAAGTTGGATTTGGATGCAAAAGCATCTAACACCTCTCGCATAATCGGTAGGTTGAGCTTCAACATAGTAAACTTGTCCGACATGGAAGGGTCCAAAAAAGTCATAATTGAATATGTGGCCAAGTAACTTTATGCAGTGTCACTAGGATCTTGGAACTTGACAAGAACACTTCCATGATGGTAGTTCTCCATGGCAAGGAACTTTGTGTGACCAAGAAACTTGCTCAAAGCATGAGCGACAACGAATGTGCCGGTAAAAAACACCGATATACTAAACGTAGCTTCTCCAATTGTATCGACAGACCAACATCAATTCCAAGCATATCCATTGTAATCCTTGGAAGTTCCGTACTTGGGTTTATATTCTAGAAAATTGAATTTCAAACAAGAGGGATCAAAGTTAGTAAGTGCGTATATTCCCGTGCAAGATGACTGAAAAAATAAAAAATAAAACAAATACCTTGGCAATATCTTCGAACTTACTGGATTCTTGAAGCATATGCCTCATCAACCGCATCTTCAACCCTAGGCTTTTTTGAAACTTCTCCGAGATCAACCGCATCCTCAACCAAGGACCTTTTTGAAGCTTCACCGTAATCCATCACAAACCGTGCTTTGTGAGTACCAACTTTCTACAACACCACAAGAAAAAATAATGAAAATAAAGAACAAATATCATTTGGACCCATACAAGCAACCGAACAAAATAATGTTCTATAAGAGCAGGAAATCTTGCAACAAACGAGCATGCTAGAAATATAAAAAAGATAATTCTATGGTTCTTAGACTCATCATCTACAAAAACCGCAATTTAGAAATAAGAAATAGATACAGTATCCGGAAGAAATAAAGAAAAACCAATACAATCGACCGAACAAAATAATGGTTTGAAAGAGAAGGAAATGATGCCTCCAACTAACTTGAATAAGAAATCTTGCAACAAACGAGCATGCTATTAATATAAAAAAGATAAATCTATGGTTCGTAAACCGCTCATCTACGTAAGCAGCAGCTTAGGATAAGAAATAGATACAGTATCCGGAAGAAATAGACGAAAAGGAGGTAGTTACAAAGCGTGAGAAATAGAGGATGTCCGAGAAAAAGTTTAAGAGGAATAAAGAGGAAACAAAATAAGAACTACACCAGAAACATAAACAATATATCTATAGGATTACGTAATGAATTTACGAGGGAAATAAACAAACAAAGAAATGAACATATTACTGGAAACCCTAACCAGGAAGGGAAGATGTTGAGCAGAGAGCGGAGCGGAGACGGGAACCCTAACCAGGAAGGGAAGATGGTGAGCAGAGAGCGGAGCGAAGACGGAAACCCTAACCAGGAAGGAACAGAATATAAAGCCGGCGGAGTCGGAGCGCAAACCACCAGATGCTTCTAGTACGACGACTGAATGGCGCCATTTTACATACCATAAAGTGGCTTCAAGTCACTAACACGCGGCACCCACTTTATGTTGGCCCACTCATCACTAAGTGAAAGTAAATTAAAAGTCGGGAATGCGAAAGGAAAGAATCTCACTCGCAGGACTCTCCCACGCTACACGGCACCAGCCACCAGTGCAAATTCAATGAGAAGTAAGTAGGTTATTGACTAATCGTTTCCAGCTCCCCTTGAAACATGCGCATTACTCGCTCATTATTTTATTAATAAATTCAATCACCGCCACAGCAACAAAGCGGTACCAAAGAACCGTAAATGTTCCCCGTCGTACATAAACAAGCCGTAAGTACAACGACGTAAGAGTCCCAAGTATGCCACATTTCAAGGCGTAAGTACAACGACAAAAGGCATAAGCACAAAGCACCTATCAAGAATAAAGTACATTTCAATGACTGAACAAGTACACAAAACAAGACTTGAAAAAACTATTAACCAATAGTACTAAATAGTTCCCCATGTAAAATATCGGTGAAAGGCGCACGAGTACAGCTTTAGGCAAGCAAGAGGAATAAATGATCTGTTTCACTAATTTTGTCTCGCAAAATTTTGGGTTCTGCAAGAAGATACAGGTGCAAGGTGTGTCGAGTACAAGCAGCTATGGGTGCACGAGTACAGCCTTAGGTAGCAAAAGCAAGACATAAGTGTTTCTCTATATTTGTCTCGCAAATTTTGTGTTATACAAGAAGGTACATGTGTAAGGTGTTTCAAGTACAAGCAGTGGTGGGTGCACGAGTACAGCTTCGATAGTAAGAGGGGTACAAGATTGTTTCTCTATGTTTTCTCGCATGTTTATTGTTACTTGCGAATGGACATGTGCCAGCAAGGAAAATTACAGCGGTGAAGGGCGCACGAGTACAGTGTTAGCCAGCAAGAAGAACACATGACTCGTTTTTCTATATTTGTCCGCAAATTTTGGGTTATTCAAGAAAGTACAGCTTGTCGTGTGTCGAGTACAGCGGTGATGCGTGCACGAGTACAGCTTCGTCAAGCAAGAGAAGTACAGGCGTGTTTCCATTTTTTTTCTCGCACGTTGTTTCTTCCTTGGGAAGGGACATGAGCCAGCAGGGTCGAGTACAGCTGTTAAAGGCGCACGAGTACATGTTAGGCAGCAAGAGCAAGACGTAATCGTTTCTCTATATTTTTTTTGCAAATTTTGTGTTCTCGCAAGAAGGTACAGTGTAAGGTCCGTCGAGTACAGCGGTGATGGATGCACGAGTACAGCATTCGTTAGCAAGAGGGGTACAAGTAGTGTTTCCCAATGTTTGCCGAATATGTTGGACATATTTTATTGTGTACACCAATTACCTTAAATTATACAGCTATTATGTGTGTTCCCGTGTGGAATACAATGTTGCTCTCCGATCCGTACATACTACGCGGGTTGCATAAATTAACCTATAATCAACCTAGTAGTAATAAACCAAAATGTTGCTCTCTCGATCCGTACCTACTACTCGTCTCGCAGAGAACCATTGTACTATACACCATAAAGCTGCACCCGTACCTACAATATACAATAGAAAACCCGACAAGAAACAAACAGAAATTATCCGGCACTTCTATTCATGGTAAAGCAGCACTTGATTCTACCGCATAAATTTACTAGATACATTTAGCACCAGCATCTATCCCGCAAGATCGAAAGTATTAACGAAAACCACCACGTATAATCTGATACTCCTACTCGTGCTACGTATGTACTCGACTCATTAGAACCACCGTACTCTACACAATAAATCACCCGTACCTACGTTTTACAACAGAAATCCCGACAAGAAAACCAACGAAATTATCCGGCACTCCTATTCATGGTACAGTATGTACTTGTATCTAATGCAAAAATGTACTAGGTACACTTAGCACCAAGCACCTACCCCGCAGAATCGAAACTATTATCGAAAACCACCACAGTATAATCTGATACTCCTACTCGTGCCGCATATGTACTCGCCTCAAGCAGAACCACCGTACTCTATAGAATAAAGCAACCGTACCTATCTTATACAACAGAAATCCCGACAAGAAAACCAACAAAAATTATCTAACACTCCTATTCTTGATACACATGCATTCGTCTCTCGCTGCAAAAATGTACTCGACACTCCTAGAACCAAGCACCTACTCCGCGAATCGAAAGCAATAACGAAAACCACCACATATATTCTGGTACTCCTACTCGTGCCGCGTACGTACTCGTTTCAAGAGAACAACCGTACTCCATACCATAAACCACCCGTACCTACGATGTACAATAGAAAACCCGAGAAGAAACCAACAGAAATTAAATAGCACTCCCTATTCATGATACACGTGCACTCGTCTCTCCCGCAAAAATGTACTCGACACTCTTAGCACCAGCACCTACCTCGCAGAAACGGAAATATAAAGATAAAACAACACGGATGATCGAAAATATGAGCAAAAAACAACAGACCGGCAAGTCCCCATAATAGTACATATGTAAATGTGTAAATTCCACGTATACTAGCTAAACTGAACTATAAACCAAAGATAAATACGAGGTGAGTACATCAATAAACGAAGATAATTCTTACAAGACAACCATAACCAACACGGCACAATAAAGTCTTACAAAACAACCATAACCAACACGGCACGATGTAACAATTTGCCACAAACAAATTCAGAAGTTGGATTTGGATGCAAAACCATCTAACAACTCGCATAATCGGTAGGTTGAGCTTCAACATAGTCAACTTGACCGACATGGAAGGGTCCAAAAAGTCATAATTGAATATGTGGCCAAGAACTTTCTCGCAGGTCACTAGGATCTTGGAACTTGACAAGAACACTTCCATGATGGTAGTTCTCAATGGCAAGGAACTTTGTGTGACCAAGAAACTTGCTCAAAGCATGAGCGACAACGAATGTGCCGGTAAAAACCCGGATACACTAAACGTAGCTTTTCCAATTGTATCGACAGACCAACATCAATTCCAAGCATATCCATTGTAATCCTTGGAAGTTTCGTACTCAGGTTTATACTCTAGAAAATTGAATTACAAACAAGAGGGATAAAAGTTAGTAAGCGCGTATATTCCTGTGCAAGATAACCGAAAAAATAAGAACTAAACAAATACCTTGGCAATATCTTCGAAATTACGGATTTTTGAAGCATCTCGCGACATCAACCGAAGCTTCTCCAAGATCAACCGCATCCTCAACCAAGGGCCTTTTTGAAGCTTCACCGTAATCCATCACAAACCGTGTTTTGTGTGTTCCAGCTTTCTACAACACCACAAGAAAGAATAATGAAAATAAAGAACAAATATCATTTGGACCCATACAATCACCGAACAAAATAATGTTCTATAAGAGCAGGAAATCTTGCAACAAACGAGCATGCTAGAAATATAAAAAAGATATTTCTATGGTTCGTAGACTCATCATCTACAAAAACCGCAGTTTAAAAATAAGAAATAGATACAGATCTGGAAGAAATAAAGAAAAAACCAATACAATCGACCGAACAAACTAATGGTTTGGAAGAGAAGGAAATGATGCCTCCAACTAACTTGAATAAGAAATCTTGCAACAAACGAGCATGCTGTTAATATAAAAAAGATAAATCTATGGTTCGTAAACTCCTCATCTACAAAAGCAGCAGCTTTAGGATAAGAAATAGATACAGTATCCGGAAGAAATAGACGAAAAGGAGGTAGTTACAAAGCGTGAGAAATAGAGGATGTCCGAGAAAAAGTTTAAGAGGAATAAAGAGGAAACAAAATAAGAACTACACCGTAAACATAAACAATATATCTATAGGATTACGTAATGAATTTACGAGGGAAATAAACAAACAAAGAAATGAACATATTACGGAAACCCTAACCAGAAGGGAAGATGTTGAGCAGAGAGCGGAGCGGAGACGGGAACCCTAACCAGAAGGGAAGATGGTGAGCAGAGAGCGGAGCGAAGACGGAAACCCTAACCAGGAAGGAACAGAATATAAAACCGGCGGACTCGGAGCGCAAACCACCGTATGCTCCTAGTACGACGACTGAACGGCGCCATTTTACATACCAGAGAGTGGCTTCAAGTCACTAACACGCGGCACCCACTTTATGTTGGCCCACTCAACAGTGAGTGAAAGTAAATGAAAAGTCGGCAATTCGAAAGGAAAGAATCTCACTCGCAGGACTCTCCGACGCTCCACGGCACCAGCCACCAGTGCAAATTCAAGGAGACGTAAGTAGGTTATTGACTAATCGTTTCCAGTTCCCCATGAAACATGCGCATTACTCGCTCATTATTTTATTAATAAATTCAATTACCGCCACAGCAACAAAGCGGTACCAAAGAACCGTAAATGTTCACCGTCGTACATAAACAAGCCGTAAGTACAACGACGTAAGAGTCCCAAGTATGCCACATTTCAAGGCGTAAGTACAACGACAAAAGGCATAAGCACAAGACCTATCAAGAATAAAGTACATTTCAATGGCGGAACAAGTACACAAAACAAGACTTGAAAAAACTATTAACCAATAGTACTAAATAGTTCCCCATGTAAAATATCACCGAGTACAACGATTGAAGGCGCATGAGTACAGCTTTAGGCAAGCAAGAGGAATACATAACTCGTTTCACTAATTTTGTCTCGCAAATTTTGTATTCTCGCACGAAGGTACAGTGCAAGGTGTATCGAGTACAAGCAGTTGATGGATGCACGAGTACATCTTCGCTAGGAAGATAGGTACAGTATTGTTTCCCTATGTTTTCTCGTATGTTTTTTGTTATTTTGCGAATGGACATGTGCCAGCAAGGTCGAGTACAACGGTTGAAGGCGCACGAGTACAAGTTAGCCAAAGAAGAGGAATACATGACTCGTTTCACTAATTTTGTCTCGCAAATTTTGGGTTATTCAAGAGAGTACAGTGTAAAGTGTGTCAAGTACAAAGGTGATCGGTGCACGAGTACATGCCTTCGCTGGGAAGAGGGGTACAGTATTGTTTCCCTATGTTTTCCGCATGTTTTTTGTTATTTTGCGAATGGACATGTGCCAGCAAGGTCGAGTACACAATGTTGAAGGCGCACGAGTACAGTGTTAGGCAGCAAGAGCAAAACATGACTCGTTTCACTAATTTTGTCCGCAAATTTTGGGTTATTCAAGAAAGTACATGTGTAAGGTGTGTCAAGTACAGAGGTGATCGGTGCATGAGTACAGCTTCATTAGCAAGAGGAGCACAGGAGTGTTTTTCCGCATGTTTTTTGTTATTTTGCGAATGGACATGTGCCAGCAAGGTGGAGTACAAATGCTGAAGGGTGCACGAGTACAGCTTTAGGCAGCAAGAGAAAAACATAACTGTTTCACTAATTTTGTCTCGCAAATTTTGGGTTATTCAAGAAAGTACAGTGTAAGGTGTGTCAAGTACAGAGGTGATCGGTGCACGAGTACAGCCTTCATTAGCAAGAGGAGCACAGGAGTGTTTCCCTATGTTTTCCGCATGTTTTTTGTTATTTTGCGAATGGACATGTGCCAAGAAGGTCGAGTACAACGGCTGAAGGCGCACGAGTACAGTGTTAGGCAGCAAGAGCAAAACATGACCGTTTCACTAATTTTGTCTCGCAAATTTTGGGTTATTCAAGAAAGTACAGTGTGTAAGGTGTGTCAAGTACGTAGGTGATCGGTGCACGAGTACAGCCTTCATTAGCAAGAGGAGCACAGGAGTGTTTCCCTATGTTTTCCGCATGTTTTATGATTCTCTCGGGAATGGACATGTGCCAGACAGGGTGGAGTACAATGGTGAAGGGTGCACGAGTACAGTTTAGGCAGCAAGAGAAAAACATAACTGTTTCTTTATATTTGTCTGCAAATTCTGGGTTCTGATGGAAGGTACAGGTGTGTGAGGTGTCTACAGTACAGCGGTGATGGGTGCATGAAGGTTCAGGTCTAAGTACAACAACACGAAAGTCGTAGGTACATAATATACAAGAGTACAAATACAGCTAAAATATAAGCTAAAATATAAACTACAAACACAAGTATTAACTACAAAGAATGCACACAATAACATTTACATAACTTGAGGGAAACATAGCAAGGAATAGTAAGTGTCTCACAATCACAATAAAGGCGTAAGTACATCAGGAAGCAAATATCAAGTACGTAAGACATAAGAGTACAAGTACGTAAAAATATATGCCGTAAAAGCGAAACCACGATGTTCAACACAAGGTGACAAGACAAAACAGAGATTCTTGGGTTCAAGCTACAAATAGTTAAAGCACAAACTAAAATATAAATAGAACCATAACGGAGAATCAACGATACTCGTCTGAATACAAACAGAGAAACATGTTTCTTTCCGAACGGGTTTGTATATCCTTATCGAGCAACATTCACCGTCTTGCATGCTTTCTCATTATATCAACGATCGCAGTGCATTTTCTTTGCATTACCTTGGAAAGTTAGCATATAGAACACCAGCTGCTCACGCAGCTTGATAACATCATTCCGCAATTAACAAATGAAAATTATATGCAACCAACAATTACATATGCCAAGAAAAACATAGACAAAGACTTACTTCTCTTATCTTATGCCGGAAACCACCGCAATGTTGAAGAATTACTTTCATAGCTTGAGGTCCAGTAGTCGTTCCTAAAAACAGCTTTGAGTAAGAACAAGAAAATAAAACTATATGAATTACCACAGTAACAAAACAAAGACACATAGAAACACACCGATAAATACAATCTCTTAAAATTTTACTTACTCATTGATGTTGTCGTAAACGATTTGGGCAGTGCATCACCCGAAAGTTATAAATATCATAACGCTCGTAGTAATATGCTGCCGTATAAGCCTTCTTGAAGTTATCAATAACAAGTCATTGCAATATTTTCTCGCTACAAGTAGCATCATAATAAGGACAATATGTCTCAAACCGCTAGTCGAGCGAAATTAGCGACAACCACAATCCAAAAGTGATTATCTCTAACAGGAAGAATTACCTCGAAAAACAACCAAATTTTTAAAAATAGCTAAAAAAATAAAATTAAAAGGACAAATGTAATTTTTAAAATACAAAAAATCAAATAGTTGCAAAAGAGTTGAAATAGCAACTTGAAACCAAATTCAATTATAAAACATAAACGGAAAACTTTTGGCATACTAGACAATATATATATTCAAGATACAAATATCATACAAAACAAAATACTCACAACATCAAAGTGATATATCCTACAGGGTAAATTAGGCTCCATAATGTAATTCTTCAATGCGCTCGGATCAAGCACCCAATTCCCTGAATGCCCTCTAGCAAAGTAGATAGAAAAAAAAACTGATTTTACCATTCTGCCAAACAATTATCCATAAAAAAAGTAGAAAAATATCCATATTTAATAAACAAAAAAGAAATAGTAAAAACTTACTACACTCTCACTGTACATTATGTACTTTAGGCACTGGGGACGCTGTTGATTAAGGAAGACACTGTTGTCATACCGCTCTTCCATTACAAGCTGGCAGCAAATGCATTCATAACGTAGTCATGAACATAACCACCAGGTTGCATTGACAACCCAAAATTTCTGTGAGTGGCCCATCTTCCCCTTGTCTCAACAATTCTTGGGCTGCACAACGAAACAAAATCACAACACAAACAAAAAGATTATTTAAAATGATTAAATAAAATGGAAAACCAAAGGGCATGAAATAGTAGGATACCTTCTACCAAATTGCGCTGGTAAATACTTTCGCACCCACTCCATCATATCAATCTCAGCCTCGCGTCGAATCTCTAATTGAGAGGAAGGGGCGATGGTTTCCATGATGCAAAGATTGACTTTGTGAAAGCCCCGCCGTTGATCCTCTATTATATGTGCCTTGTGACAGACTCGTGTTAAATCGTACCTGCTGTTCACCATAATTCCTCCGGTGATACCGCGGCGTAGCACAAACACGTGGAGATCGAATCATGAATTCTGAAAAGGAGTAACCACATAACCAGCAGTTCCCACCCACATCTTCATCGTCATGTTGGCTACCATTATACCTCCTCGCACTTTGAGAGCTCGAAAATTTTGCTGCCCAAGCGTGTTGTAAGAGCCGTTATGACCAGTTGTTGTAAGAGCTCCGAAGAGAAGACCCTTCATAAGCAATAGATCTCTCATGTCTATAACCAAGAAACCCAGTGTTAAAACCAGGTACGTATATTGTCCTTCCAGGTGTGTTTATCGTTTGCAAAGATGAATGATTTGACATGTGCAAACCATCAATGTTAGAAATAATAGCTTGGGAGGCAGGAGGGTCTCGCGAAATTAACAAGCCCTTCGCCCTCCATGGAATGTTCTTCCATTTCGATCACGGAGAATGCCCCGATAACCGATGACAATCCCGGTTGGGATGGCTGCGACATACCAGGGACTCCGTCTAGATACCGGTGTTGAGTACTAGATGGCATACAAACACTTCCAACAGTGCACCAAATGTTCAGCCAACAAGACATCCGAGGGTGATGAATATGAAAATTTCTTCATTGCAAGCGTTGTCGTCCTCTCAATCCTTTCTATTTCTTCCTGCAGTAAGGTTCATCCAACGGGTCACATGGAACAATATAACTAGTTTGGTCTCGCTCCACTTGCCATCTTTGAGCTACCATCCTCCAAGACATGTACATCTTTTGTTTCTTTGCGTATGAGTCATGCCGGAAACCGAGAGACTCGTATGAATTTCTCTTCGAAGACGGGAGTAGAAGAGAATCTTCAAGACCAAGTAGCTGGATTATTAGAAGTGGAAACCTTAGCATGCTCATCAGCAAAAGCAAGTGGGATTGATTGCAGGTTCTCGCACTCGTAGTGCAATAAGATTGAGTTTCGACTTCCAGCTTTCTTGCCAATTTGTTTAACTTCAACTCGTTGGATCGTTAGAATTACCGGATGAGCCATCTTTGCAATCTACTCTATCAGCCGTTAACACAAGCCGTAGAGTTGGCCTTGCAGTGTTTTCGTAGTAGCACCCGAAGAACACGCAGCCGAGCCGCTCCCTTTGCTAGTGGACTCAGGAAAACCAACCTCGATCTTACCGAGGACAGCTTTCATTTCCTACGTATGCATCAACTTGTCTAACATTGTCATGCACCTTCACGGGGGTAACAGAGGGAATGTTTAACCTCTCACCAACCGCGCTCTTACTAGCATCTAAGGCAACCGAGCAAGCTTGCAAGTTTCGTAAGCAAGAGGACTATTCAAAAGTCCACAACAGCTTGCAAACAACTCCCTTTCCGCACAAGCAAATCCAACGCTCCTTCGGATGGGAGTATTGATGGAAGATCCTCCACGACGCGATCAAGATACGCTTCGAGATTCAGACAGATACTCCTTATACAATGCATTTGGAGTGTATTTGCAATTAATAGGAATGAGCCGTTGAAGCAACCTAATCTGTTTATAAACATTCCGACTAATCGGCATGATTTGCTCACGCCACATGTCATCGCACATCTCAAAGATTACTAGCAATACCCTTATTCCTGTTCTCGCTTTCGGCAAGCCGTATGTTTGGTCATTCAATACGGAGACTTCTTGATTTGATTGAGTTCTAACGACACTTGGGCTATCTCCCGTTCCATTCGAGCGGTATATATGATCAAAATCATTGAGTATACCTGCATAATTCGCCATATTATCGAACCATGGCCTTGAACAAGAACCACCCCGTTTATCTTCGATGCGCAAAATCTTCGTTCATTATAGTGGCTCGCAAGCTGCAAAACATTGGCAATCTTATTGTTGATGATTGGCTGAATTGCGTAAAATATCTCAAAGTACAAGCCCCGCCGAATTTCTTTCGTGTCATCAACACACGTTGCAAAATCAAAAAAAAAAAAACAAAACAAAAAATTAGTAATTGCGCATAACCGCTTCGAACTATAAAACATTACACTACAGCATGTCAATTAAAACAGAACATCACAATAAACGTACCAATGGACGCATCGCAGCTTCACAAAGGAGCAAAGAAACGTCTCGAGACCGGGATGCGATCTCCAATACAGTAAAGTGGAAGACCCACTCCGATGAAACGGAGTACGTCTCACATCCTTCACCTAATTATAACACACACAATGAAAAATAAAAACACAGCTTTAGGGACAACACATAAACATAAAATTTTAAAACATGTATTGCTCATCATCAGACAATGAAATACACTAACCGGTATTTCGCCATAGGTTCCATCCTCCGCATAAACCAAGTCAAGTTTTTCAAATTCACTAACTGTCACTGAATCCCATACGCTAATTCTTGGAACAACACTAGCAAGCTCTTTGACTTTTATATCAAGATATTCTAAGTAAGTCATCTACAAAGAACAACAAAGCAAAAAAAAAAAAAATCAGGCACTCAGATAGAATTAATCAATAACATGACAACAAGCAACTGATGAGAAACTAAAGGAGTTACTAACCGTAGGAACAACCAAGCAACCACAGAGAGCACCCCGTAGACCACAATCAACGAATGTTTTCATGGAAGCCGAAAGTTTCGAAACACCGCCGAAGACCAATCATACGTGCGTATTTCCTCGAAGGACCCTCAAGTGCCGAAAGGTAGTCGAGATCGACGCACTCATACGTCGTTGGACATAGAAATGCAAGTAATACGTAACATCATCCAATATATCTTGAAATCTTCCTCTTCCAAGTCGAAGACAAGATATTCATTAGCTCATTTATAGTTGGGGTACCGCCTTCACAACATGACCGATTCCTAACGACATCCCCGAATTGCTCACCGCACTTGATAGGAATGCGCCGTCCTCCAATTGGTGTGCCTAAAACCTTATGGACACACAAGGCATTGAAAGCGAAGTCAAAGCCACTTTTGAAGACAAACATCCTCTTTGAAGCAACATAGTTGCCGACAATCCAAGCAACAAAAGCCCTTGGTATCTCTTCAAGACGAATATCAAGGAGAGATCCTTGACCTATATCAGCAACATAACCCCTTTGTTTGGGGCTAAGGGACTTGCAAACAGAAATGAACTTTGGAAGGCTAAGTTTTGTACTAAATTCTGATGAACCATTAGGGATAGATCCAGAACTGGAAAGCAGAAAAACAAATAAACACATGATCAAGACATGAAAATAAACCGAAGCATGAACAAACATATATAGGAATAACAAACAATATAAACTAACCAAGATTTTCTCAATCTCGTGCCGTTCAATTTTTTCATTAGTAGCGTATACTTTCTTCTCCATTCTCATCCTATCCCGCTCAAGCCGGTCACGCACCATGAATTCCCGAGTCACCAACTCAAGCACCATCAACTGAAAAAGACCGCGTATCGTATAATTGAGGGGTGACCTCATCTTCACCATCACGAGGTACAGCGAGCTTCATCATCCATTGAACAACGCAGCTACGAGAAAACAACGATAACTCACAAAACCAGCCGAAAATCCACGGGGATCTTTATTGAGAACCCGCCGCCTACATTCAACAATCGAAGAAAGAAATCAAACGATAAATAGGGTTAGGAAGCATTCCAGACGAGAGGTTTCAAAAACAGATCTGAGATGGGGGGCGCAAGCGTACGAAGAGGGCAAGAGGGAGGAAGAAGATGGCTCACGGGATCAATGAATGACGCCAAAAATTACGGGGACGTCACAGAAGAAAAATGGGAAAGTGAAGTAGAATAAATCCTCCCATCCACAGTCCCACATGTCATCCACGAAGAAAAGGAATGATCAGAACAAGGAGGACCCACATGTCATACTGAAACACCAACTCCCATTTAATGAAATATGCTGCCCCACAAATGCAGGGGAAGAATTATCTCGAAAGTAGAAATCTTAACTAATCGTCCACTTTTGGTGGACAACAGGATCACGCTTTCCATCTCCTCCTCTCTCTCCAACAGATTCAAAATTCAAATCCAGATCCGTACGAGGGGAACGACGAAGGCACTAACGAAGACGAAGGAAGACGAACGATCACGAACTCAAGGTAAACATCTAAATTCCACGTTCGTAGATTTGAAACGTACTATTCCGTGCCCCGATTTTTCTCGCTCGACAGCTGGAACCCCATCCACAACTAACATGTACTTCAGTGAATCGCAATTTTTCATCAATATTTTTTTTTCCTTAGATTCAAAATTCGGACGTGCAGGACAGAAAATATCAACACAAGGGAACAAACAAGGGATGAGAGAAGCTGATCTCGCAGATCTGCAGGATTAGGCAAAGTGCAAAATACATCTGATCGGAACAACCTCATAGGTAAATTCACCAGGTTTCTTTCTCGTTGATTCTCGGAATACAAACAGCACGTACTAACCACTCAAACACGCACTAAACAAGTTCAAACACCGGATACTCATCAAAACTAGTCGTAAATTCAAACTTGCACATTTGCTTCCGAATACTTGTCAAAAAGTAGCACTCAAACTTCTCAACCTTACACGCTTGCTCTTCATAGTCTTGAACTTCAACATTTCATACTCCGCAGTGGCCGGAGAGGAAAAAAAAGAATCATCGAGAAGATGGATGAAACATGGGCACCACAAAACAAGGATGAAGAACAACAAATAATGTGGTTGAACAAGCTGCCACACTGGAGTAAAGATACCACTAACTCGCCGAACGTATGGCAAAAGTTGCAAAAATGGTAAAACTTATCAAAATCCAATCTACTTACAAGCACCTCCCCGTTACGCTATAGTGCTAAACTTTGTCGTACAGTGGAAGTACCAATTCACCATGTTAACAAGTACTAGTAAAACCGCATGGAGAAAACAGACAAACTTGTGCATATAATGATTTCATATTAACTATTACTAGTAACTATTCATATTAACAAGTACTAGTAACAATTGATTGGAAAAACAATTTCCATGTCGTCAAACAAAAGCAACAAGTATTATCGTGCCTATGTTGTTCAAGAAGTACTAGCCCATAGTAGTAAGAAGCACTAGAAACAATTCCAGGCAATAACAAACTTACACATGTCAACAGTACACAACTTCTAGTACCGTGCCTATAATATGACCTTATTGTGATTTATTTGTAATGTGATCATATATCCGCATTTAAAATGTACACAAAATAAACTATTATTCCTTTTTTTTTTGACATGCATGTACACAAAAATTTATAATCATTTTTTTTTCAGGCAAGAATACACGCATGGAAGAATAAAAAGGAGAAAATGCAACAAAATAAACTTAAACAAGCCGAGTCACAAGACAGAAGTGCAGTGTGCTCACCTTAAACGATCTCTAATTGAAGTAAAGAAGGAAGAAGCTTCCAAAGCAACAGCTCAACAATGGAATTGGATAGAGGGATGAAGGAAAAAAAATTGCTAACCTCTCGAGAATATAAATCGAATGCTCCCTCCTACGCTTGTTCAAGAGAGTATCCTTCCCCGCATGCAAGCAACGTCAAATCATATCAATCGCAAAACTTCACAATGAAGGTTGGTAAAATTAATTAATACATATGGCACTCGAAAATTCATTAGTACATATTATTGAATCAATTTAACAAATATAATTAAAATTAATTATTTTCTCGTGATAGTAATATTACCGACCGTCAATCTTCTTACAGGATGCCGATGGCAACAATGTGAGACAAAAACATCACGAACAAACAGAAAGCATAATTATGTGTCAGCAACAAGCAGACGTGAATCAACTCAACTACACCAGCGGGAAAATACATGCAAAGAAGCTCATCAAGTTACGAGGTAAGTAACAAAGGTTATAGAAGTAAAGTACAAAGTCAAAACATTTTTAGGATAAATCCCGATAATTATTTATCCATTTCTCGTGGTTTATTCAAAGAAATCGAGGACGATGATATGTCTGACGACAACAACGACAACAACAACACACAGATCAAGCTAGTAGACAAGCACGAGACCTCCCGACAACAATCTCAACAAAACAAAGAAGACATCAAAAAGACATGTAGATTACAGCTTGATCAACACTTCTCGCAATGACGACAACGAAACCGTGATTAAAAAATATCCTCGACAAAATTAAATTTATATCTAATTTGCAGGAGGTTTACAATGAACTGCAGGCAGAATGAAACAACATGCAGGTCCAAGCAACGAAATATGGTATACCGCATAAACAGCAATAACCGGAAAACACAAAAGCAACCAATACCAACAAAAATTAGCAAGGTACAATGATTATGCACTCGGAGAAACATCAAGAAACCAGGAATCTAACATAAAGTTTACTTGATTTACTTATCTTCAGGAAATGAAGTTTGCTACAGCCAACACCAACTCCAGTGATAGCACAACAAGCAATACAAAGGTAGTAACTACATGTATGCACTAAAATTATCAAGTTCATTTAAAACAATGCATTAAAAAAATTAACTGTATACCTTTAATTTACAGAAAACATATGAAGCATACACATGTACGTAAACATCGGGAAATAAAAACATCGATCACCGAGTACGTAATTTTGATTTTTGAAACAGATCCACGCCGTGTTATATGTGGAAAATAAACACTAAAATATATAAACCTCTGGAACACCATCTTACAAAACTGATGCACAATATAAATGTTATGAATTCAGGAAACCAGAGGAATGGGAAGTATCGATGAAGAAACAAGTGCCTCAAAGGAAACAAAGTCAAAAGGAAGCTTATTCATCATCGCGAAACACAAAGACAGGACAATCAAACTCGTCCACAGAGGAACAAGCTACTAAACAAGAAACAAAAGAAGAACCGAACGATGATGATCCGTGAAATAAATCCGGATCCTCCAACAAAGATGGAAGAAGAAATGGACAAGATGTTCAACACAGATGACTACCCGAGCAGCTGAAGAGATTATCGATGCAGCTATACCAAAGGAAGGTGCCCGCTTCAAAACAAGAGACGATGCATTCTACAGGATACGCTCCGTATGCAAGAAAGGAAGGATTTGCAGTGAAGAAGTTCAAGCAGCAAGAGATCAGGAAAAACGGAGAAATTTACATGCAAACATTCACATGTAACAAGGAAGGATGCACAAACACAGCATGCCAAAACATCGTCTCGGAGGAGAACAAATATACTATCAAGACTGGCCGTAAAGCACACATAATTGTAAGAGAATTTGATGGATACTCGGTACATCAAGAAGGTCCACTTAGAACACAACCATCCGCCGGAGCCAACGGACTATCTCATTAGGTTTGCACACTCGTCACAAAAGGATGACCGATCTTGACAGGAGATTAATTCATCTACTACGGATGGGACGTCCGCCACCAAGGAAGATGATGTTAATCTTCCGGTCAATCGTAGGGAAATTCCGCGGAATACCCTTCGATGTCGTTGATCTAAGCAACATAAAAAGTCAACAACAACAAATTGAAAAGGACCATGACATTCGAAGTGCCCGGAACGCTTCAAGACACTCCGTAAAACAAGCACTCGGCTTCTATTATGCCATGGAGATAGACAATGAAAAAAGAGTACGCAGCTTGCTTTTGGATGGACGCAATGTGCGTAATGAACTACAAGCTCTTCGGTGACTACATATCTTTCGACACAACTTTCAAGACAAACAAGTACGGCTTACCATTTGTTCCTATTGTTGGGGTGAACAATCACGGCTCCACAAGCATCGTTTGCCGTTGCTCGCTCAAGGATCAAAAAACAGATACATTCATATGGGTGCCGGAAACATTTGTTCAGGCCATGGGTGGAAAAGAACCAAAGACAATAATAACAGATCAAGACAAAGCAATGAAGAAAGCAATAAAGACAGCTCTAAAGACTACAACCCACAGAACCGCTACTTCCACATCGTGACCAAGATGAGTCGAAAGAGAGCACCTTCTTTGCAAAAAATACAGGAATGTCGAAATGCTAATGTACGTTGCAAAGAACGCATTCACACCAACTGAGTTCGAAATGGGATGGAATAAAGTGATAAAGGATTACAATGTCGACGGAGAAAAACACCTAAGCAAGTTATACGGAATAAGACACAGTGGGTACCAACAGTACTTCATGGATAATTTTTTCCCATTCTCATCAAGCACAGGAAGGAGCGAGAGCACAAATAACATGTGGAAATGCTATAGCCAAGCACACAGTACACAATAACAATGTTCCTAGAACAATACGAGGTTATACAAGACAAGTGCTTATCTGCCTCGGACAAGAAGAAGCTCGTATCATCACTCAAAACAAGCAAAAGCAAGAACAAGACACCCGTTTGAGAAGCAAGCTCTTGAACAATTCACAAATGACATATTCGAGAAGTTCCGGATCGAGATAACAAACAACACAAGCATTCAAGGTAGATGGATCTCTTGAACCTCGGTCGCCACCTCCGACTGAAAAGAATAGTGAAATCCTACGACCACATGGAATTCAAAAGGGAGTGTTTCGACGTCACATTTGACGATGAAAAAAGAAACTTCATGTGTTCCCGCAAGAAGATGCAGTAGGGATGGTATACATTGCTGCCATGTGATAAAAGCGATGGTTCACATGGAGATCGGTGATTTGCCGTAGAGTTTTGTGATTCAAAGATGGAGAAAAGACATAGACACGGAACTCGCAACATTAGGAAATGTCGCAGATGCTACTTGCGGAGATGAAACACTAAAGTTTGCCGGTGTGATGAGCCATATGGCAGAACTTTGCAACAAAGCATGCCCAATTGACAAAGCATATAATGTCATGATTCAGTGTATGCGAGATATGGAAACAAAAGTGCTGGCAGCAATCGGAGAAGATGAAGGAGCCAAAAACTACACGATGAAGAAACAGACTAGCAACGAAACATTACGTGACCCACCAATGTCCGACGAAGAGGAACAAAAAGAGGAGACCGAATGATGCCGAGTTCGAAAAAAACGAAAACTAGACAAATAACATGCGGCCACCGCAAAGTATCGGGACACAACAAAACAGGATGTGAAACACCGAAAGCGTAAATAGCAAGACAGGCAAGACAGTAAAGAAGACAAGCAAAGAAGCAGAAGACAGCACAGAAAGACGCATCACAACAAAGGTATACAAGCAATACAGCACAGGATCAATCAACAGATAGACACACAAATGATGATAATAACACAACAGAAAGAACAAGAATTCCAGGAAACACGCACGGTATGTACTACCACAACGGAAGAATAAGGTGTAACATGGAATATCTAGTATTTGGAACACAAGACATATTAAAACGGTAAGTGTGCCCATGAAATTACTTTTGTCGTTATGAAAACCTACTGATGTAAATATTAAGCTTTTTCCAAAAAGCTAAACATAAATTTGAAATATATTTATTTTGCGAGAGGTCGAAGATGAGCAAAGGATATCAAAGGAGAACAATAAAAATAGAAATCACACAAGGAGGAGGCCACAGGAATATTTTAGAATATATGATAGAAACAATGGAATGAATATGTAATGTTCTTATGTACTTCATTTCCTTATTTTGTACAATCAAGTTCACTTCATTGACTTCACTGGACGAAAAAGGATAACCATTGTAAAACAGCTTCTTACTTTCGAATTCTTCAACTGCTTCGCGTACGAAACTTGCCAAATAATCGGGAGAATCATAAGTGAGCATCATTCCAGCGAAGTACTCGTCGAAAACTTTCAATGTCGATCTCGAAAAACACGAAACAACACAATGGTTAATTATCTTCAACAAGAATACACAAAAATTCAGAACGCACATGCTCCGAACGGAAAAGTACACAAGATGTACAAGTACTAAACAGAACCATTGACATGTAGTATTATACAAAGGAACGAGTACTAAAAAACCGCCTTACATTCTATTGAATAAAAGTATAAAACTATGTACACAACACATTACCTACCTTGAATACATGTGGGTAAAAATTAGCCTTGAACATCCAAATAAACCTCATTGCATAGATACCACAAATCACGCTCGCGCTTCTCCTAATGGACAAAAAAGAAAAAAACAACTAAATCCAAACACAAGTAAATAAAATAAAATCATAATTCACATTATGAAAAGACGATTACTCGAACAAGAAGGGGTGCCGCAAACTTTTATCTTGAACGATGAGATGTTTAATCCCTCAACACCATGAAGATGATCTGTAAAGTTTCTTGAATGATTTGCACCGAAAACAATAAAAAATAAAAGTTATTGTCTGTCATGTGTAAATAATTATTTAATTAGTTAGATTACAACGAAAACCATACAATTCTTTCAGTAGAAGCCATCCGAGCTTCAATCAACTCCAGATGAGCTAGACACTCTAAATTTCCGAAATGGATGTCGACAAAGATAACCCACCAATGGGTGTAATCGCAACAAGTAATGTAGACCCGTTTGAAAATAAACAATCCCACGAGAAATAAGAAAGCATCCAAGATACTTGTAATAGAAAAAACATAAGCGTCAAACAAAACAAGACAAAACATACCTCTTCCCTATTCAAATTATAGTACTTCAGATCATGTTCAGCAAAACTTGCAGCCAGATGAATAGGGTCCGCCTCATCCACATCAAGGATATGCTGAAAAAAGCAACAAGAAAATGATTAAAAAACTAAATGCTAAAATATCTAGTTAAAAAAAAAATCTAAAACATATACACATGACGTACCGCCAAAGAACTTGGAATATATAAGAAATCAAGACCATCATCAACGCACTTAAGAAAAACATCCATAACGTAAGGATCCATAAACCCACCACCCTTCATTGCAAGGTAGAAACTATGCCAAATTTGACGTGACTTTCCACCAACTTCAAGTATTTTCTCACTACCGCAATTGTTAAAAACAACAAGAATAACCATCAGTCTATAAAAAAATAGATGAAAAATAAATGGAAAATTGAATTCCAACGGTTACCCTTCAATGTAATTCCTAGGAGCCTCGAAGTACATCAAGCAAACAAAATTCTATGCAAAGCGGATACGTGGAATATCCTCTTCCTCGCTTAGCTCCAAACGCTCAAGACAATCATCGAATCGGTGTCCGGATAGGCATCATACTTCGGGCCATAGAACTACCTCCAACAACATTTTCAGTCTCAGGCTCCTTTCCCTTGCAAGTACATGGCTGCCTTTTCAACTCAATTGACAAAAGAGAAACCATATCACGCATCTGGTCAACAAGACCATGTCCCATTCTTATCATTGAGGAAGTGAAGAAAGTCTTCCACATTTCTTTAAGCTTACAACGTAACTGTAAACAAACAAAAAAACACAATTAAGAATGCAGTTTACAATAACACAGTAATTAAAAATCAAAAAACATAACAAAAAGCTCACATCATTATGCATTTCACCAGGAAACATATCTGAAATGTGACGATCAACCGCTTCACGAAGATGGTCGGGAATATCCGCACGAGAGTGAAAACCTCGGCTCGACATCTTTTCCAACCTCGTTAACACAAATTACACAATTATATGGGTATGCAACTAAAACACCATTAGGTGCACAAGTACCGGAGAAATAGGAGAACAACTAAAGAACAAATTGCCACGCGAGTACCAAAGACAAAATCGAACAAGTACCCGCCACAAACGGCTGGACACACACACAGGTACAAAACTATAGCACAAAGAAGTACCAAACCACCTTCTTAACAAGCACCGGAGAACTCGTAAAAATAGTTCAGGTACGATGTGTGCATCTTATAACTTTTGAAACTAGAGAAAACAGGACGACGAAAAAAGAGTCCAAGAGAAACCACACAGACCACCTACGTCGTCGCAATTGCATATCTTCACTAAACTTCTAAAACGATTCGCGCATCTGGCACAGATACATCGACAACCAAACAAACCAAGAGAAACCAACATAATTTACAAACCGAAAACTCTAGAAAAAAGGAAACACTAGCACCTTTGGTACCGCTAACTCTACAACAAATAGACCAAAGGAAACTAGACAACTAGATAAAAACTAGCACAACGAAAACTATAGAAAACAGACCAATATGAATTTACCAAGTACACAATTACAATACAAGTAGGTGCACAAGTACAAGTATAAGAGATATAGGAGCACAAGTACAAGAGATATAGGAGCACAAGTACAAGAGATATAGGAGCACAAGTACAAGAGATATAGGAGCACAAGTACAAGAATTTTAGGTGCACAAGTACGATAGATATAGGTGCACAAGTACAAGAGATATAGGAGCACAAGTACAAGAATTTTAGGTGCACAAGTACGATAGACTGAGCTACACAGGTACAGAACAAATTATCACACGAGTATCAAGGACAAACAATAACAAGTACCAGAGACAAAGGAAAGCAAGTCCCTGCAGAAAAGGCTGGACACACAAGTACTAGATAATAACACACGAAGTACAAAACCATCTTATGAACAAGCACCGCACAACCCTAAAACTAGTTCAGGTACGATGTGGGATACATATAAACCCTAAAACAAAATACACAGATAGAAACCACAAGAACAAGCAAGCATCGTCGCATTTGCATGTCAACACGAGACGGGAAACTCAGCGGCTCCTCCAAGGCGGGTAAATCGTCAAGAAAAAAGACAAACAAACCGTAAATAATAACATGCATGTCATCACGAGATGTGTAACGGAGCGGCTACTCCGGCGCCGCATAATCAACGGCAATGTTCCTCAGAAGGTGTGTAACCAAGAGGCGGCGAAAGAAATCGACGAAAAAAGTACCGACTTTACTCGGAGAAAACGCATCCGCATCCGCCTTCCGCATTTTTCCAATTGAAAGTGCTACCTCCCTCCCATTAATTCCCCGTAAAACTCACAGCCCGGAAATACAAAGGGAAAAACTGATTCGATCTAATCGAATCAAAGGGAAAAACCAAGATCTTAGAAACCCTAAGCGAGCGAGAAAAACACGACGGCGCTTACCACCGGAGCAGGAAAAAGTCCGCCGACGATGAGTTGCGAGAGGTTCCCGACAAGCAACGGAGGAGAAGGGAAAATAGCAGCGCCGCCGACGAGACGACAAGCCGAAACAAGCGAGCCACGAAGATAGGCGACGAAAGAAGAAGACTAAGGGAAAAACGGAGATAAAGGCAAACGCGAATCGGGTACCCGTAAACCCGTTAACTGGGAAGCGCGCCCGTTACGAGAAATGGACGGTTCGCAAACTAACCAGAAAGCAACACGTGTCGCGCGCGGAGGCAGTCCACCGGCAAATTGCGCGCCCCACGTTCACCCACGTGTCGAGCGCGGAGCAAGTCCATTCCCTTCCCAGAGGTCGGCCTTTTTCTAGAGTTTTCGTGACACGACTGCGCGAGAGGAGCTCCCGGCTAGGCTACTTGGGAGCTGGGAGAAACTGCTTCAATCCCAAGTGCCAACTATTCCAAGGAATCTCTGCATCTTATGCAGACAAAAAAAAACCACCAGCTTCCTTCTCATTGTAGCATCACCCGCCGTGGGTACATGGAACTGTAGACGCCTTGGTGGTACCAACAGCCCTATACTGACTCTCCGTGCCACATAGTATGGGAGACGGAACGAGCTTGGCATGTCAAAATAAAATCGTATATTCGTATCCCACGCACCCAGCGATAGTACGTACTCCCTCCATACCGGATTAAAAGGCAAATAACCTGGTGCAGCGGGACCTAGGCAATTGTTGATTGGCTCCTTATTTGCTCGTTAAACGTTCCGATTAGTAATTAGAGGAGACAAACCAGCAGTCGAGGTCCCATGGGCGTTTCATGCATGGCAAAAGGATCTACCAGTTTTGTTTCACACCGCATGCAGCAGCATTCACACGAGACATGCAAACGCTTGGAGAAAGGAAAGGACAGGAGTGATTATAGGCTAGCCCACGCGTTGTAGTTAATTGAGAGAGTTAATTCCGGGATTTGCCTAATAAAACGGTTTCTCTCCAAAGGCCAGATTTGCCTTCTAATCCGGTATGGAGGGAGTACGGCGCAGCAGGCTAGAAGAGCGACCCCGTTAATCAGTAATCACAGCCAGCTGGATTCAGTTAAATCGCTCTCAGGTACGAGCATGCTAGCTAGCTAGATCGTGTGTATCAAAAGGGCGACCCATTCTCCCCCATCTCGCTCTCGTCCCGCTACAGTACCTGAGCCCCTCCACTTTCTCACCGGGCCTCTCCCTCTTCCTCTCCGCCGGAGTAGCCGGCCGGAGTTGGAGGGGAGATGGCGCTGGAGTAGTTAGGTGTAGATTTAGGTTTAGTTTTTGTTTCTATATGGTGTATGGCGTTGATGCCGGGAGGGAAGTGGCAGATCTCGTCGGCCGGATCTGGCACTGGCTTGTTCTCCTTCTCTGCCTCGTCGAGCTTCGGTGGTCGGAGCCGGAGATCTGGCGGTGGAGGGAGACGAAGATCTCCGTAAATAAGGTTGTTACTGGCGGATTTGGTGGCC
Source organism: Lolium rigidum (assembly GCF_022539505.1). Classification (NCBI taxonomy): domain Eukaryota; kingdom Viridiplantae; phylum Streptophyta; class Magnoliopsida; order Poales; family Poaceae; genus Lolium; species Lolium rigidum. The sequence goes on from NC_061514.1 coordinate 64,714,665, forward strand.
AGAGGTGCAGCGACAAGCTTCTTCTTCTTCCTCGGCGGGGTGGTGAGAGGGAGGAGTTGCTGCTTGCTGTCTCCGGCTGGTCGTCGCATCTGCAGCAGGGGAGCTCGTCGGCCTCTTCTCGGAGGTTCTCCACGGCGCTGTTGTCGTCGTATCCCATGGCTGAAAGGCAGCCCCTCCATCGAAGAACTACCACAGCGCATCTGCCGTCGTATTTCATGGCCGAAGGGCGGCCCCTCCACCCTCGTGTGACGGCGATAGGCGTTCCTGCCAGCTCGGAGGCTCTCCAGTTTCGTCGGAGTTGGCTCCCACCTCTGCGCCCGAAGTGGTCTTGTCCCCGGCGGCGTAGAGGTTGACTCCGGCGAGGTACGGCGCGGTGAAGAAGGAGCTGGATCTGATCGCTTTTTCTGGTTTTATTTCGAGGTCCTCGGTGCAATTTGTAAGAGCCAGCTTGTAATTTTCCTGTTTTCTTTAGGCCTTACCTGTAAAATGTACTCCACCGCTGAAGAAATAAAGCCCTACGTCCTTCGGACCTCCCCTGTTAAAAAAAGAAAAAAGATCCTGTGTATCAACCACGTCACCATTCACTGTTTACAACAGGTGCATTGGCAGTGTCGCATGAAAAAGACATATCAGGCTAAGGGAGCGACATGAATGATGAACGGGTTAACTTAAAAGGAGTGTCTCCGCTCGCTCCACGTGATCACCGTACGTCTCACTGGCCCGTGTGTCTCGCTGTACAGAAACCGATGCACCTCTGGCCTTTACGTAAATGGGCCCAGCCCAAGTTATCTTCCCTTGAGCAATTTTGGTCAATGGCATCGCTTAAAGCGTAGAATAGGGGCTCCCCAGACATTTGGCCACCAAAGAGTTGTTCTTCTTCTCTCCAGAAAACACAAATTAAGCTGAGCTAGCCATGGGCCAAGCGCGCATCCTAGTTGCCGCTCCGTGCGGAGCACATTCCGATCCGCACACCCCTTCCTAGCCCAGTGGGCCAGCCCAAAAGGCCTCCGGCCGGTTTTACAGGTTGTTTCGTTTTTCTATACTTTTTTCCTGCTTGTTTTCTTCATTTTTTTCATTTCCGTTTTCCATTTTCTATTTTCACATCTATGATATGTTTTTACGCTGTGGAGAAAAAAAAGCAATACTCCTTCCTTCCCACAAGTCCCACAAAGGATGTTTCAGCTTCGTCTAAATTTAGAGATATCTATACAACGTTCTAGATACTATTGAATATATAAGCAAATTACCATATGATTTAATTCGAATAAGAAACTGATAAATCATGACTACATAAATAGCAGGTAAACTAAACATGCAGATCAACAAAGTAGATGAACACATAGCATCTAGACAATATGAGCTTATCGCCTCTATTCCAAACAGCAGTAGTAGAAACTCTAGCAAGATCTGAAATGAGAAGAACAGAAATATGTACCATCCAGTGTTGGCCGCCGCAGCAGCAGCGATGTTGGCGGCAGAAGCATCGTCATTGTTGTTGCCCATGTTGAGGTTGCCAAAGATGTCGTCGATGTCCGGGAAGAAGTCGTCGTTCGGAAACTCGTCGTCGGACTGCGTCTTCTTTTCAGTAGTCGCGCGTAAGCGCTCCCCCAAAACCTGATTTCCCCTCACCCGTACAGGTCTACGACAGGCAGGGTTCTGTAGGCCTATTGTCCCGCCGCTTGGTGCACGCCAAAGGACGGGATGAGGAAGACGAAGGCGGCGGCGCAATGTACTGGAAAGAGGTAGTCGTATATGGTGGCTTATACAGGCTAGGGTTCGCGTCCGCGCTCATATGGTCCGGGAAGGTCGTGGAGTGCAGCCCACGTTCGAGCCGACACAACCACGATCTAGAAAAAACGGATTGAAACGGACGCGTTCGAAGGTTGTGGGGCGCAACCCACGTCTGAGTCGGCACAACCACGATCCAGAAAAACCGGAATGAAACGGTTTCGTTAGCGTGTCGGTTAATGACTCGTAACTAATCACACGATTAATTTCCTGAACAACAAAAAGATAAGCTCGGCTCGGCGAGATTCCCGCAATCCGTGGCGCGTCGTGACGAGGCGAGGCGTGGCAAAGCGGGCGGCGGAGGAGGACGAGTGCGCAAGGGCTCTCTCTCTTCTCACTCACTTACAAGGACTAGAATATCCCACCTTATATAACACTCCAACTCTCTCTCAACTAGCAATTTGAGACTAAACTTTAGTCCCGCCCCTTGCATTCTCACATGGGCCAAGAGAATTTCAAAAAAATTATTGGGAGATGGGCTAAGGCCCAAGACCAAATTCCATAAATCCCCCACAAAATCTCATTGGCACATTTAAATACCATTATTCCAGAATATTTTTTATTTACCGGTGCGCGATGGAGACTGTTAAGTTGAACTTTCACTAAGAACTTCATATTACACTAGTTTGCAACTTGAATAGTGGACTATGCCTTGAACTACAAGTTTTTTGCGCACTAAATTCACACAAAGCCTAGACCGATAGAGGGTTGCCACGAGGCTTCCTCGCAGTGTGGAGCTTCGTCATACTCCATGGTCTTTCATGAGATTATCAAAGAGCACCCAACTCTCACAGATTGCGACGTTTAATAATAAGACTCATATATGTGTGTTCTTTAGAAGATGTTCTGCAGGACAACATCTTTTTCTTGAATAAGCCACTTCGAACAAATTAAGATAAATATCAACCTGTCAAGCAGATTAGGAGAGTATTCCATCTTCACGGAGAGGTGATTCAGTGTAGGGATACTCTCCTCCTGGATTATCAACAACTTGTCTCCCAGCTCTAATCACGGGATATCCAATCACATAGACTGGTTTGCCACTGTAGGTAACTCATAGTGTGGGTCTCAAGCCATCTCCCTCGATGCATTCTCTATCACATTCCATGATAAACCCTTCGTGAAAGGATCTGCCAAGTTTCTAGACGTTGGATAACACAATAACTCCAGATTTTCTCATTTTTCTGACTGATTTTAATCTCCTCTTTACATATCTTGATGCCATCATATTATTCTTAGAACTGTTTACTTTGATGAGTTGATCACTGTATTCATCTATATATGCACGTATAAGGTCTATGTGTAACCTTGGCTCGTGATTTTGGACTAGGCTGGGATTGGAGGCCCCCAAATTAATTATCCTGATGGAAATTTTGTTGGCATAAACTTTTATGATTGGAGAGCTGGCAGTACTCCTTACCTGCAGAAGAGGTACATTCTAAAAGTTTTACGTAAGTTGGAGCTTCGCCCATCAGGAAGGTATTTGTTCTATCACCTCTGTCAATGCTTATTGGGTAACATACATATTTTTACTTGAAGAACTCACACCGAGTGAAAAAAACATACTGAATGGCAGAGATCAGCACTCTGTGCAGGTGGATTCCCCGGATGATGGGAAGAACTACATCAAGAGGTATATTTCTTTCTGTTTCTCATGCCAATTACACTGTTTGTTTATTGAACAACCAACTTACATTGGAAAAATTAGACAGATGACCAGTGCCCAAGGTAAGATGGTACAATAGGATACTTGAAGTGGATAGGCCTGATTCTGTATTCAAGCTAAGAGAAAGGCATCGCCTGTAGAGTTACAGACTTGCAGTTATGGTGTTTCAGACCTGTGAAACTATCTATGCAAGTTGGAATGGTGTTACTTCCTGGATTGTATTAAGGACTACAATCTACTCTGTCTATCCCTGGATGTAACTTGAATTATACTTTGTTCTACCCTGAAGGAATGGAAGAAGTTGCACATTTTAATGTAGGAGGGCATTGCCTGCTTGAGTGTGTCGTTTAATGATCAGGGGCTATGAACCTCTTTCTGTTCTCTCCCGTCTGGCTCTTAATGAAATGTCATGTATCCCCTCTTGTATTTGATCATTGGTGTTGCCGTGGTAGTGCAGCATCGAAAAAAATTCCATGTTGGTTGGTGCTGCTCGCTCTCGCGGGCAAGCCTGGATTCAGTTCTAATACACGGAATTTGAGCCATGACGAATGAGATCCATCTGAGGACAACATCCTGGTGATTATCCGGAAGTGGAGACAATGGAGGCAAAAACTAAGGCTTAAGGCAACCTTTGAGCGTATAAGCGTATTTTAATGCAAGCACTTATATCATGAGATCTGATTGCTAACCACTTCTATCTTCACCAGCTTATACGATAAGTTCAACCACTCTCGTCAGAATTAAGAATTTTCATAAGCGCAAGGGCGTTATTTATATTCATCAAAAGGTATGTACTGCAATTGCAAGCTACTAAGAACACCATCTGATCCCTTCACACATTCTGGAAAGGGCATATCGGTTCAACCACCAGCAAATTAAATACAGAGAAACCAAGAAGTTTGGGTAGAATCTACTCTAACTGCTCTGAAGCAAACATCCATACAATTCCAATTGCTTAACAACTTTCCTCACATGGCACGACAGCTGGTTGGTGATCAGATTAAGAGACAATGATCTGGCGCCTTCCACATGTAATTAGCAAGTATACAAACACTACAAATAAACAAGAACAAGAGGCGCAATGCATTTAAATCCTCTGCCTGTTGCTATACAAGCTGCTTTTTCGATAAAGGGCGCTTTCATTACTTTAGAAAAAGTATTACACCCGGCCTCTGCATAACATGATGCTATACAAGCTGCTATAATAGGTAACAAACAATCAACCTACTCACAGATGAAGCAATTCAAGATGGGTGAAACATGGCGGTACATTCAGCGTGGTATACATTGAAGAAGATGGACATACTAATGTATAATTAATTGCCTAGAACCAAACAGATGAAGCAGAGAACTCACCAAGAAGTCAGAACACAACTACAGATCACACAAAATATAACCTCTACATCCAAATGCCTGTCACCTGCCATATCCGAATTGGGTCAAGCTCATCAAGAATTCTCGCAGATAGCTGTGATTCTCAAACGGGGTGGTTGCTCCGGTTCAGCGGTCCTTTTCCAGAATGCACGCCGCCACCATACCTCGAACCCTCTCTGAATGTTTGGGCAGTCCTCCCCGGAGTTGAGGAATCGATTAAACCACGCAAGCAAGATCTCCTGCTGAGTTGCAAGCGGCAGCGTCAGGATCGTGTTTGAGAGCCCATCCTCAATCAAATGCCGGTCAAGCCCCTTGCACGCCCGCCGCATCCACCCAAAGTCCTCATAGAAGGGCTCGAGCCAGGTGCTCAGGAGCTGGGAGCGGGCCTCCTTGGACACGAGGATCTGTCCTTTGCCAACCCCGACGAAGAGCCTTGCCGTCACCCGGCTCACCTCATAGCGATGTATTGCCGGAATTTTACCGTGGATCTCTGCCAACTCACTCTGCATCGCCCATGTCCTCAAGAAGTCCTCGGCGATCTGGCGCTCAACAAGTATATCGAGCATCCAGTGCAGGTTGTCAGCCTGCCTAGCAATCTGCGCCACCTCCGACTGGTCACCTCCCACAGCCCTCACAAACTGCTCGTGCAGCAGGCTCAAGCAGCCATTGCACGCCGAGTAGAGCGATTCCTTGCGGAGGTCGCCGCCGACGGCTCCGCCGCGCGACGCGCTGTTCTCCCGGAGCATCTTGGACACCAGCCCCTTCATCTCCCTCCTCGCCTTCTCGTCCTTCCCCTCCAGGACGACCTGCAGGAGCCTCACTAGCACCTCCTCGCCGCCTCCTGCATTGCTGGTCGCGTTGCAATTTGGTGTTGTTTCCACCTCCTCTGTCGCTACAGCAGGTGTCACCTCCAGGGAGACCCTCTTGAGCACCTCCCCGGCGCCTGAGTTCTCAAGGTGCAGCTGCGTCAGTAGTGCGGCTACTTTCTCATCGTCATCTTCCGCCCATGGAGCCGCCTCCAGGTATTCCAAGCAGGACAGCACTCCAGCATCGAACACAATGGCCGCGGACACCTGCAGAGAGGAAGTTTGCCTAGAAATTACTAAGGACCAAAGAAAAGTAGCTGAAAAGAAGAAGAAAGGGGGGCTGGTCCTGGTCGGGCGTACCTTTAGGATGCCGAGGACCTTGGCGACATCCTCCCTCATGAGCCTCCTGCGTAGATCCTTGCAGTACATGAGGCGCAGCGTCTCGACGTACACCTCGACGTCGTCGCAGTCGGAGATCTCGACGATGTGCGGCAGCGAGCGCTGCTGCTTGGACCATCGGTCGGAGAGCTTTGCGGCGAAGAACCTGCTGTGGGCGACGAGGATGTGACGGTGGACGCAGAGCGCGAGGGAGAGGCCGTCCCTGGAGGTGAGGGTGAGGCGCACGTCGGAGGAGGCGGCGTCGTTGAACTGGTTCCCGGGGCTGCAGCTGCCGATGAGCTCCGCGACGCGGTCCTGCAGCATGGCCTGCCGGTCCACGGAGCGCGCGGGTGCGTGCGGGTGCGGGTGCTGGTGCGGCGGGGCGGGGGCGGCGGCGGCGGCGCGGGGCTGGTAGTCCTGCTCGTTGGCCATCATGTCGAAGAGGGTGGGGCTGGAGCGCGTCTTGTCGAGGGGGAGTGGTGGCGGGGACATGGGGTTGAGGAGGCCGGCGTTGAGCGCGGTGTTGAACTTGGTGTAGCTGGAGGGGTAGGACTGCGTGTAGGAGGAGGAGGCTGGCGGGTTGGGGCTGGCGTAGGAGGCGGCGGCGGGCGGCTGCGGCGGGGGGTCCATGTGGTCGGCGCCGCCGGCGGAGGAGGCGGCAGCGGCGGCGGAGGGGGAGTGGAAGTGGGAGTTGGGAGAGGGGCCGGAGGGCGAAGGCTTCTTGGGGTGCGGCCTGGATCTGGACGAAGCGGCCATAGGAGTGGTGGTATACTGTGGAGTATTTTTTTTTTCCCCGGGGCGGGGCGGGGCGTGGGGATTCTCGGCGCTGGAGGGCAGACGGGCACGAGGAGCGCTTGTCGCCTTTTGATTGAGGCGAGGTGGGCCCGGAGAAGTAATGGGTGGGGTACGGCCCCCACGGGACCACCTAGTGGGCGTGGCGATGGTATGGCAGCGTGGCAATGACCTGTGCCGGCGAGGCTCGCCGCCGCAACTTGCACAGTTGCACCCGCAACCGCCGATGGATGGCGTGAGGGCATCTCCAGCGGCGGGCGCGACGCATTTCGAACCCCAAAAGTGGTCGCGAGCATCCGTTTGTGTCGTCCTGCGTACATATTTTGTCCGCGTGTCTGTTTGCGTCTGGGTGTGCTTTCATCGGGGCGATCCATTTTTTGAATTTCAACATAGTTAAAAACATATAATGTAGTACATATAAATGCATAAAAACTATACAATGTAGACCTAGATGACTAGTCTACTTGCTTCCGGACGGGTCTAAGGACATATTTGTCCATATGCAACAGCGGAGCGTGTCTCTCTCCCACAAAGTGAATGCTAGGATCCATTTTATTCAAACAAAACAAAAACAAAAACAAACCGACGCTCCAAGCAAAGAACACAAGATGTGACCGAATAAAAATATAGTTTCGGGGAGGAACCTGATGATGTTGTCGATGAAGAAGGGGATGCCTTGGGCATCCCCAAGCTTAGACGCTTGAGTCTTCTTAAAATATGCAGAGATGAACCACGGGGGCATCCCCAAGCTTAGAGCTTTCACTCCTCTTGATCATAGTATATCATACTCCTCTCTTGACCCTTGAAAACTTCCTTCACACCAAACTTCAAGCGAACTCATTAGAGGGTTAGTGCATAATTAATAATTCACATATTCAGAGGTGACACAATCATTTTTAACACTTCTGGACATTGCACAAAGCTACTGGACATTAATGGATCAAAGAAATTCATCCAACATAGCAAATACGGCAATGCGAAATAAAAGGCAGAATCTGTCAAAAACGAACAGTCCGTAAAGACGAACCTCGAAAGGTGCACTAGACTTGCTCAAATGGAAAAACTCAAAACTAATGAAAGTTGCGTACATATCTGAGGATCACGCTCGTAATTTTGCAGATTTTTTCGAATTTTCTACAGAGACTTATGACAGAATTCGTGACAGACAGCAATACTGTTTCTGCGCAGCGATCCCAAATATAACATCAACTTTAACATAGAAACTTTACTTGGCACAAAAACATGATAAGGAGAGGTTGCTACAGTAGTAAACAACTTCCAAGACTCAAATATAAAACAAAAATTGCTGTAGTAAAAACATGGGTTGTCTCCCATAAGCGATTTTCTTTAACGCCTTTCAGCTAGGCGCAGAAAGTGTAAATCAAGTAACATCAAGAGTAGAAGCATCAACATTATTATTTTTCATGCAAACACAACTTGTTGCAGAGGGTACTTTAGGTGCTCCATTATCTAAATTTTTTATGGTGGTGCTAGGGGTTTTAGCAATTTTAGGCCTATAATAATTCTTTTGTTTAGACACTTTAGAGGCATACATGAATTTTTGCTCTCTACCCACATAAGCTTTCTCATTATACTTGAGAGAAGAAAAGGTTGAACCCAAGGTTCCCATAGCTTTTTCAAGTTCATCAATCCTATTGGTTTGATTATCATGGACAACACAAGTTCCTAGGACACTAATTCTTTCATCAATTCCTCCTAAGGATTTATCAAGTTCATCAGTTTTATCCAATAACATTTCCAATTTAGTTTCAATACTTGGAAAAATTTTCTCTATGGTTTCCAATTTTTTCATAACATCCTCAAGAGAGATTTCAATTTTAACTTCATTAACAGGTGGTATTCCAACTAGACTCTCAATGATGCAACTAGCTTCTAAAGCGGGAGTACCTAGGAAATTACTTCCCGAAAGAGTATCAAGAACATACCTATTCCAACTAGATAAACCAACATAAAAGTTCCTAAGAAGGATAGTGGTGGAGTGTTTCTTAGTGCACCTATGATGAGCATTACTAATTCTATACCAAGCATCCTTAAAACTTTCTCCACCTTGTTGCTTAAAAGAACGAACTTCAACTTCAGGATTACTCATTTTAATAGTAATAAAGTAAACTAAGAAAAGACAAGTGACTAATTTTTTTGTGTGTTTTTGATATAGAGAGCAAGACAATAAATAAAGTAAAACTAGCAACTAATTTTTTGTGTGTTTTGTTTAGGTGCAGCAAACAAAGTAGTAAATAAAATAAAGCAAGACAAAAACAAAGTAAAGAGATTGGGAAGTGGAGACTCCCTTGCAGCGTGTCTTGATCTCCCCTGGCAACGGCGCCGTAAATTTGCTTGATGCGCGTAGATGTACACGTCCGTTGGGAACCCCAAGAGGAAGGTATGATGCGCACAATGGCAAGTTTCCCTCGCAAGAAACCAAGGTTTAATCGGACCAGAGAGGAGTCAAGAAGCACGTTGAAGGTTGATGGTGGCGAAATGTGATGCGGCGCAACACCGTGGATTCCGGCACCAACGTGGAACCCGCACAACACAACCAAAGTACTTTGCCCCAACGAAACAGATGAGGTTGTCAATCTCACCGGCTTGCTCGTAACAAAGGATTAACCATATTGTGTGGAAGATGATTGTTTGCGAAGAAAACAGTAAAACAAGTATTGCAGTAGATTGTATGCGATGTAAAGAATAGGACCGGGGTCCACAGTTCACTAGAGGTGTTTCTCCCATAAGATAAAAGCATGTTGGGTGAACAAATTACAGTCGGGCAATTGACAAATAGAAAAGGGCATAACAATGCATATACATGATATGATAAATATAGTGAGATTTAATCAGGGCATTACGACAAAGTACATAGACCGCCATCCAAACATGCATCTATGCCTAAAAAGTCCACCTTCGAAGTTATCATCCGAACCCCTTTCGGCATTAAGTTGCAAGCAACATGAACAATTGCATTAAGTATGGTGCGTAATGTAATCAACAACTACATCCTTAGACATAGCATCAATGTTTTATCCCTAGTGGCAACAACACATCCACAACCTTAGAACCTTCTCGTCACGATCCCGGATATCAATGGAGGCATGAACCCACTATCGAGCATAAATACTCCCTCTTGGAGTTAAGAGCAAAAACTTGGCCAGAGCCTCTACTAATAACGGAGAGCATGCAAGATCATAAACAACACATAAATAATAGATTGATAATCACCATAACATAGTATTCTCTATCCATCGGATCCCGACAAACACAACATATAGTATTACGTATAGATGATCTTGATCATGTTAGGCAGCTCACAAGATCCAACAATGAAGCACATAAGGAGAAGACGACCATCTAGCTACTGCTATGGACCCATAGTCCAGGGGTGAACTACTCACTCATCACTCCGGAGGCGATCATGGCGATGAAGAGTCCTCCGGGAGATGAATCCCCTCTCCGGCAGGGTGCCGGAGGCGATCTCCTGAATCCCCCGAGATGGGATTCGCGGCGGCGGCGTCTCTGGAAGGTTTTCCGTATCGTGGCTCTCGGTACTGGGGGTTTCGCGACTGTCAACACCCGGATTTTTAAGTCCGGATGCCCTATTATATCATACATCGCAATCCCAGGAAGATTGTTTTTGCGAGACATAATAGTAAGTCGTTCAGAGTCATCATTTATTACAACACATAAGGTCTTACAACAAGGGATCACATGATCCAATATTACACAAATAGATTGTTCATCACCAATAAGTAGCGGAAGCATAGTAATAGTGGACTACATATTCCACAGGCAACACTTGACGTTAGAAGACGATCCTAATTATCGTAGACGTCCTGCTGTCCGTCATCCTGATACTGTTGCTCCTCTTCAAAGTCTGGCATTTGAATAGCCAGGGCAAAGCCATGAGTACTTTTAAAGTACTCGCAAACTAATACTATGGTAAACATATTAAGTGTAGTAAAGGGGTACTAAGCTCTAGGTTTATTTGCATAAAGCCAAGTTTTTATTTGATAAACATTTAGTAAACCCTATTAATTGCTAGACTAACTCAAGTGGGAACATTAGTGTCATTCCCACAATTCATTTGGGGACCCAATTCAAATTACCATTCACCATCATCATTTCAACATAAATTCTGATAAAGGAAGTAGTATGGCCTTTCCAACCGTCCATAACCGCGGACACGGCTATTCGAATAGGTTTAACACTCTGGAGAGGTTGTACTCTTGTGCCACAACTTTTGATTACATCCGTCGAGGATAACCCCGAATCATCGTAACTCAGTACGCGGATCATCAACCATAACCTTTCACTTATATGTCCTAGTATAGGCACCTCTCCCCATGAGCTTGGCCCCCCGGTGAGAACCAACTGTTAACCCGAGAACTGCACAGGGCTTGGGTCATACATTCACCTCATATTCACATCATTTCTCATATACGGAGGCAGCCTCGGCGTAACCCCTATGATGCTTGTTTAGAGGGAACCCATACTAAAATACACAAGTTTCTAGTTAAGCCCTACCCATAATCAGGTATTGTGGGGGTACTTGTATAATTGGAAAGGTATCGCATTCACACCCATATCAGTTTTATATCAAAAATCACTATCTTCTCTTGGTCATATTCACCTTCAAAGTCATTCCATGGAATGAACCTTCATTCCAAGGTTTCAAATTCATATCAAAATCACTTGTTCCCATCTAGGGTAGTCAATTTTAAATTGATTAGCAATAGCAACTAGATGAGGGGTGCTATCTAGCTTGGAGGGGTGTTAATCTAAACCAAGTATTGTTCTACTCTAGACCAAGTAAATCATAAATCAAAAAGTACTTTGAAATAAATAAGCCAAAGTAAAAATGAGTAAAAACATGGGATAGGTAATACATAAAAGTAAAAGGTGATGGTGCCTTTGCTCTTTTAGAGCTAAGCACTTGTGTTTAGCAAGGGTTAGCTTGCCTTGAGCTGAGTAGTGATCAAAGGTCTCCTCTTCTTCTTGGGAGTAGGCCTCCTCCTCTTGATACTCCTCGTTACTAGCGTCTATATACGAATACGAGGTATAAATACTAAACCAAGCTTACATACTATACTAGAAACACTTAAAAGAATTCTCACACTAATCTTATCATCAATCAAACATGGCATGGTGGGTTATTGTATGATTTTTTTATTATTAAAATTAATTCCTCTTATTATATTTATTTCTTACTTTGGTATGTAGCTCCTTAGAGCAATTTAGTTCCTCTTATTACCTTATTTTAAGATTTAATCTCTTCATATAATAATCAGGTATGAAATATAGGTTGACCCATGGTCAACATTTCATATCTATTATATGTGAGTGTATAATATTTGAAGTACTATACTTCACATAGTTTTAATATTTATTATTTAAATGAATTAAAATCTCTAAGCAATAGCTATCAGAGGTTCATTATTCTAAGTCATTCCCTCTGGTTGTATTACTTAGGATCAAGATTTAAATGAGAAGATATCTCTCATATTGATTATTAAATTTGAATTCAAGTTGTGAAAGCACTAGAGTTGACTACCTAGCTATTTTATTTCATCTAGTCCATGATCATGCAAATCACCTATCTATATTATTGCATAATCAATTAGAGGACATCATTTGTGATTTATTAGAATTGGAATCAACTCAAAATGAATTATGGTTGAATTTTAAATTAAGTTTCAATTTGCCAAAGTCCCAGACTTGTTATTTTTAACATTTAAATTCTACTACGAATTTGGAGATGGGGCCAGTGGCATTAGTTAGATAATTTCATGGGCTTTCCAATGATATAAAGTTTGCTAAATTTGGTTTGGCAGATTTCAAACTATTCAATTTTTACTAAACCATCTGCAGCACAATTCAAAAATAAGTTTAAACCTATATTTGAATCTTGGGCTTGGGCGGGAAACGCTAACGGGCCGAAACGGAAATTAAAATCACTGCGCAGCCCAGCAAGCCACGGGTGCGAGTGGGCTGCCTGACGAGGTGGGGACCACCTGTCGGTGACTCTTTACACGCCGAAGCGGTACGCTCAATTTAGGCCGTAGGATCTGAGACGCGATCGACGGCTTGTGAGCGTCGTCGTCCCCGGCGGGATTCCGGCGAGCTCACGGCGTCAGTAGGGGGTCGGAGGGCATACCAGGGCTCCCGCGATGTTCTACTGGTGGCGAGTCGACGTTGTCGAGGGTGCTGAGGAAGCTGGTTGCAGTGGCGAAGCTCGGGGTGGCGCCAATCGTCGACGGTGAGCTGCGTCCCCCGGCGGCTCCGATCTTGAAATTGGGTCGCCTCCGGCAGTAATCGAACGAGCTAAGGTGGTGAGGATGATCAGTGGTGAGAGGGGAGTCGAGTGGTGTGAAGATAGCGTGCTGGGAGTGCCTCTATTTATAGTGTCGAGGGTTGCCGCTGGGTGCTGCAAGGGCGCGGCCATGGCGTGGCCTCTCCGTCGATCGAAAGGGCAAGGCGAGGACGGAATCTTGTAGGCGTCGTCCTAGCGGTGCTTGAGAGCTAGCTGGCGCAGAGAGGGGACGACGGAATCACTCGAGCTCTTGCAGTAATCATGGCGGTACCCGCGGTACGTTGCCGGCGAGGACGATGGTGACCAGGCCTCTGCGCGTGCTTGAGCATGTCTAGTGGCTAGAGGGTGCGGAGTGGCTACTCGACGCGTTGCTAGGGATGCAGGAGGAGGACGATCGCGCTCGAGCGCGCGACGTACTGGCGCGTCCAGTGCGCGGTGAGCGCGCGTGCTGGCGCACCCTGGCATGGTTTGGACACGCGTGTTCTGGGCGATGCCGTGCAGTGGTGATCGAGTGAGTGGTACCGGCGTGTTCCTTATGCATCAGAGATGCTCGCGGACATGGAGAGAAAGTGAGAGGGAGGCCAGAGAGAATTTTGGCCAAAGGTGGCCGGCATGGCCACGACATGCATTAGTTTAGGGTTTCTTCTCCCTCTCCTCTAACTTTAATCGACCAGGGCAGGTACTAGGGTGAAGCAGGGGTTGTAAGAGAGTGTAATGATCAAAGTTAAAAGGGGTTTAGTGAAGAAACCAGTGGACAATAGTGTGTAACACATTTCTGAATTCATGTCTGCCAAGTGTTCGACACAATGCCCGCATGAACTTTTTATTTGAATTTTGAAATTCTTTTTGGTGCATCTCTTTTATATAATTAAAGTGAAGTATTGGTGGTGGTGGCACTTAATTTAGAGTTGTTTTGCAAAATGTCAAAAGTGACATAATCTTCACTTTGTTTCAGCATCCCTTCTTGTCACTTTTATTCTGGTCAACCTAGTCAACTCTAGCCATGGTGGTCAACATCAAAGTTACTCATCTTGACCTGGTCTTGGATGACATGGTTTTGTTTGACCAAGTTTAGTTTAGGAATTTAGAAATACAGAGGGGTAAAGTGGTGAAGAAAATATTTTTGGTCCAAATGACCATTATCATATGTATGTAAGATTTTTGATTTCCTTGTATTTGATTCTTGATCCAATGATGCAATTGTGTTAGTTTATCATATTGAAGTATTTTAGAAGCAAGGGGGCAAGCAATTATGGCCTTGGTGAAGTATTTGTAATTTTGCATATTGTGTATAATGGGTTTTTCCCCTTTTTTCTAATTCCCTTCAAATTAGGGTTTTGTGATCTTGGTTAGGGTTCATATAACAATAGTTAAGCATGCTAACACTCATCATGGCAATTTGCACAAAAGAAATCACTCAAATGCACAAAACTATATGTGGCACTATATGCATAGAAAAAGTTTTTTGTTTGTTGTAAATTTTGAATAATTGAAGCTCTCTCTTGATTTATTATTGTTGAAACTTGGGATGTTACAGCGACGGAGGCTTTAAGTAGGCGAAAGGGTAGGTCAAGGGGCGGCACGAGGGCCCCACACATCAGGGCGGCGCGGGCCCAGCCCTGGCCACAAAGTCCGCGTGTCTGTTTGCGTCTGGGTGTGCTCTCATCGGGACGATCCATTTTTTGAATTTCAACATAGTTAAAAACATATAATGTAGTACATATAAATGCATAAAAACTATACAATGTAGACCTAGATGACTAGTCTACTTGCTTCCGGACGGGCCGGCACCATCGTTGCATCGCTCCGTCGCCTGCTTCTCCACCGCCTCCCGCGCGGCCGCTATGGCTCGGTGCGCCGCCGCGTCCTCTTGCAGTGCCTGCTCCAGCCTCGCGTTGGCGGCGTCGTCCTTCGCGCCGTCTCGAAAGACTCGACGATGGCCCTCTGCTCCGCCACCCTCTCCTCCGGCGTTGGCGCATCAGGATCATCAGACGACCAAGATATCTCCGAGTCGGAGTCCTCTGCGGCAGCCGCCAGCCTACGTTGTTCCATCTCGGCGTCGACCGCCGCATGGGCCGCCAGCCTGCACTGTTCCATCTCGGCGTCGACCGCCGCATGGGCCGCCCACTCCTCCTCTGCTTCTTCCTCCGCGAGAGCCAGGGCCGCCGCGTCCCTGACCGGGTGGAGGAGGTCGCTGCTGTCTTAGGAGTCGAACTCCTCGTTGGAGCTCGAGGCCGGGGGAGGTGGAGTGGGAGGTGAAGGTGGAGGTGGAGGCGCGGCAGCTTGGCCGCGTCCGGCGCTGCTCATGGTGGATCTGCTAGGGCTGATCAGAAGCGGCGCTACGGCAGCGGCGGCTAGGGTTTAGTGGGGAGGAGATGTAATATCCCAGGTTTAGAGGTTATAAAATGAGAGAACACCAAAGTGTGCATTGCATTCATGCATAGAAAATCCGGGGAATTTTCGCGCATTCATCTCAAACTGTCAAAGGGATCGAGGTTTCTCTTGCATTGGTGGAATTGAGTTAGTCATCGATGTGAGTGCGACAAATTTCGACATGAACTTTGCAAATTCATGTGTTTTTGGGAGAACAAATTTGAATTCAAATCAAATATGAATAATATGAATTCAAATAATAAATTAAATTGAATTTGAATTCTAAACTATAATATGAAATACAATATGTAAAAGTTAACACATTTGATAATTCAAAATAGATAGATAATTTAAATCTTATTACAATTGTCATAAATTAATCATTTACAAGTTCCAAAAGAAATAGAAGATTACAAAAATAATAAAGAGGAAATCCTAAACTAAATGTTCATCTTCCAAATCTCTTCCAATCTTCATTATCATTTTCCCGCAATAAGAGAAACAAAACCAAGACAAGAAAATAATGGGTTATGGTTATAATGTTGCCATCATATGAAATGAGGCATTTTAATTTTGGAACTCAACTACTAGACATTAGGAACTTGTCCTAATATCTAAATTGTGGATTAGAGGGATCAATTTCAGTTTATAGGCAGCTTTGGAAATTATGCATCATCTCTGGATCATAAGAGGGATCAATGGATCATTCAATATCATTAGGCATCATTGAGCAAATGGGCAACAGGGACAAGTGACAACATCTGATCCATATCAAAGAAGGGACAAGGGCAACAATATTTGATCCACTTATCTTAGGCAACAAAGTATCTTATCAATCCCTCTAACCTAGTCAAGTTCCTTTATAGAGAAAGCCACTGGAAATTTACTGGATCATTTTTGACATAGAAAAGTCAACATGATCCTAAGTCAACTAAGCCACTTAATAATTAAGCAAAGCTTAATTAAATATTAGGGGCACACTTGAATATTTAGTCCACATAATAGTATTAGCCAATAAGTATTCTTCACTTAACAGTACCAAGGATAGACAAAACAAGTGATAAGTATCTATATCAGCTGTGCCTTGCACAAGAGGTATGAGAAAAGCAAGTTGGCAACTAACAGAGGACTATACATGGATAAGCATGGACACCACTGTAGCTTGCACAGGGGAGAAGCACCCAGGTGGGGACCATTTGCAAGCAGCACACACAACACATTAAGCTGTGTGTTGTCATCACCACAGTGAACAGCCCCACTGTATATAACCAGCACACACCCATGTCTTAGCCGAAACACCCAGCAGCAGTTCTCTGCAACCAATACACTAGCAAAAATCCACCAGTATGGGAAGAGCAACCCAAGAACAACCACTGAAATCAGAAGCTAGAACTGGGAAGAAATAGAAGAAGCTGGGAGGTGCAGGTCATCCACCCGAAGATGGATAGTCTGAATCAGGAACTAACATACAAGATGCAGCAGGTAGAAACTAGCAACCAATCTCAATATATCATGTAGTATCAGTTTTTGCGTAGACATCTTCGACCAAATAAAAAGAATCAACACAGATCATTCCATCTAGCTATCCTTCCACTAGATTTTCATCTAGGAGGATAGAAAAATATATTCCTCTCGGATCCGCATAGAGGTGCTATGCTCGAATCATCACCGAGGATAAAAAGAAAAGGCAAGATAGCATCCGTTCTTATTTCAAGTGGGTGCCTCAGCCTTTGCATCATTGGCAAGGCTACTAGATCAAGCCATATCTCGTTCTTATCAGCTTTAAAATTATTTAACAAGGGACAGCCAGATCCACCAATAAAAATCAATTCTGCATAACACATAATAAATTTCAGATGATCAATGGATCATCTCGAATCTGCAGCAAAGCTATCATAAATATGCACACAAGCTCACCAACAAATCATCAAGTAAATAATCCACCTTCATGTATCAGTACTTGTGTCTGAACTCAACAGGAGTCTACACAAAAATATAACTGAATTCATCCAATTAACCACTGTCATGTGGACAGTACAACCCAACAAATAGCCACACACACTTGCAATTCATACCAAATGAATTCAAATCATTTTCCTAGTTAATCTAGCTAGGAATCATTGCTAGCATCGATTCACTGTCTTATTGAACAGCTACAAGCAAATATCATACCAGCAGCATAATCCTTTAATCATAGATAGTATTGTCTATAGAAATCACAGATCATCAGTGACATAACTATACAGGCTGGGATGATTCATTTATCCAAGTTGAGGCCTTGGATCAAGCACAAGACACTAGATGATTTAACAGTAATATCATTTGATAATCACCATGAACATGCAAGCAATCGGGTTAAGCACACCCAAATGTTTGGCCAACAAATCCATAGCCATATAGAATACAGAGAGACAGAGAGAGAGAGGGAAAGAGGGTATGAGTAGCTCACGATGGGATAGAGGAGTAGTCGTAGCGGTTGACGCCGGGGTTGCGCCGGCGACGCCGTCCCGCCGGCGTCGAGGTCGAGGATGCCGTGAGGACAGCGACAACGACCACTCGGCACACCGACGCCGAGGTTGCGTCTATGGCGCCGTCCATCGAGGTCGAGCACCGCAGCTCACAGAAGCACCACCACCACACCAACACCGGAGCCACACCACACTAGCACCACTCCACCAAAGACAAGAGCTCAAGAAGAACGAAGTAGTGCTCGTAGGCAGTGAAACAGAGCAGCAGGGGGCGTGGCAACCAGAAACCACACCGGCGACCTAGCCACGGCTAGGGTGGCCGTCGAGCATGTTACAGGGGCGTGGTGAGGATGATGCCGATGAAGGTTGTGTGGGGAAAGTCGAGGTGTCGCAGGGACGCCTGGAGCCAGCCGAGGTGGTGGCGACGGCGGCCGGACTGGTCGGTGACCACCTAGGGTTCCAGGGGTCGGGATCCGCAGAAAAGAGTGGGGAAAATCAAATCGATTTGGATAGAAGGGTAGAGCACGACGAGGCGGTCCATATCCCCACCATACCGGCGTCGGGGAGGGCGAGAGTCGGGCAGGAGTGGGAGGCGGCGCGGCGGAGCCATGGTCGCCTGGGCAGGAGCGAGAGGGACGAGAGAGGAGGACGTCGACGAGGGATCGAGGGGCTGGGTCGGGGTTGGGTTCACCGACCCAACCGGACCAACTCCGGCCGGGCCAGGTTTGGGCCAAACCAATTGGGCCAGCCCAACGGACCACTTGGTCTATTTTTATTCTTATTTTTATTTTATTTTTAGGAAAATCTTTTAAACATTTAAGTAAAATAAAGAAAACAATAAGTAGAAGTGAGTATCATAAAATAACCTCTATAAATAAAATAGAAAAACAAATACTTAAAGTTTAAAGGAACAACAATATGAATTTCCTCTAAAATCTTAGAAGACCAAATTTTAAATCTTAAACTATTAAAACCTAAAAACTAAGAAGATAATTTCTTGTTTCAATTATTCACATAAATAAAATGTTAAATATTACTTCACATTAATATGCCATATAAAACAACAATTGTTTCTTAATGGATATGTTTAATCACATGAGAATCCTAATTGATCAATATTTCAATTAAAACCCTAAACCCTAATAGTATTTATCATATTTAAATCTTTTGAAAATAATATAGTGTTAAATCCATCATTACTTCTATCTTCAATTTAGTAATTATCATGTTAATAATGAAATCAAAATGTAGAAACCCTAATTCTAATATAAACAAGAATCTTGGTCCCATCATTTTATGTGATCATCCTAAAATAGTTCCAATCCTAAAACCCTAGTGGTTTAGCCCTTATGATCATAGCCACTTCACCTTTACATGTAAGACCTTAATAAACAACCAATGAGTGCATACTCATGACCCACTAAAATAAAACTAGGTACAATTCACATGAGACCATCATTTCATGTCTTTATTGTTGGTTAACACCTATATGATCCACTAGTGCCACCTAGATATAAACCCTAGCTTGATACCACATGTTAGCACTATTGATCACCATTCTTATATACGACACCATTGAAATACTCCTAAACCATCAAACCCTAGAAGAACCATGGAGATCGATCCTAGTACCAATCTTGTGTAGTAATACACATCACCTGCTACTATTCCACTGAACCCTATTCAGGCAGTGATAAACCATCTAGTTTAGAAGCAATTAGAGATTACTTAGTGAAGCAAATAAGAAACCATAGTAAAACCTAATAGCTAACTTATGAAACCACCTTGACAACCATCCTTTGATATGATACCATAATCAACCATAGAAGCCCATAGTTCTTATGTAAAATACTTATTATTTCTTAATCAATATGTTCTTCAAAAGTTATTCTTTTGAAGTATAATATAAGTAATCATCAACCATGTCATGTAGAACTTAAAATTGACAACTGTTCTTCGCATATTATTCCACTACTATTCTTTGTGTGTATGATTGTTATGATGCATTATATCACTTGTTTATACTATAATGTCATCAACCCTAATAAGAACCTTGTTTGAGAACCATCCTAAAAGTGCAACACACCCTAAAGAAATCTTTACAACTTATACATCCTAAATCATCAAGGTTAGGTTACGCTCGGGGCGATTGCATCTCATATTATGCATTATAGCATCTTTGCCAGTTCTTTAAACATTGTCCTTACCGGACAATGATGGTATTTCGAATTTGGAGTTCTCACGAATCGAAGCTTTTGCCTCGCATAATCTTGCAGATCAAGAAAGGCAAGTTCATCGCTTGCTCATGTCATTTGATTATTTTTATCAAATTATATGCAAAGTACTATACTTATCACTCTTGCATTGAAAAGCAAATATTATTTTACAATTATGAATATGACTATGTGGTGGGCAATGGAACCATGGTATGTGTTGATTGGTGGAGGTTCCATTGCACGGGTACTATTCATCTAGGACTAAGTACCAATGCCGTCCAGTGATTCTAGCGCCGTACATACCGCGTTGACCATAAGATCTATAATGGCTCTGGGGAAGTCAGCTGTATCTTTTCCCTCTCGCATGCCAACGGACTGGTAATAAGGGTTGCCCGTATCGGTCTATCTTTGGTAAAGGTGGGGACATGTGGTCCTGCACGGTCTACCATTAGATACAGGAGAGGGTAGACTTATTATCGGTCTATGAAGGATTGTAAGGGTTGTCCGGATCGGTCTATCTATGGTGTATAGAACAGGGCACATAAGTTGTTCGGGTCGAGTCTATCTTTGGTAAAGGTGGGGACATGTGGTCCTGCACAGTCTACCATTAGATATAGGAGAGAACAAGTGCCGTGTTAGTCTACCCATAGATATAGGAGAGGACAGACTTACAAAAGGGTGGAGTCTGCGAGGTCGCGGAGAAGGCAGTGATTGGCTTGGATCTTACACCTGGCCCCACACCAAGGAAGTGTGGACGGGAAAGCGCACCCGGTTGGTATCAAGGATAAGTTCTCTTATGGGAAAAGTAACGCACCTCTGCAGAGGATACTGAATTGTGACTGTCACTCCCTGTTCCGGGAAGGGAACTGCGAACGCGGCAGGAAAGGAACTCCATGAAGTTCTAGTCAACCTGTGAAGACTGACGGGCATAGTTTTCAGAATAAAATAAACCTTTTGAAGAAATGTTTATGAAAACTTGCATTGCCTATGACTTTCTGGTCTGTGGCTGTAGCTAGTGCATGATACACCTATTTCCCTAATATGAACTTGCTGAGTACGCTCGTACTCATCCCACTCTTAAATCCCCTGCTTAGCTATGGAGGCACCGAAGGAGAATCTACCGTGGAACTCGAATACAAAGGAGTCAACTGCAACAAGATGAAGAGTTCAAGCAAAGGAGTCAATGAAGTCAACTGCTGCAGCAACTAAAGTGGAAACTTAGACTAGTAATAGAAGGGAGCCTTTCCCTAATCTTAGCACCTAAGTAGCTAGAATTCTGTAGCAAGCCTAGTATCTCTGGAGATAGTGATAACAATAAGTTAGACTACGAGTCGTACTTCTGGAGCTTTATTTGAAGTTGTACCTCACTGTAAAGTAGGAGGCTGTGTTGATCTTCTGTAAACAGCTTGTGTATCCTTCTATAGACATACCTTGGACTCGCATATGTTTCTGTTGTACCACTCTGAGGGATGTAATATGAGTGGAACGGTGTTTCACTTATGTTATGTCAACGACTTGTGTACTACACCATGCAGTGGTACGCTGGGTCACCACAGCTGGTATCAGAGCAAATGCTTTGACCCTAGGATTAAAACCCTTTAAAGGAGACCTATAGGTTTGGTAGTGTCTATAGGAAGTCAATTAGTTAAGCCAACTATGCTAAACCAACTATTATTTTGACTTGAGATGGGTAATCACTTGAGAATAATCCTGACACACTTGAGTCAATCTTTCTTATCTATCTTTCTTAAGTACAGTTGGTTAGTTATCTTGCTTCATTCCAAATAACTAGAACACCATTGGAGCTTAAGATAATTGGGTGGTAGTAGACCACAGTTGGTATACAATACTTGGTAGTCCAAAGAGAGGATACAACCATAAGGAAGATATCCTATTGGAAGAAGTATACCAATGTAAGTTATAGTAAGTAAGAGTCATTTAAAATGTCAACTGACTGATGTTAAGTAAGGGCGATAAGTTATATAAGGTAGTATATGTCTATGATGAGTCAATCATAGGAGGTAAGGAAGAGTGATAGGAGTATTTAAGTCTATTTTTCATGGTAAAGTTGGTAATCATATATGATTTCCTTGAGAATCATGATGTGAGGGAGTAGAACATCATAAGTGAGTTAACGAAGTATGATGAGGAGTAGGATTTAAGGAATAGTTCGAAAGCTTAGGCCTTAAAATCCTAATAACGGTACTAAGTATGTTAGAACCATAGTCTTTAATTTAAAGAAGGCTTATTTAGAGCATATCACATAGAAAAATCCTAGAGTTATAGGTGGTATATTCTAAACAATCATGTGTTTAGAGTAGACATGTTAGAACTAATTGTATTACAGGAAGTAGTCCTCAATAGCACATATATATGGTATCCTATTTTGTTAGTACTTCCAAAGAAACTAGGTTAACTTCAACTATCCCAAGCCATTTTGTTTCAAGTTTGTCTCATTGCAAATGTGCAATTAAGATAAATGTTGAGACAAATAGTAGAAGTTCACGTATTTGTGCTAAGTATCACAACCAAAACCTATCTTATGTGGTGTAATATACTACACATCTGAGCCTGGTGTTTAGGGATGTCTTACCCAACTATTATATTCAGGCATATAAAGATGTGTATTGTATGCACAAAGCTGGATTTTCTTGGATTTTCTTGAATCTTCATTGATTGACTAGATCCATACATGAAGTTTGACTTTGATATGCAAATGCATGTTGCAATATCAAGCTCTTACTTGATGTTATAGGTCTAGAGGGGAAAGGTATTCGTGTGAGGAAGTGACGAACTCTGAAGATTTTTAAGACAAGATAAAGGTTCACTAGAAGAAGGAAGTAAAGTTGTGGGAAGTCACCAAAATACTTCAAAGTAAGGACCAATCAAAGCTCACTTTTATCCTCAATTGAGGAGTACTTCAACATGGAAGTACCATGGAAGTGAGAAAAATAGTGAATATGAGCAGTAGAAGTGGAGCTATATTCATCATGGAATAAGGGAATGCAAGTTAAGTCACTTACGATACTATTTTTATGGTGTCAACAAGTGGTTTTCTTGCAAAACAAACCCTAGAAGAAGGAAAATGGACCAGTAAAGTCGCAGCTGGTGTAATAAGACAGCAGCTGATATAGGATAAAAATGAAGAGAAAGCATTGAAAGTAAGGTAGATCTTAACTAAAACCATAAAAGTATCCGCATCTGGTAGGTAGATGTTGACTAGAACCATAAATAGTCCACAACTGGTATCAAATAAGCCACATCTGGTGCTAGTTAGTCTGTAGCTGGTATCAGATACTCCGTATCTTGAACATTCCTTTACTCTAAAAGAAAGAGGGATTCCGCAGTTGGTATTCCGCAGCTGGTATTCCATAGCGGGTAACCATTTAGTCGGAGGATTCCCATCGGATACCCACAACTGTGTGGATACACCGTAAAGAATTCTTCGTGAGACTCTAGAAAAGTACAAACTGAACACCAGACCAAGACCAATCTTCTAACCTTGGAGTTTAATGATTAAAAAAAAAGAGCTTGAAGATCATTAGTAAACTCCAAGGGGGAGAGGAAGGCTGAATTAGAAGTATCAAAAAAATAATATTTGGAGAATGATAGACGAATAGAAGGTCTGAACTGAGAGGAAGTCTGATCTTATTTTTATAAGGATGTTGGGAAGTATCCACATCAAAGTACTCTCAGAAGGATGTCAGACCAGAAGCCGAGGTTCATATCTCGAAGAAGTAAGGGTTAGACCTTAACTTGAGTGGGTAATTAATAATTACTCAGAAACAGAAGAGCTTAAGTAAGTTTAAGATAATGAAGTTGGATGAAGAAGATGTCAGAGGACAATCAAAGCTTGAGAAGCTTAAAAACCGAAGAGTTTGACAAAACCAAAACTAATGTTTATTAGAAAGATTCCTTTCATGGAACCTAAAGAAATCAAAAGGAGGGCAACTAGTATAAATTAGAAGCCCTAATTGGATGGACTAAATGAGTCTAATACATTCGTAGGAATAAACCCCAGGACCATACTTATTGGAAATACCTTAGTTTAGATAAGTCTTTTAGAATTAAGCTATGGATCACCATAGCTGATAAAACAAGCTTTTGGGTATCCAGATAGGAAGTGGTCACCACAACCAATAGTTAAGTTCATTAGCAAAATAAGATGTCCTAATCCAAGGATTTTTGGAGAGCAAGACTATAATCTTAGAGTGTTGAAAGTAATCATAGAATGGAAGAAACTATCAGTGCCAGACATCAGAAGACGTCAGGAAGGATCTGGACAAGGGATATATCCAATTATATCTTAGTGAGATCACCATGGAGTTTGAAGGATGGTGATCTGTTCAAGTCAGTTCCACCTTCCGAAACATGAGAGCGTTCGAACTTCGGGACGAAGTTCAGTTTAAGGGGGAGAGGCTGTAATATCCCAGGTTTAGAGGTTATAAAATGAGAGAACACCAAAGTGTGCATTGCATTCATGCATAGAAAATCCGGGGAATTTTCGCGCATTCATCTCAAACTGTCAAAGGGATCGAGGTTTCTCTTGCATTGGTGGAATTGAGTTAGTCATCGATGTGAGTGCGACAAATTTCGACATGAACTTTGCAAATTCATGTGTTTTTGGGAGAACAAATTTGAATTCAAATCAAATATGAATAATATGAATTCAAATAATAAATTAAATTGAATTTGAATTCTAAACTATAATATGAAATACAATATGTAAAAGTTAACACATTTGATAATTCAAAATAGATAGATAATTTAAATCTTATTACAATTGTCATAAATTAATCATTTACAAGTTCCAAAAGAAATAGAAGATTACAAAAATAATAAAGAGGAAATCCTAAGCTAAATGTTCATCTTCCAAATCTCTCCCAATCTTCTTATTATTCTTTTCCTGCAATAAGAGAAACAAAACCAAGACAAAGAAAATAATGGGTTATGGTTATAATGTTGCCATCATATGAAATGAGGCATTTTAATTTTGGAACTCAACTACTAGACATTAGGAACTTGTCCTAATATCTAAATTGTGGATTAGAGGGATCAATTTCAGTTTATAGGCAGCTTTGGAAATTATGCATCATCTCTGGATCATAAGAGGGATCAATGGATCATTCAATATCATTAGGCATCATTGAGCAAATGGGCAACAGGGACAAGTGACAACATCTGATCCATATCAAAGAAGGGACAAGGGCAACAATATTTGATCCACTTATCTTAGGCAACAAAGTATCTTATCAATCCCTCTAACCTAGTCAAGTTCCTTTATAGAGAAAGCCACTGGAAATTTACTGGATCATTTTTGACATAGAAAAGTCAACATGATCCTAAGTCAACTAAGCCACTTAATAATTAAGCAAAGCTTAATTAAATATTAGGGGCACACTTGAATATTTAGTCCACATAATAGTATTAGCCAATAAGTATTCTTCACTTAACAGTACCAAGGATAGACAAAACAGTGATAAGTATCTATATCAGCTGTGCCTTGCACAAGAGGTATGAGAAAAGCAAGTTGGCAACTAACAGAGGACTATACATGGATAAGCATGGACACCACTGTAGCTTGCACGGGGGAGAAGCACCCAGTGGGGACCATTTGCAAGCGGCACACACAACACATTAAGGCTGTGTGTTGTCATCACCACGGTGAACAGCCCCACTTGTATATAACCGAGCACACACCCATGTCTTAGCCGAAACACCCGAGCAGCGGTTCTGCGCAGCCAATACACTAGCAAAAATCCACCGGTATGGGAAGAGCAACCCAAGAACAACCATCGAAATCGGAAGCTAGAGCCGGGAAGAAATAGAAGAAGGCTGGGAGGTGCGAGGTCATCCACCCGAAGATGGATAGTCTGAATCAGGAACTAACATACAAGATGCAGCAGGTAGAAACTAGCAACCAATCTCAATATATCATGTAGTATCAGTTTTTGCGTAGACATCTTCAGCCAAATAAAAAGAATCAACACAGTCATTCCATCTAGCTATCCTTCCACTAGATTTTCATCTAGGAGGATAGAAAAATATATTCCTCTCAGATCTGCATAGAGGTGCTATGCTGAATCATCACTGAGGATAAAAAGAAAAGGCAGTATAGCATCTGTTCTTATTTCAAGTGGGTGCCTCAGCCTTTGCATCATTGGCAAGGCTACTAGATCAAGCCATATCTGTTCTTATCAGTTTTAAAACTATTTAACAAGGGACGACCAGATCCACCAATAAAAATCAATTCCGCATAACACATAATAAATTTCGGATGATCAATGGATCATCTCGAACTGTCAGCAAAGCTATCATAAATATGCACACAAGCTCACCAACAAATCATCAAGTAAATAATCCACCTTCATGTATCAGTACTTGTGTCTGAACTCAACAGGAGTCTACACAAAAATATAACTGAATTCATCCAATTAACCACTGTCATGTGGACAGTACAACCCAACAAATAGCCACACACACTTGCAATTCATACCAAATGAATTCAAATCATTTTCCTAGTTAATCTAGCTAGGAATCATTGCTAGCATCGATTCACTCTGTCTTATTGAACAGCTACAAGCAAATATCATACCGACAGACATAATCCTTTAATCATAGATAGTGTTGTCTATAGAAATCACAGATCATCAGTGACATAACTATACAGGCTGGGATGATTCATTTATCCAAGTTGAGGCCTTGGATCAAGCACAAGACACTAGATGATTTAACAGTAATATCATTTGATAATCACCATGAACATGCAGCAATCGGGTTAAGCACACCCAAATGTTTGGCCAACAAATCCATAGCCATATAGAATGCGAGAGACGAGAGAGAGAGAGGAAAGAGGGTATGAGTAGCTCACAGTGTGGTAGAGGAGTAGTCGTAGCGGTTGACGCCGGGGTTGCGTCGGCGACGCCGTCCTGCCGGCGTCGAGGTCGAGGATGCCGTGAGGACGGCGACGACACCACCGATGCACCGACGCCGAGGTTGCGTCTGTGGCGCCGATCCATCGAGGTCGAGCACCGCAGCTCACGAAGCACCACCACCACACCAACACCGGAGCCACACCACACTAGCACCACTCCACCAAAGACAAGAGCTCAAGAAGAACGAAGTAGTGCTCGTAGGCGAGTGAAACGAGCAGCAGGGGGCGTGGCAGCCGGAAACCACACGGCGACCTAGCCACGGCTAGGGTGGCCGTCGAGCATGTTACGGGGGCGTGGTGAGGATGATGCCGATGAAGGTTGTGTGGGGAAAGTCGAGGTGTCGCAGGGACGCCTGGAGCCAGCCGAGGTGGTGGCGACGGCGGCCGGACTGGTCGGTGACCACCTAGGGTTCCAGGGGTCGGGATCCAGAGAAAAGAGTGGGGAAAATCAAATCGATTTGGATAGAAGGGTAGAGCACGACGAGGCGGTCCATATCCCCACCATACCGGCGTCGGGGAGGGCGAGAGTCGGGCAGGAGTGGGAGGCGGCGCGGCGGAGCCATGGTCGCCTGGGCAGGAGCGAGAGGGACGAGAGAGGAGGACGTCGACGAGGGTCGAGGGGCTGGGTCGGGGTTGGGTTCACCGACCCAACTGGACCAACTCGGGCTGGGCCGGGTTTGGGCCAAACCAATTGGGCCAGCCCAACGGACCACTTGGTCTATTTTTATTCTTATTTTTATTTTATTTTTAGGAAAATCTTTTAAACATTTAAGTAAAATAAAGAAAACAATAAGTAGAAGTGAGTATCATAAAATAACCTCTATAAATAAAATAGAAAAACAAATACTTAAAGTTTAAAGGAACAACAATATGAATTTCCTCTAAAATCTTAGAAGACCAAATTTTAAATCTTAAACTATTAAAACCTAAAAACTAAGAAGATAATTTCTTGTTTCAATTATTCACATAAATAAAATGTTAAATATTACTTCACATTAATATGCCATATAAAACAACAATTGTTTCTTAATGGATATGTTTAATCACATGAGAATCCTAATTGATCAATATTTCAATTAAAACCCTAAACCCTAATAGTATTTATCATATTTAAATCTTTTGAAAATAATATAGTGTTAAATCCATCATTACTTCTATCTTCAATTTAGTAATTATCATGTTAATAATGAAATCAAAATGTAGAAACCTAATTCTAATATAAACAAGAATCTTGGTCCCATCATTTTATGTGATCATCCTAAAATAGTTCCAATCCTAAAACCCTAGTGGTTTAGCCCTTATGATCATAGCCACTTCACCTTTACATGTAAGACCTTAATAAACAACCAATGAGTGCATACTCATGACCCACTAAAATAAAACTAGGTACAATTCACATGAGACCATCATTTCATGTCTTTATTGTTGGTTAACACCTATATGATCCACTAGTGCCACCTAGATATAAACCCTAGCTTGATACCACATGTTAGCACTATTGATCACCATTCTTATATACGACACCATTGAAATACTCCTAAACCATCAAACCCTAGAAGAACCATGGAGATCGATCCTAGTACCAATCTTGTGTAGTAATACACATCACACTTTACTATTCCACTTGAACCCTATTCGAGGCGGTGATAAACCATCTAGTTTAGAAGCAATTAGAGATTACTTAGTGAAGCAAATAAGAAACCATAGTAAAACCTAATAGCTAACTTATGAAACCACCTTGACAACCATCCTTTGATATGATACCATAATCAACCATAGAAGCCCATAGTTCTTATGTAAAATACTTATTATTTCTTAATCAATATGTTCTTCAAAAGTTATTCTTTTGAAGTATAATATAAGTAATCATCAACCATGTCCTGTAGAACTTAAAATTGACAATTGTTCTTTACATATTATTCCACTACTATTCTTTGTGTGTATGATTGTTATGATGCATTATATCACTTGTTTATACTATAATGTCATCAACCCTAATAAGAACCTTGTTTGAGAACCATCCTAAAAGTGCAACACACCCTAAAGAAATCTTTACAACTTATACATCCTAAATCATCAAGGTTAGGTTACGCTCGGGGCGATTGCATCTCATATTATGCATTATAGCATCTTTGCCAGTTCTTTAAACATTGTCCTTACCGGACAATGATGGTATTTCAGAATTTGGAGTTCTCACGAATCGAAGCTTTTGCCTGCATAATCTTGCAGATCAAGAAAGGCAAGTTCATCGCTTGCTCATGTCATTTGATTATTTTTATCAAATTATATGCAAAGTACTATACTTATCACTCTTGCATTGAAAAGCAAATATTATTTTACAATTATGAATATGACTATGTGGTGGGCAATGGAACCATGGTATGTGTTGATTGGTGGAGGTTCCATTGCACGGGTACTATTCATCTAGGACTAAGTACCAATGCCGTCCGGTGATTCTAGCGCCGTACATACCGCGTTGACCATAAGATCTATAATGGCTGCAGGGAAGTCAGGCTGTATCTTTTCCCTCTCGCATGCCAACGGACTGGTAATAAGGGTTGCCGTATCGAGTCTATCTTTGGTAAAGGTGGGGACATGTGGTCCTGCACGATCTACCATTAGATATAGGAGAGGGTAGACTTATTATCGGTCTATGAAGGATTGTAAGGGTTGTCAGGATCGGTCTATCTATGGTGTATAGAACAGGGCACATAAGTTGTTCGGGTCGGTCTATCTTTGGTAAAGGTGGGGACATGTGGTCCTGCACGGTCTACCATTAGATATAGGAGAGAACAAGTGCTCGTGTTAGTCTACCCATAGATATAGGAGAGGACAGGACTTACAAAAGGGTGGGTCTGCGAGGTCGCGGAGAAGGCAGTGATTGGCTTGGATCTTACACCTGGCCCCACACCAAGGAAGTGTGGACGGGAAAGCGCACCCGGTTGGTATCAAGGATAAGTTCTCTTATGGGAAAAGTAACGCACCTCTGCGAGAGGATATCGAATTGTGATTGTCACTCCTTGTTCGGGAAGGGAGCTGCCGAACGCGGCAGGAAAGGAATTCCATGAAGTTCTAGTCAACCTGTGAAGGCCGACGGGCATAGTTTTCAGAATAAAATAAACCTTTTGAAGAAATGTTTATGAAAACTTGCATTGCCTATGACTTTACGGTACGTGGCTGTAGCTAGTGCATGATACACCTATTTCCCTAATATGAACTTGCTGAGTACGCTCGTACTCATCCCACTCTTAAATCCCTGCTTAGCTATGGAGGCACCGAAGGAGAATCTACCGTGGAACTCGAATACAAAGGAGTCAAGCTGCAACAAGATGAAGAGTTCAAGCAAAGGAGTCAATGAAGTCAAGCTGCTGCAGCAACTAAAGTGGAAACTTAGACTAGTAATAGAAGGGAGCCTTTCCCTAATCTTAGCACCTAAGTAGCTAGAATTCTGTAGCAAGCCTAGTATCTCTGGAGATAGTGATAACAATAAGTTAGACTACGAGTCGTACTTCTGGAGCTTTATTTGAAGTTGTACCTCACTGTAAAGTAGGAGGCTGTGTTGATCTTCTGTAAACAGCTTGTGTATCCTTCTATAGACATACCTTGGACTCGCATATGTTTCTGTTGTACCACTCTGAGGGATGTAATATGAGTGGAACGGTGTTTCACTTATGTTATGTCAACGACTTGTGTACTACACCATGCAGTGGTACGCTGGGTCACCACAGGAGATGAGATGCTCGCGTCCCTATTAATATAGGTCGGAGGCAGGGCGACGGCCGAGCCACGCGGGGCATCGCCATTACTACGCGCGCCACGCGAGGAATCGCCATTAACGAGGAAGCCGAGGCACGCCATTAACGCGGCCATGCAAAGGCTGCAGCGCGCCGCCCGGACGTAATGCCGCGGAAGACGAAGCAGTTGTGTCGCTACTAGGCGGGCCCGTGCGAGGACCGAGCGGACACTTTGCACGTCTGCGCAGCGTCCGCAGAGACGCAAACCTGGCGCATATTTGGGCCAGGTTTGCGTCTCCGCGGACGGCCCGGTCACTTTGCGTCGCGCCGCTGGAGGTGGTGCAAGACGCATTTTCGGTCACGGCGGACACTCAGCGTCCGTTTGCGTTGCGCCACTGGAGATGCCCTTAAGATCAAGGCACGCATCTTCAGCCGTTGGGCTCCCCAGACCGAAATCCGGCGCTATTTAGCGCTGTATAGATGTATAGATGTAATTTTTGGCCTGGGGAGCCCATTTTCCCAGCGGCGAGCCTAGGACAGATGATTTTTTTTTGACAAATAACGACAAATTAAGAATAAACAAGGCGAAATTCGTTCAAACATAAACAAAATTTAAAGATATTTAACATATATAGGCGAGTTCGTACATATATAGGCCGAATTCGTACATATATTTAAATTCGGCCAGATGGAAATATAAACTAAAATTGAAAAACAGCGTGCCGAAACGGCGTCGGCGCCGACGGCGGCATCCCCAGGACGGGGGAGTTGCCGGCCTCGATGTGTGTAAGCACACCGGCGAGCGTGCGGCCCGGCGCACCCCACCAGCGGCGGCGGCCGGCGGCGTTGTTACGCGCTGGAGGAGGGGAGGACCGCCGTACGCTGCGAGTTCCCATTCGTGCCGGAGACGGAAGAAATCGTTCCAGGCGTCGTAGTTGTTGGCGAGGTACCGCTCCTCCGCGCGCTGCTCCTCGCTGAGGGTGACCCGCACAGCATCGATAGCGGCGTCGAGCTCGTCGCCTCCCCCCGCACTCAAGCGCCATCCTCCGGGCACGCGGAAGTCCGGCGGCGCCGGGTAGCCCGCCATGTGCAGGAGTCCCGCCTCCCACTGGTGTAGGGAACGGCGGCCGAAGCTGTTGTTCGCTGCGCCTTCGCCGTGGCCGAGGCGGATTGGGGAGAGAAGACAGGGCTGGGGAGAGGAGGGAGACGGCGGTGCTGAATGCGGCCAGACGCGGTAGATTCCGCGATAAATAGAAAGAGCCGCGCGTGAATCCGAGGCGACGGTATTAACTCGATGCGTGGAAGCTACACGTCCGGCGAAGACTGACCGGCGGCAGGATTTTGAAGCGCGCGGAAGACGATTGGCCTCTGTCGCCGATAATTCGGGGCCACCATCCGCGCGGGAAGTTTTCTCGACGTTTCCTGCGCTTTCGTTTCGTCCGGACTTCCCGAGCGCTCCCCGGGGGGGGGGGGTGCGATGATGACCTGGGACTCGCCGGACGGATGAAAGCCCAAATCCGAGCGAAAACGAGGTTCCGGGGGCGCGTCTAGGCTGTTTTCGTCCATCCAGATGAAAAAAAGAGGTTCTGGGGGCCTTCCCGGGGAGACGGCGGAGATGCTCTCAAGCTTCAGGAGCTAGACGCATTTCATGTACCAAAAATAATTGCGCGTATCTGTTTGCGTTTCCCATTGAAAATGTGCAATATGTAAAATAAATTGTCCATACAAAATAGCAGAAATAGATGTCCTAAATACAATATTATTACATCCAAATAATTGTCAAAGTCTACATGCATTACATGCATGAAAATACATATAGTCGTAGTTCACAATTAACAAATGAAAGTCGATGAGTCCATCTCTTGATGCCCAGCCAATACCTTGATGGTCAATCAAATTCTTTTGGAGGCGTTTGAGAATATTACTGTAAGAGATGTTCATATTCACGAACACCTCACAGGTTCCTGCCTAGGGTTTGGTTCAACCAACTTATTCTGAAAGTTCCATCCGTGTTTATGATGGCCATGAGGATGCTCTATCTCGATGATCATGTTGTGCATGATCACACAATAGGTCATTATGTCATGCACGGTCTGAAAAGACTATGTTCTAGCCGGTGACGAACAATAGCTTATCGAGCTTGGAGCATACCAAATGTCTGCTCCACATCTTTCTTACAAGCGTCTTGCATCTTTGCAAACCTCTTATCTTTCTCCATTTGAGGATTACGGGTTGTCCTCACTAATGTGGTCTAGTCAATATAAATGCCAAAAACAAGATAATATGGCTTGTTATATACATTTCCATTGATCTCATAGCTCACCATAGGAGCAGTGCCTTCCATATGCCGGTTGAACGTCGGAGAGCAGTTGAGCAAATTCTTGTCATTGTGGGAACATGCCATGCCAAAGAAAGAGTGCCAAATCCACAAATTCTGCGATGCCACTGTCTCAATAATAACGGTGCATCCCTCGGCATGGCCGATGTACTGACCCTGTCATCCAAATGGACAGTTCTTCCACCGCCATGCAATCGATGCTACCAATCATGCCCGGAATCCCTCTAGCATCATTGATCGACAACATGCGTCTAGTGTCCTCAATAGTTTGGGCTCTCAAGTACAGTTCACTGAACACCTCATTCACGGCTCCACAAAACCGGTACATAGATTCAAGGCATGTGCTCTCACTCATTTGTAGGTACTCATCGAAGATATCACCAGGAATTTCATTTGAAAGCATGCGAATAGCTAC
Source organism: Lolium rigidum (assembly GCF_022539505.1). Classification (NCBI taxonomy): domain Eukaryota; kingdom Viridiplantae; phylum Streptophyta; class Magnoliopsida; order Poales; family Poaceae; genus Lolium; species Lolium rigidum. Next base: position 64,748,269 of record NC_061514.1, read on the forward strand.
GGAGCATTTCTGGTAAGAGGTGAGACCTAGCTTACCAGCGGTATCGGGCCTACATTGGAAATAGGGAGCGTAGTCTCCACCTCCCTGTAGAATAACCATGAACAGGTCTCTTGACATCCGATAGCAGCGCCGGAACATGTTCTCTTAGTACACCGGATCGGTGAGGAGGAAGTAGTCTCTGTAGAGCCGAGCATGCCCACCGACTCGGTTGCGCGGCACTTTTCCCTGGAGGCCCTTCGTCGAACCAACGCCACGAAGGCCTCACCCTATTATCCGGTGAGCAATGCTACAAAGGCCTAGCTCACTTGTCCACTAAGGGATTTTCTCGAGGTGAAAACTAGGCCTTTACAAGGTTCTTGGGGCACACATCCACAACCGAATTGAAGGCTCCCAATAGGTGTAAAAACACAAACAACTAGGGTTTCCAAAAAAAAGATCAAATCAATCACAAACAACTAGGGTTTCCAAAAAGAGAACACTAGCAAAGGGTCCTTCAAACAAATGAGGGGTAAATGTAAATCGCTTCGGTGAAAATGTAGATCAATGTATTCTCCTTTGATTCTCCAAATATCAAGAGCTTTGGATGGTTGAAGGAGGATATCAAGTGAATCTTGTATTTCTTGTGGCTCAATAATGGTGGATGAACTTGTGAGACAGTGAGCAATCTAAGCTTGAGGATATACCCCGACCAAATTGAGCCGTTGCAGAAATATCCGGGGTCAGGCAAAATATCCGACCAAATATTCTAGGGTATACTAAGAGCCCGGCCGCAAATTCCTTAGCCGATTTTCAGGGGCCAAGTATTTGCAAATATCCGGCCCCGGATTATCCGGCCTGGGGCATTTTTCCTGCTTCCTTTTTCTTGCTTTTCAACACAAATTCGATCACTGAAAGTTCTGCACCATATCGACGCACATTAATGTATCACACATGTTGTCATCAAACTATAAAGTTAGCGAGATGTTCTTTCAGGATGCGCGTTGGGCCGTCCACCGGGTGCACGCGCCTACGTGGAGTTCCAGTGGGAGGCTGCCGTCCGCCGTCCGCCGCGTGAAGACGGAGCGTGTCGAGCTCGAGTATGAGGAGCTCGCCCTCGGTTGTCGTTCGCCGCCGTGCCAGGTGAGGTATCCAGGGGCGATTTTTGGTACAATTTGTGTTGTGATAGTTTAGAGCATCTCCAGCCGCGTCCCCCAAAGCGTCCCCCAAACCGCGCCGGATTGAGCGTTTGGGGGACGTGTTTTGTTCGTGCCGCGTTTGGGGGACGTCGCTCCCCAGCCGCGTCCCCCAAACATTAAAAATAATTTTTTTAACACATAAACCATTTATATCAAATGTAGCATATGAAAAAAAATGTTTTCGAGGATTGTTTTCAAATTAAATTACAACAAACAATAAAACAAGTAATCAAATATAATAAAAAGGGCTAGATGATACATCAAGGTGCCACGGTATTTCCTTTGATCCTCCACAAATGCTCAACGAGATCGGCTTGAAGTTGCTCATGCACATTAGCTGTCACGGATCTCTGCGTGCATGGCGAGAAAATCAGCAAAATCTGCGAGCAACTCATGATCAACCTCCGTGAGAGGGCCTTGACACTCATAGGGACCAACATGTGACCTAACATGATTCTTGCGGTCATCCTCGATGATCATGTTGTGCATGATCACACAAGCCTGCATCACCTCCCACATTTGGTCGTGAGACCAGCTTAGAACAGGGTACCGGACAATGGCAAATTGTGCTTGAAGCACACCAAATGCCCGCTCGACATCCTTCCCGCAAGCCTCCTGTCGTGTAGCAAAGTGAGAATTCTTCGGACCTGATGGATTCGAGATTGTTTTGACAAAAGTGGCCCATTTTGGATATATACCATCGGCTAGATAATAGCCTTTGGTATATTGGTGGCCATTGATCTCATAGTTGCATGGTGGAGCATGCCCTTCCACTAGTCTGCTGAACACCGGAGACCGCTGCAACATGTTGATGTCATTGTGTGATCCCGCCATGCCAAAGAAAGAAGGCCAAATCCACAGGTCATAATCTGCCACGACTTCAAGCACCACACTCGCAATATCCATGACGCCCTTTGTATATACCTTGCCAAGCAAACGGGCAGTTCTTCCATGCCCGGTGCATGCAATCGATGCTTCCAAGCATTCCGGGAAATCCTCCGGCAGCATTTTGTGCCATGATCCTTGCGGTCTCTTCCTCGGTTGGCCCTCTCAAGTAGTATTTGCCAAACTTTCCCACCACGGCTCGGCAAAACTTGTACATGCACTCAATGGCGGTAGACTCACTCATGCGAAGGTAGTCGTCCCGTGTATCGGCAGTGCTCCGTATGCAAGCATCCTCGTGGCGGCGGTGCACTTCGAATGGATGAGAACCCGAGAACGCCTACGGCGTCGACCTTGAGCTTGAAGTAGGGGTCGAACTCTCGAACGCCGTGGAGGATATTCATGAACGAGGCCCTTGCTCATCCCGTACCGGCGCCGAAAATTGTCGGCATGTGTTGCCCCGTCCGTGAAGTAGTCGTTGTGCGGCATGGCATGCCCCTCCATCCTCTGCCGGGGCTTCGACTTCCTTCTTCCCGGCCTTGATCCTCCGCGGCGCGGCCTCTTCCCTCTTCTCCGCCTCGGCGTCAAGCATGTCCCGGAGGGACGCGATGATCGGCAAATGCTCCCGCGGGTCGTCGTCGAACGCTTGCTCGTCCTCCGGCCGGCAGGGCAACCATCTCATCGTCGCCGTCCATGGCTAAAGCAAAATCAATGGTTAAAATTGCGCCGAGGCGGACGACGCAACAAACAGCGACCAATCGCGCCTACACGGCAAGTCGTCGAGCACCTTCGTGCGCGGAGGTGGGGCGGATTTGACGGCGCGTTCGGGACGCGCCGGCGGCGACGCGGCGGCGGCACGACCGGCGGGAGCCCCGGCCGCGACAACGGTGCCGACTCGCGGCACGGATCGGACGCCCAAACGGCCGGGAAATCCGGCGGCGGCGGTGGGGTGGGAGGCGCGGGAAGGAAGGAAGTCGACGAGAAAAGAGGCGCGAACCAACGGTTTATGCAAATAGTCGCCGACATGTGGGAGCCCGCCTCGCTTTTCGTTGTGTCCGGCGTCCCCCGAGCGTCCCCTGTGGGACGGGGACGGGCTCGGGGCGCCGGACACCGTATCGGGCCGCGCCGGACAAAAATGGGCTTTGGGGGACGCGGCTGAGCACGCTTTTGTCCGCGCGCCCAAATCCCTTTGGAGGACGCTTTGGGGGACGCGACTGGAGATGCTCTTAGATAGCTAAATATAGGTTTTTATTTTGCGTGTTCGTCCATTTTGCTTCTCGAATCGCGAAGAATTGAGCGATGAATTCAAATGTGATCATTGTAAATTCCCGTGAATTATGTTTTTTCTAATTTCTCAACTCTGAGTATGGTTTCTGATCTGCGCTGCGTCTGGTTGAGCGTGTACCCACGTATTCAGTTGACTATACTCGCGTATTCGGTAGAGTATACTCGCCTTTTTACAGTTCCTAATTTAGCATATGTGCTATAGTTGCTATAAAAAGACCTAGCGTTGAACTGAACTTTCGTGGAAATGCTAATTGGGGCCTGGATGCTTGATTGGACGGCACACATTTATGTATAACTGCTAAAATGGTGTCCAAAATACCCTAGAAAATAAGTTAAACTCTAAACCGAGCACACGGCCGTGATCCTCAACTGTAAGGACTAGGCTTAATTAATCTCACGTGCCCGCTTTCGTTGTTTGTGTCCAACAAGACGCGACGTATTCACGGGCGCCGCGATCGACGATGGGGAGCATGTGCGGAGTACAACTTCGGCTTTTCGTTGTGTTCCACGGCATAACAGTTAAGTGCGTCCAAAGCTTGCAGCACGGCCAAATAACAGCTAAGCTAAGTTGATCCATCCATGCAAATATTAGTTTTAGACTTTTAGTGTGCTCTGCTGCAAGATGGAAAGCTGATCATGCTGGCCCTGGGATCCACCACGGTAAGACATCCATCCACCAGTCACAAAGTCACAAAGCATAATCACCTGTCAAAATGGATACTTGTGGTTCTCGGGTGCACCTTGCTTGCGTCCACAACTCTACATACAGTGACCGAATATGACAACAGTCACTAGGGATTGCTGCTTCTTTGCGTCTAAATACAGTGACTGAATATGACAACAGTCCTTCCTTCAGATGCATCTAATGCTCGGAATGGAATGAATGGATACACTGACACTGAGGCTGTGTCCATCGGGGTTTTCTCTGTTGACCGAATCGATTCTTTTTTGTTCTTGTGTGCACTTTGATACATTTGTGCTTGTGTGGAGCCTGGACTATGCAACACCCCATGTGAAGTTTTCCAGACATGGGCCAGCACTGAGAAGGAGTTACAGGGCCGAGCCCATCTGCTCATTTGTAGTTTAAGGCTCCTCTCCGGTCTCAGCCTCTTGGGACACTGGACTCTGTAGGAATACCACTGCAGAGGGAGGGCCATCTTCCTCCCGAGTTCGTCCGTCTCGGGTCCCCTTTCCTACATTAATAAAAAGTTATCGTTAAAAGATAATCGATAATATGAAAATAAAATCATTGAAATGCCGTTGCCCTCTTTCTTTTTAAGCTTTAGTTTGGTCCAAAAGATAGGCATGATTTTGGCATTGGTAGTTCAAAGTTATCATCTGATATTCTATCAATATCAATGCTCACTGGATTTGACAGGTTAGTTCTTTTGCTCATTTTCGAACCATATATAAATATCACTTGTCGCAACTCACAAGGCTGTAAGCGATTGAATGGAAGGAAGGTCTATCACATGTGACGAATCTGAGATATTTGTTGGTATCTTCCTACACATTTTTTTCTTATGATTCTTGATAGATTGGACATCAAGGCTCTGCAAGCTTGGGTTTTGAGATACTACATTCTTGGTATCTTCCCATATATTTGGTTATCTTGGAGAAATTTGTTTTGCTTTAAAAAAAATAGTTGACATGCATGTGAGGTTCTTCCGTATTCTTGCAAACATTTTTCGAGGATCGTTTCATTGAAAAGGTAAGGGTTGAAGAGTACACTTCTCCTAAGAGGGATCAAAGGTTACAAAACAGGATGCATCAATGCACATCCCAGGTCATCGGTAAGATTGCTCACAGACCGGTGGCAGCTTCATCCTTTATCGCGTCTAAAAAGCTTGCGACAGAAGGCCAGTCTCCCTCAAACACACAACCATTACGGTGGTTCCAGATCATTCATGGGGTGAGGAGCACGGAAGAGGCAAGGCCCTTGAGGAGCGGCTCGGGGGTGGTTGGCTTGGTGAGGCTCCACCAGTCCATGAAGGAGGTGGTGCAATCCGGTGGCCTACAAGTCATCCTTAGAACCTCCTGCCAAATCTGTTGCGAGAAGGGCTGAGGCATGGTTTCCAGCTCCTGATCACAAAGGAGGCAAGCATGGTGATTTTGGAGTCCTTGGCGTTGCAGGCGAGGTGCGGTCCAGGACCGGTCTTGGTTGGCAAGCCAATGAAATACTTTGACGCGAGGGGCTGCTAATGTGCATATATACTTGAAAGCCAGAGCTTGGAGACGAAAAGAGGGTGCTGGACCACAGCCCCTCACGGTCATGCGTATATGCTTGCTACCGAGGGGAAACTAATGTTGCGCTCTAGCTTTTTCTACGCATTTTGGTTCGAGGCTTCCGCCTCAAGGGCTATGCTCATTAGCCTGCCATTGGCACCCGCGGTGGCATCTTGGGTGCTATGGGATGAAAATATCGTGCATGCCTCCGACATTTTCTTAGGCGCCTATTGCATATCCATGACCTTTACTCATATCCGCGGAGCCACGTCCTTTAGGCTCACTTCCATCTATGGCCTGACTAAGCACAACCGCAAGGAAGCCTTCTTCGCGGAACTCCTTTCCCAAAAGCCTACAGCGGACACTAGATGAATTGCGAATGGAGATTTCAACCAAATTTACCGCGCCCAGGAAAAAACAAACGAACTTCAAACCGACACCATATCAACCACTTTAGAGATACCCTCCAACTTTGTGAGCTCACTGAGGTTCCACTTCAAAACCGTCGTTTCACTTGGAGCAACGAAAGAGCAAATCAAACCTTCAGCAAGCTGGACTATGTTTTTGGCAACGCTAAATGGGATCCCTCCTTTGATGGGCACATTCTCAACGCTCTTTCCTCTTTGCTCTCGGACCATTTCCCATTACTTTTGGCGCCTTCAAATGGACCTTCAAGACTGTGTGCTTTCAAATTGGAAAACTTTTGGACCAAGATGTCAGGTTTCCAACATGTGGTGAATGAAGCTTGGTCCGAGCATGTCCCTCACATGGAGCCTTGTCATGTTCTCTTCCACAAGCTAAAAAGGTTGATGTTAATATTGAAAAAGTGGAGAAAATCCTTTGTCTCAAACACAAAGTTACACCTTCACATGACCCTCCAAGTCATCCTTCGCCTTGATGTGGCTCAAGAATCTCACACTCTCTCAAACAATGAATGGGACCCCTCCTTTGATGTGCACATTCTCAACGCTCTTTCCTCTTTGCTCTTGGACCATTGCCCATTACTTTTGGCGCCTTCAAATGGACCTTCAAGACCGCGTACTTTCAAATTTGAAAACTTTTGGACCAAGGTGTCGGGTTTCCAAAATGTGGTGAATGGAGCTTGGTCCAAGCATGTCCCTCACGTGGAGCCTTGTCGTGTTCTCTTCCACAAGCTAAAAAGGTTGGGGTTAAGATTGAAAAAATGGAGCAAATCCTTCGTCTCAAACACAAAGTTGCACCTTCACATTGCCCTACAAGTCATCCTTCGCCTTGATGTGGCTCAAAGAATCTCGCTCTCTCTCAAATGATGAATTTTGACTTGCGGAAGAGATTAAAGAGGCAGGTCATTAGTTTGGCGGTGCTCGACCGAGCTAGGAATATTCAATGTGTTCGCATAAAGTTTCTAAGGGAGAGTGACGCAAACACAAAAAAATTCACACAAAGGTCAATTCTCTTTGAAGGAAGAATTTATCCAAATGATTGCTAACGGGCAAGGGTGTGTCAACAATCATGAGGAGAAATAGAGCTTGATCAAGAACCACTTTGCCGCGGTTACGGTAAAAGGCCCTACTCGCCTTAGAGATTTTAATTGGGTCAGTATGGCCTTCCCTCCTTGCGATCTTGAGAGCCTGGGTGACAGTTTTTCGGAGGTTGAGGTGCTTGCGGCTATCAAGCCGGTGCCTAGTGATAAAGCTCCCGGTCCGGATGGTTTCATGGGTGCCTTCTATAAGGCTTGTTGGCCAACTATTAAAGAGGATGTCATGCGAGTCATTCACCTCTTCTCAAACGTTCACGTGGAAAACTTCCATTGGCTCAATACCTCAAATATTGCACTCTTGCCAAAGAAGGATGGTGCGGAGGCTCTTACGGACTTTCGGCCAATAAGTTTGATTCATTGTGTGGAAAAGATCATTGCCAAGATGATGTCCATACAGATACAGCTCGCTCCCCACATGAACACCCTCATTTCAACTTCCCAAAGTGCTTTCATAAAGTCTAGAAGCATCCACGACAACTTCTCGGGAGTCCGAAACTATGTTCGAAAGGTTGCACCAGGCCAAGACTCCCACCATTCTTCTAAAGTTTGACATTAAGAAGGCTTTCGATTCGGTGAGATAGGACTTTTTGCTTGATTTTTTTTTTCGAAATAGGGAAACTCCCCTGCCTCTGCATCAATTGATGCATGCGGCGTTTTATTGCGAACGTCTCTAACGAGTAGCATTATTACAACCTTATTACAACTCAAGGATCACTCAAGGTCTCCACGTGGATAAGCCACCTAAAAACACTCAGAAAACTACTGGAGAACATATCTATGTGAGACTCTGAAAGGATCGTATGCCGCACCTAGAGGGGGGGGGGGGTGAATAGGTGCTAACCAATTTTTAGTTCTTTTTCAATTTAGGTTTGACACAAAGGTAAATTCTCTAGATATGCAACTAAGTGAATTTACCTAGATGACAAGGTTATCAACTAAACAAGATATAGCTACGCAATATATAGGAGATAGAGTGGGATAGAGGTAACCGAGAGTGTAGCACGCGTTGACACGGAGATGATTCCCGTAGTTCCCTTCCTTTGCAAGAAGGTACGTCTACGTTTGGAGGAGTGTGGTTGCTACGCAAGCCAAACCAACGAGCCACGAAGGCTTCACTCGGATCTCCCGTGAGCAACGCCACGAAGGCCTAGCCCACTTCCACTAAGGGATTTCCTCGAGGCGGAAACCGGGCCTTTACAAGGTTCTTGGGGCACACATCCACAAGCTGAATTGGAGGCTCCCAAATCTGTAACAATACAACAATCAACAACAACACATCAACAACAAATCAACTAGGGAACCAAATAGGAACACTAGCATGAGATCCCTCAAACAAGTGAGGGGAAATGAAGAACGCTTCGGTGAGGATGTAGATCGGTGGCTTCTCCTTCGAATCCCCAAAGATCAAGAGCTTTGGTTGGGGGAGGAAGGAGATCTTGCAAATCTTGTGTTTCTTGAGGTGGCTCTAATGGTGGTGTAGCTTGGCGAGAATTCTTGAGCAATGATTGAGCAAAGAGGTAAGGAAGAAGAAGAGGGGTATAAATACCCCTCCCCAAAATCCAGCCGTTGGGACTTCGGGGGCCGGATAATCCGGCCTAAGTTGGGGCCGGATAATCCGCCCCCCGGATAATCCGGCCGCAAGAACAAAACCGTGACATTGTCCGGCCAAATATCCGGCCCTATGCCGAGCCACATTTCTTCCGGTCCTTAGCCAAAAACGGGGGCCGGATATTTACGAAATATCCGGCCCGGATAATCCGGCCCCGGTACAATACGGGACATTATCCGGGCAAATGTCCGGCCCCCATACAGAGCTGCTTTTCCTCGAAGACTTAGCCAAAATTGGGGGGGCCGGATATTGTTGAAATATCCGGCCCGGATTATCCGGCCTGGCCAACAATTTCTGAAGACTTTTGACAGGTGATCAAATCCAACACACATGTAAATATCTATGTAATCCCTGTACCACTTAAGCAGACATTAGTGTATCACATATATTGACATCAAACACTCAAAACATAATATGAGAGATGTTCTTTCAATCTCCCCCTTTTTGGTGTTTGATGACAATATACGGATTTGCAAGAGAATAACTCTAGAGACAAACATGATGGCAACAACATAGAGGCACTCCCCCTACATGTGTGCATATAAGTAACTTGCATTTGAATACAAATACACAACACATAGGATTGAGGTGCCTCAACACTAGAGATATCCATCACGACCTCTTACACGAGACATAAACAAATATGAAGTTGAGATAGGATGCAAGAAATCATACCCATGTGTAGATATAAGATACGGAGATATAACATCACACATAATATAGCATCCTTGATCTCAACATATAGAAATCCGAAAGCCATAACAATGTCTCACACTTAACAATGTCTCACACCACATAGCACATAGTTTTAAACGACACAACCAAAGCAAATAGTGCAAATACGAGGGAACACAAGCAATAAAGGAATGGTAAACGCAAATGCTTGTGCCCAAACCATGCAAATCCCCGAGGTAGTTCCTAATAGAACACTTCTCCCCCTTTGGCATCGAAACGCCAAAAAGGGGACAAGCGCGATGCTACTCGTCCCATGGGAATCACTCGGAGGCATAATCATCATCGGACTCGTCTGCCGCTTCCTCTTCTTCATCTTCAGTGTCAGGTGCATCCGGGGAGCGGCGAGAGGTGTTGGACCTATGAAGGCAGTCATCCAGTTCACTCCAAGGAACCTGTGCAGAGTGCCATGCACTGTAACCCTGGTGAGCTGGAGGCTGAGGCGGGGGTCCTTGATCACCACTGAGCTTGTGAAGAATAACCGCCTGAGTGTGCTTAATTTCAGAACGCTCTCGGCTAGCAGCATAGTTTTCCTTGTGTATCTCGATGTTCATGCACAAGATGTGACGCTGAAACCAACTAAGCCGGCTCACTTGCTTCCTCATAGCCGGGACATCAGGGTGACGAGCAGGGGCAAAGCCACTAGAGCGAGCATCATGCATGAAAGTGTCAGGAGCAGGTACGGCTGAGGAGACTGGCTTGAGCTTGTAGGGCTTCTTGACATGGTGCTTCACCAAAGGATACCCACTAATGTCTTCACCAACCTTAGCAACAGAGTTGTTGATGAGAAGCTGAATGTAGGGAGCATAGGGAATGGTGGTCCGGGAGACCATGGCATCATGGATCTCATGGAAGATAAAGTCCATGATATCAAGAGTGTAGTCCCGATCTTCATTCTCATCACGAGCACACTTATAGCTGAGGTGCATAAGGTCCACAAGGGTTCCCCGAAGAGCATCATTGTTGCCACCACTTGGGCAAATGGTGGCCCGAAAGAACCGAAGCAACTGACTGTATATGGGAAGCAGCCCCTTAGCTTGACCAATCTTTCCCGCCGAGGTGTAGAGATGCACAAGAGCATTCTTATCCGTCCGTTGCGGTCCATGAAGTCGACGACCCCCATCAACGGGAACTCCAAGAACACCGAGCAAGCCGACGCGAGTGGCACCGCAGTGAGAGGAGCCGATCATCCATTCCATGGTGTGTTCTTCATCTTTCCCGATTGCCAAAGTGGCAAAGAACGCTTCACCAAAGCCGGGCTAAAGTCACACCGAATCTTCATGATATCATGCAGGCCCAACTTTCCAGCTACCCGAGATAGCATCTTCAAAGTGATCGTTGATCGCAGAATGTCCACATCGATAGCTTGCATGGGTCTCAGATTCTTCATGGGCTCATAGATGTCCATGAAGATGAACTCCTGCTCAGCGCACCAATATCTCCTGCCCGCTATGTCTTCATCCCTTGGGACATCATCATACCAGTTCTTCTGACGGATAGCGGAGTAAGAAACTGGGTCCATGGTCTTGTAGTTCTCCCTCACTTCCTTGTTCTTCCGCCTTGAGGTGACGGACTTGCGAGGTGCATTGGGGGCAAACTCATCACTAGAGCGATCATGCCTTTGGCGTCTCCGACCACCCCGAGAAGCACCACCTGTGAGAAGCAAAGGCGGGTAGCAAAGGAAAGGTAATGCTCATAAGTCATGTAAGATACGAGTAATATACTCGAGAAACATGCAAACAAGTCGGTACACATCTAGACATGATAGATTGAAGCAAGCTGCAGCGGCGATGAAGCTCCGGGCCGGATAATCCGGGGTCCCCGGGGGCGGATAATCCCGGCCGGGCCGGATAATCCGGCCGGCTCGAGGGGCGGAAAATCCGGCCCTTCGAGATGTGCAGTTTTCCAATCAAAAACATGTCTAAAACTAGATCGGCCTCATAGCATGCAAGAGGAGTACACTACACACGATTTGGAACAACTAGACACCAATTCCACCAAGAAAATAGCACATATAAAACACAACATCTAGGGTTAGAGATTGTGAATCATACCCACATCCATTGTGGAAACCGCTTGGAGGAGAAGGTAGCTAGGGAGGAGATCCACCCGATCCACCCAAGAACTCCGAGAGGGGGCGGACGGAGCGGCTCCGGCGAGGAGGAGGAACTCCGGCGGCTTGAGGAGGAAGAAGGGGGGCGCGTGGGGGAACTGATTGGTAAGCCAACCGTTCACCCCGTGGCCTCCCTTAGTCCTCCCGCAAAACGCCCAGGCCGGATAATCCGGCCCAAAGTGAGGGCGGATAATCCGGCCCGGCCGGATAATCCGGGCACCACGGGGGCGGATTATCCGGTGTTCCGGAAAATTCCGGAATCACCGTAAATCCAGCCTATCTTTAATTGGATATTTGCGAACCCATATGTGATGCAATATACTATCACGTCATATATGAGATGCATATTTACCAATAAGATTGGGGCAACCTAGATCATCCGACCGAGAAACCTCAAACTCCAAGTTTTTTACCAAACATGACAAATGAGCAAGATGGAAATGGCTTATAGGAGGGAGTAGGCTTAGGTTGAAGAAGATACAAACCTGTTAATGGTACATGATCACTCAAGTTTGCAAGATATGAGCAAATAAGGCCAAACTAGAGTGATTTCCCATAAGAACATGGAGTTGTCAAATAAAAGGCGATAAGACTCAAATAACTCCAACTCTTCACAAAGAAGAGTGTGGTGGCCTAGGCCACCATATATGAGTGTTATGGCATGGCACCGCGAAGATGTATCTTGGGCCCAAAACCACTACTCATCATTGAAGCTCACATATCATTATATGATATAAAGAGAATGATTTCTTTTAATGTTGGCATTATGGGGGAGGGATAGCTCAATAGTTTAAACCGCACTCCCCCTATTTCCATGCCCACATCTAAACCAAATAAAGTTTTGAGACAAAGGTGTGTTTGCAAGATGGTCAAGCTATACTCCTTGAATCAATGATATTTAGCTCATTCCTCAAATAAGAGAACCTTGCTTCATCAAGAGGCTTCGTGAATATATCGGCAAGTTGATCTTTGGTAGGAACATAGATGAGCTCAATATCACCACGGGCAACATGATCCCTAATGAAATGATTCCGGATCTCAATATGCTTCGTTCTTGAATGTTGCACCGGATTATAGGCAATCTTGATGGCACTTTCATTGTCACATAATAGAGGCACTTTGTCACAAATGACACCGTATTCCTTTAAAGTTTGCCTCATCCATAACAATTGAGTGCATCCACTTGCGGCGGCAACATATTCGGCTTCGGCGGTGGAGAGAGATATACAATTTTGCTTCTTAGAAGACCAACACACCAAGGACCTACCAAGGAATTGGCAAGCCCGGAAGTTGATTTCCTATCATCCTTGTCACCCGCCCAATCCGCATCGGTATAACCATTGAGAATAAAACTTGAGCCCTTGGGGTACCAAATACCATATCTTGGGGTATCAACCAAATATCGAAAGATTCTTTTGAGAGCCATCATGTGGCTCTCCTTAGGAGAAGCTTGATACCTTGCACACACACCAACACTCAACACTATGTCCGGCCTAGATGCACAAAGGTAAAGCAAGGATCCAATCATGGAGCGGTATACCTTTTGATCCACCTCTTTACCATTGGGATCTAGTGCAAGATGACATTTGGTGACCATAGGAGTGGCCACACCCTTCAACTCGGTCATCTTGAACCTCTTGAGCATGTCTTGGAGATATTTTGCTTGATTTATGAAGGTTCCTTCTCTCAATTGCTTGATCTCAAAACCAAGGAAGAACTTCATCTCTCCCATCATAGACATCTCAAACCTATCGGTCATAAGCTTTGAAAATTCATCATTGAAAGCTTTGTTAGTAGAGCCAAAGATGATATCATCAACATATAATTGGCAAACGAAAAGCTCCCCATTAACCCTCTTAGTAAAAAGAGTGGGATCGATTAGCCCAACATCAAACCCACGGTCTACCAACAATTCTTTAAGGTGCTCGTACCAAGCTCTAGGAGCTTGTTTGAGACCATAAAGTGCTTTATCAAGCTTGTAGACATGGTTAGGAAAGTTGAGATCCTCAAACCCGGGGGTTGCTTAACATAAACCTCTTCATGCAAAGGACCATTAAGAAATGCACTTTTAACATCCATTTGTTGTAACTTAAAGTTATGATGCGATGCATAAGCAAGAAGGATACGGATGGACTCAAGACGAGCCACGGGAGCATAGGTCTCTCCAAAGTCAATTCCTTCAACTTGAGAGAAACCTTGAGCCACCAATCTTGCCTTGTTCCTCACAATATTTCCAAACTCATCTTGCTTGTTCTTGAATATCCACTTAGTGCCTATAACATTGCGGCACTCCTTTGGCTTCTCTACTAAGGTCCATACTTTGTTGCGCTTGAAGTTGTTGAGTTCCTCATGCATGGCTTCCACCCAATCCGAATCTTCAAGGGCTTCAAATACTTTCTTGGGTTCCACAACAGAGATATAAGCATGATGATTGCTAAAGTTAGCCAATTGTCTTCTTGTGGAGACCTTTGCCCTTACATCACCAAGAACCTTGTCATGTGTGTGTTCAAGACGTTCAAGTTGCCTTTCTCTTCTTGCTAGACGACGGGCCTCGATCTCCTCCTTGGTAGGCCTTGGAGGTATCACTTGATCAACTTGATCATTTGGGTCCCCGTCTTGACCTTCAATTGGAGCATCCTCAATTTCTTGAGGATGCTCAACCTCATGTGCTTGATCTTGGACAATATTTGGTGAAGCTCCAATATCAAATGGATACTCATCGGAGCCATCATGAATCCTTGGTTGATCTTGTCCTTGATCTTGTACATGAGAGGGAGGGTTTTCTTCTTGTTCTTGGGTTGGTGCATCATTAGCTTCAATAGAAGGGGTTTGTTGATGTTGAGAGGATGAGGGCTCCACCGTGGTAGAGCATAGTTCTTCCCGAGACGCCACACCGTGTCCCTCAATGGGGCGGAAAAATCCCACACCCATTCTTACTATGGCATCTTGAGGTATTTCATCACCTGCACATACATCAACTTGCCCCACTTGGGAGCCATCATTTTCTTCGAACTTCACACTACAAGATTCGATGATAATCCCGGAGGCTATATCAAAGATTCTATAAGTGTGAGATTCGGCACCGTAACCAACAAATATACCCTCCAAAGCTTTAGGAGCAAATTTAGACAAACGAACTCCTTTGATTTTGTAGAAACACTTACAACCGAACACCTTGAAGTATGAGATATTAGGCTTGTTGCCGGTGAGTATTTCATATGGAGTCTTGTTCAAACCCTTGCGGAGGTAGAGCCGGTTAGAGGAGTGACAAGCGGTGGAGATGGCTTCGGCCCAAAAGTTATAGCGGGATTTATACTCCGCCATCATAGACCTTGCCATATCCATAAGAGTCCGGTTCTTCCTCTCCGCAACACCATTTTGTTGAGGGGTGTAAGCGACGGAATATTGATGACGAATCCCCTCATCACTAAGAAAATCATTGAGTGTGTAGTTCTTGAACTCGGAGCCGTTGTCACTTCTTATTGCCATAATGAGGAGGTTGTGTTGGCGTTGCACCTCGGTGGCAAAGTCAATGAATATTTGTTGAGTCTCATCTTTCGTCTTGAGAAAGTAGACCCAAGTGTATCTTGAGTAATCATCAACAATCACCAAGCAATGTTTCTTCGCACCAAGACTTGCATGAGTAACGGGACCAAAGAGATCCACATGAAGGAGCTCCAAGATCCTCTTGGAGGAGATGATAGTCTTGCTTGGATGCGGAGAGTCATGCATTTTGCCTTCAACACACGCCCTACAAACACGATCTTTGGCAAAAGAAACATTTTCCATTAGTCCCACAATATGGTTCCCTTTGTGAAGACTTTGCAAAGTTCTCATGTTGACATGGGCTAGGCGGCGATGCCACAACCAACCCACATCCGCCTTTCCGAATAGGCACATCGCACTTGAAGTGGTGGTCCCCGAAAAGTCCACCACATACAAGTTATGTTCGCGATACCCAACGAAAGCGACTTTTAGAGTCTTGCTCCACAAAAGGACCACAATATCTTTATCAATAAAGACGGCGAAACCCATCTTGCCAAGGGCGGAAACGGAAAGCAAATTGTAACCAAGGGTTTTGACAAGCATGACATCCACAAGAGTTATGTTGTGTGCAACCACAACCTTGCCAAAACCCAATACCTCGGATGTAGAATTATCGCCAAAGGAGACGGTGATATTGTTTATGTTGGGCCTCAACTCCTTGACGAGGTTCTTGCCGCCGGTCATATGACTTGTACATCCACTATCAAGTACCCATTTTGAACCTCCGCGGCATAGTCCTACATGAGATCAATTCTTGGATTTAGGTACCCATTTCACAATGGGTCCTCTTTTGTTAGCAACAAGGGTCTTTGGGACCCAAATAGACCAAGCAACATAACCATTATATGGGCCAACATATTTAGCATAAACATCACCATAATAATCTTTAAATAAAACATAGTGAGGGTTAGCATTTCCCGCATTATCATCATTAGTGGTGTTGCCCTTAGGGGCTTCACCATTGGTGATATCTTTCTTCTTCTCTTGTGCGGGCTTGGCCTTTTGCTTGTTTGCCTTCTTCGCCTTGGCATTGTAACCAAGGCCCTCCTTCCCATTGTTTGATCTTTGCTTACTCAAAAGATCATCCAAAGAAAGTTTACTTTGGGGAGAGGAGGCCTTAGCGAGTTCATCCTTCAACCTAGCATTTTCCTCAACAATATTTGCATGATCACAAGAAGGAGTAGAGGAACTAGGCACATCATATGAAGCAAGCCTAATTTGAAGTTGCTCATTTGACTTGGATAGGAGAGAGTATTCACTCTTCAAAGCTTTGTGAGCTTTGTCTAGTTCATCTAGATCCTTCACAAGTTTCTCATGATCAACACCAAATTGGGCCTTTTCCTTTTTAAGCAATTTAGTCTTAGCCCTAGCATGATCTCTAGCTTTAGTGAGCTTGTTAATTTCATCTTGAGGCTCTTCAAGATTTTCTAGCCTCTCCTCAAGAGAGGCTATAGTTTCTTGACTTTCCTCAAGGGCATTTTTAAGAGCATGGATTTCAAGAGAGTCTTCTCTCTCTATTTGACCCTTTTTCTCAAGCATATCGGTTTGTTGAGCTAAACGAGACATGAGATTTGAAACATGCTTTTTGTTGATACCTTGTAGGTTAAGCAAGAATTCATCAAATTCTAGCAATTCTTGTTTTACTTTTAGACTAGCATCATCAACCCCTAGATCACTTGATATGTTAGGCATAGAGGGGCTAGAAGATGATACCTCGGAGGATTTGGCCATGAGGCAACTTTCTTCCTCCACATGAATGACTTCATTGGGGGATTCACTTGGTGATGAAGAGTTAGTGGAGAGGGAGGCAAGAGCGACCAATCCATTAGAGGTTGCATCTTCTTCATCATCAACATCATCATCTCCGGAGGTATACTCTTCTTGAGTTGATAGCACAATAGATGTGTCCAAGGAGGACCTTGCCATGAAGCAATGTGCATTCTTGTTATGAGGATTCTCATTGGGAGAGTCAAAAAGAGATGAAGAGGGAATGTTGGTGGTGACGATGGCGGCCAATTCCTTTGAGCTTTCTTCACTTTCCTCACTACAAGAACTTTCAACTTCATCGGAGGAATATTCTTCCCTAGTCACTAGCACAACTTTTGGGTGCCTCTTGCCCTTCTTGGTCTTGTTGTTGTAGAATTTCTTGTTGGGGGCTTTTGAATATTTGCTCTTTGATTCTTTGCTCTTGTCCTTGGGAATGAGCCTTCCATTATGAAGCTCTCTATTCTCATAGGGGCATTCGGCAATGAAGTGGCGCTTGTCATCACAATTGTAGCAAGATCTTGTCTTTGGACCAAAGCTAGTGAACCCACTCTTGTGGTTTCTCTTGATGTTGTCTTCCTTGGCCTTGGAGGGATCAACCCAAAAGGACTTAGCATGAAAGGCCATGTGATCATGGTAGTGGCATTGCAAATCTTCCGGATAGGACATACTCCACGATGCCCTATATTGCTCTTGAGGGTGCACTTCATCTAAGGGGTTGACCACCAAGGCAAGGTTGTTCCCTTTTGACATACCAATGGCACGATTGAGAGAATCATGAGAATTTTGCTCGAGCACCTTGAGGGCTTGCATCTCGTGCACGGCATCTTGAGAAGAGAGAGAGGAATAGCATTCTCTCCCAACAAGGGTCTTGACATCAATGGGTACATATGGCATCATGCATTCAATGTACTTCTCCTTGATCCAAGAGTCATTGATGTGGGTGGCACCAATAAGACGGAAGTCATCGGCAACAATGAGGAGTCTTGAATACATGTCTTGATGATCTTCATCCGGTAGCCTCATGAATCCTTCGGCTTTATTCTTAAGAGCATTATACTTGTTCCTTCTCGTGCTCTCACTTCCAATGCAACTAGCGGCCAAACCATCCCAAGCTTCCTTGGCGGTGGTGTAGTTCGAACACGAGGCAAATCCTTTGTCCCCACACTAGTTTGAATCATGTGCAAGGCGGTGTTGTTGAGTTGACTATCAACCGCTTCTCTTCTAGTCAACTTGTCGGGGTTGTAAGGTTTGAAGCCTTCCTGGATGATTCTCCAAAGTTCATTGGAGGCACTTGCAAACATGAGAGCGAAACTCAAATCGCCAAGTATTGTAATTTTCAATGGAAAACTTAGGTGGGTCGCCCGAATGTTCAAATGAGGATGGGGAACCGGTATATCGGGAGATTGAAAAGGTGGAGCTACTCGATTGTAGCTCTCACCTCCACTAGTATCCCTAGGAGATGCAATGGGAGATTTGTTAGTGTTTAAGTTATCACCTTCCACGGGTTTGGTAGAAGAGGGTGGTGCCGAAGCACCTCCCTCTTCGACACACCCGCGTCCTTTACCTCTATACTAGGAGCCTTGGGACGGGCCGGAGCCAGAAGCTCGGCAATCATCTTTTTCATGCTTTCCATTTGGGCTTCCATTTTGGCTTCCATGAAGGACTTCAACGAATTGAATTCTTCCATGGAGACCGTATTGGCGGCCCCTTCCGAGGGCTCCTCGTTCGGCATACTCTTAGGCGGTTAAGCCCGAAATAAGAGCCGAGGCTCTGATACCAATTGAAAGGATCGTATGCCGCACCTAGAGGGGGGGTGAATAGGTGCTAACCAATTTTTAGTTCTTTTTCAATTTAGGTTTGACACAAAGGTAAATTCTCTAGATATGCAACTAAGTGAATTTACCTAGATGACAAGGTTATCAACTAAACAAGATATAGCTACGCAATATATAGGAGATAGAGTGGGATAGAGGTAACCGAGAGTGTAGCACGCGTTGACACGGAGATGATTCCCGTAGTTCCCTTCCTTTGCAAGAAGGTACGTCTACGTTTGGAGGAGTGTGGTTGCTACGCAAGCCAAACCAACGACCACGAAGGCTTCACTCGGATCTCCTGTGAGCAACGCCACGAAGGCCTAGCCCACTTCCACTAAGGGATTTCCTCGAGGCGGAAACCGGGCCTTTACAAGGTTCTTGGGGCACACATCCACAAGCTGAATTGGAGGCTCCCAAATCTGTAACAATACAACAATCAACAACAACACATCAACAACAAATCAACTAGGGAACCAAATAGGAACACTAGCATGAGATCCCTCAAACAAGTGAGGGGAAATGAAGAACGCTTCGGTGAGGATGTAGATCGGTGGCTTCTCCTTCGAATCCCCAAAGATCAAGAGCTTTGGTTGGGGGAGGAAGGAGATCTTGCAAATCTTGTGTTTCTTGAGGTGGCTCTAATGGTGGTGTAGCTTGGCAGAATTCTTGAGCAATGATTGAGCAAAGAGGTAAGGAAGAAGAAGAGGGGTATAAATACCCCTCCCCAAAATCCAGCCGTTGGGACTTCTGGGGGGCCGGATAATCCGGCCTAAGTTGGGGCCGGATAATCCGCCCCCCCCGGATAATCCGGCCGCAAGAACAAAACCGTGACATTGTCCGGCCAAATATCCGGCCCTATGCCAGAGCCACATTTCTTCCAGTCCTTAGCCAAAAACGGGGGGGGGCCGGATATTTACGAAATATCCGGCCCGGATAATCCGGCCCTGGTACAATACCGGGACATTATCCGGGCAAATGTCCGGCCCCCATACGAGCTGCTTTTCCTCGAAGACTTAGCCAAAATTGGGGGGGCCGGATATTGTTGAAATATCCGGCCCGGATTATCCGGCCTGGCCAACAATTTCTGAAGACTTTTGACAGGTGATCAAATCCAACACACATGTAAATATCTATGTAATCCCTGTACCACTTAAGCAGACATTAGTGTATCACATATATTGACATCAAACACTCAAAACATAATATGAGAGATGTTCTTTCAGACTCCGCTCAGAACGCCAACCGCACCGGCTGTAAAAATCCCGTGCTACCGTCGCCAAACGGTTGCACCCAGAATCCATGTCCGGGCGGTCCATGGAAGGCTGGAGAAAGGACCACATATGGATCCAATGAGTAACCAGAGGGATAACCTACAAAAATGATGGAAAACTCTTTTGATTAAAGATAAAATCATTGCGAACATTCCATATCACCCAAAGCAAAGCGCACACACCAACTCTAATGAGACCTTTATCCTTTTTAGCAACACCATTTAACCAATTCCCAAATAAGTTTGTAATATTAGCCGGAGGATAAATATTAAAAGTTATATGAATAATTCTCCAAAGGATTCTTGCAAAAGGACATGAAATGAAAAGATGTTGTATTATCTCCTCTTGATCACAAAAACAACATTTGGTACACCCATGCCAATACATTATCTTTAGTTAGAATCACCCCTTTATGGAGGAACCACATAAAAATTCTGATTTTAAGTGGAACCTTAATCTTCCAAATATACTTCTTTAAGTACATTGTATGGTCATTAAGTAGATCAAGATACATAGATTTAACAGTAAACGACCCGGAGTTTGTGAGCTTCCATCTAAAAGTATCCTCACTATCGGTACGCCGGACTTTTTGCTTGATATTATGCCCAAACATGTGGCTTCCTGGTGATATACCGGAATTGGGTTGTGTCCCTCCTCTTCACCGCCTCCTCTCGGGTGCTTCTCAATGGGGTGTCGGGGGACCCTATTGCACATGGGAGGGGTCTACGGTTGAGAACAAGTTTTTCATCGTTTCTGAAAATAATGTTCTGAATCCTCTAAGGAGAGCTTCCTCTCGCCCGAGTATCCCACGGTGAGACGTATGTGGAGTACAATGTTTGAGATTCAAGTGCGACAAGCATTGATCCTCTAAGCTATGCTCAAATCCGTAATGCCAGGAGATTTCATAAATTTTGGCGGCATCTACATGCCAGCAGCAGAGGCTGTCTGTCCCAGACGATAAGGTGAACACTTTCCCGCACGGTAACCAAACTGTTTCTCTGGACATTGCACTGAGTAGTGTTAGTGCGTGCATCCTTAAGAAGTCAGTACTGATGCCAACTTATCCTGACGAGGGCATAATCTAATCTGGTCACAAAGTGTATCTGGATTGTAGGGCTACTGAATCCAAACTTCTGAGCTGAATAAAGCAGGATCCCGTGCTCCGACAGGGAGAATCATACAGCGGTTTCACTTGTAAAACAAACTAACTCTGATAAGGATGCCTCGCCAGGTAACCTGAATGGAAGTAAACCCATTGTGACAAGGACGTCATGCGTGTCAGGCAATGAGGGTATGCACTCCATCGGCGTGCTGCTGTATGTGTATCACGTGAAATTCAGACGCTTGCACTCGCAGAGACGCAGACAAACAATTGAGAGAATCCAGTCACAGAGCCATAGACTGTAGCAAAAAGAAAATGTTGGTTTATATTTAATCCTGACGTCTCCCGACAGAGAGATTTGGTAACTATCTGAATACTGCAGACTGAAGTACATCCAAGCAGCTTCAAGCCTTCAACACAGTAGCGCACGAAATTCCAGTCACAGTGACAAGCTCCCGACATGATCGTCATATGCCAGAATCTAATAACGGAATCCATACTTGGCCATTAACTAACTACTGATACAATTGATCCCTCCAAAAAAAACTACTGATACAATTGTTAAAACAAGTAACCCTACCAACCTTGATCTCGTGCAACAAGGCCGGACGCGAGTTATGCATCTTGTATTCTTGCTTCTTGGTCTCCAGTCTCCACAGCTTGTACTAGGCTACTAGCTGTTGCGCATTTGTTTCAATCCCGCGATGTGAGTTCTTGAGCTAGGAAGATACAGTTTGTAGCACTTGCGAATATTCAGCCATGAAGACATCAGAAACTACAGAGCTCAAGAGCACCGGAATCCGATCTTTCATAGAAGATCGTGCAACAATAGGTTGTCGTCTTTACCTACTTATATGGCATTTGCAAAGGCCTCTAAGAGTGAAAAAAAAGTAGGTGTCTAGGCACTGGTAAATGCTTGTTTTGTTTTTTTTAAACGGGGGGGGGGGGGGGGGGGGAAAATAGATTTTGCCCCTTTTCATTGATTAAGGAGAAGAAAAGAGTTAAAAGTTTACAAGGCTAAAAGCCCTGACAAGGATACACGGAATTACTCTCCCGGCATGAAAACACCCAAGCACTTACCACCCGCTAAGACGCACAACCTCGACTCGGACTTAATCCTATCAAACACTACAAACGAAGGCGCAAGTTTGTTACGGAACACTCTTGCATTGCGCTCACACCACACTTCCCATGAGACTAGCAAAGTGAGGGAAGCCATAGCTTTGCGGTTGACCGTAGCATCATACGACATTCTTCTCCACCAATCTTCGATCGAAAGCCCGACCCAATTTGAGGGGGTCAACTCCGGAATGCCCAACCAGTCTTTAACCCGAGTCCAGAGACGCATAGTGAATCGTCAATGAATGAAGAGGCGATCCACCGATTCTGTAACCTGTTTGCACAACGGGAAAAGACCGCAGTTTGGCCACCCACGCCTCGCAAGCCGATCCGCCGTCCAAATCCGTTTTTGGTTCGCAAGCCATGCGAAAAATTTAACTTTGGGCGGTGCCCAAGCTCTCCAAATGTACTTATCCATGGCCGAGGCGGTGGACCCGAAGAATTGGAGCTCGTAAGCCGACTTGGTGGTGTAGCCACCGTGCGGGGTGAGCCTCCAAATGATGTCGTCGTCAATGTCGTGCCTAAGAATGACGGAGTTGAGGAGAGTCCAAAGCTCGATGTATTGGCGTAGGTTATCGGCGGTAAAAGGTTTTCCCAAGTCAATCTTGACGATTCATGCTTGTTCATGGAGGGCTTGTGCAACCTTCCAATTTTTCCTTTTGGAAGAGTCGAAGATGAGCGGTGCGATATCAATAGGCTTTATCCCACCAAGCCAAGGGGCATGCCAAAAGGGCGTCTTGTTCCCATTCCCAAGAGTGATCGAAGTGGCGGCATAGAAGATATCCATATCATTTTTGTTGCAAGGGTTACCGTATCCAACCCAAATCTTGTTGGGGTCTTTCCATTCAAACCAAGGCCACCGAAGGCGGAGAGCCGTAGCGAATTTGTCCGTATGAAGGATACCAAGGCCACCTAACCTTTTGGGGCGGCACACCAAGTCCCAATCAACCTTGCATTTGGCGCCGGTAGTAGTGTCTTTGGCGGACAAAAGGAAGGCACGTTGGATTTTGTTGATGAATTTGATAGTTTTGTGATGCTAAGGAAGCTATTAATCATCTTATATTTCATTGTGCTGTTGCATGATACATTTGGGGAGTGATAAGATGTACTAATGGGCCGTTGGTCCGTTGGTTAGCTCTGCGGGAGTGCAAGCTGCCGGCCAGCGTTCGAGTACTGGTACTCCCGCTGTGCACTTACAGAGTTTCTTCTAAAAAAAACCAACAGGTGCTAATGTCTGGATTGGTCTCTTTTTCTTTTTGATAAGATGTACTAATGATATTGCTGGCATTCCTACTCCAGTAGATGATATGCCTGAATGGCTAGGACGATATTCTGTGAAGCATCAGAGCTTAACTGCTCAAGTGGCCTCCGTGTTTTCTTATTGGGCCTCTAACCTTAACGGTCCATTTATGCTTAGGCAGGTTTTGGCCCTGCAGTGATCGATCGAAGACCGGGCAGTTGAGCAGAGCGTCCCCAAACCGTCCCAAATTAAGTAACAGTAAAATGGGTCTAGCTAGGAGTCACCACAGTGATTTGGCGTCCAGAACCGTCGGATCAGCTCATCCAACGCTATAGATCATCAAAGCAATACCGAACCGTCCGTGATCTCCTTTGTTTCGTGAAATTGCGTTTAATGGCCAGCCCACCATGGCTGGGCTTCTACTCTGCAGATCTATTTGGGCAATTTCTGGTTCATCGGGCCGTGAAGCGCGCACATGGGCCGAACAGGTTTAGCTCATGCGTTGTTTTCTTCCTCGGCGTCCTGACGGCAAGTAAAAGGAAACCAAACGCAACCCCTTTTTCTTTCCTCTCTCCCCTGGTTGCACAGCGCCGTTCTCCCTCCGCCTGCCCCTTTGCCTCGTCGTCGCCAGCGATTCGTGTCGGCGAAGCACGTTGAAGCGACGTTTGCCACTTTGCCGGGTAGTTCCTGGTCTCGCACTCTCGCTCCACTCCGTTTTGATTTAGTAAAGGGGGCCCAAATCGAGCGTGTCTTCTCCGGCGCCGGAACTGTCGCGGTGCAGATGGCGCGCAGGCAGCAGATTTGGATCCTCCATGCGGGCCTGTGCTCAGTATATTCTGTTGTGGACACGGATCATCCTCGGAACAACGCATCCCATCCGTTTGTGCAGGCGGCGTCGTAATCATGGTCAGCAAACTGAAACCACCGCAGTCATGGAGGTACAAATTTCGACCCTCAATCTACTGTAATTAAACTTATTAAGCTCAGTGTTATTGTCACTTTCTTCAGTGCTTATATATAATGCACAGCGAGCAATCATCTTGATTTACCACTTCCATCTAGCCTTCGGCCTCCCAATGTTCTTCAGACATGCTCCTTGCTTAAGGGTTGCTACCATGTTTGCTCACTATCTACCTTCTTCTCTGTAACTAGATTTAGATGTGCGCCTTGGCGCACGATCCCGTAGAATTCGTATACGGTGATAAAATTAAATGAGAAAATGGTAATATGTTTTTTTAGTTTTTCTTTCAAGAAAACGCAAGACATTTTGCATTCGATTTCATTGAACAGGAAGAAGACATCAGGGGTACAACCTCCAGAAGGAGGAACACACACACGACACACACATACACGGTCATCCTCACCAAGCGACTACAACTTGGTAAGGAGGTGCCCTCGACTATAGACCATAACAACAATAGGCTCATGCTCGCATGCACGGCGTCCTCCTCCAGCGGAGGGATGGGTGGAAGGATATTGGATCGAGGGGTGCACTGTCGTGGCCCGTCCAGCCCAGGTCGGGCCAGAGCGTTGCCGCCAACCTCTCGTGCAGTTGGCACCGCGCCACAATGCCTTTGACCGCTCTGAATCACCGTTGCCACTCCGCCTCGCCGAGGTCACGTGACCCAGAAGGCGATGCTTCTTCGCGCGAAGGAGACCTGCCAGGGTGCGCGCACGCCCTCACCGCCTTTGGCGGTCGGGCGCCACCAGCCAGGGATGCAAGTTCAGTGGTGACTTTTTGCTTGGGTTTGGGGTGTCTCTGGAATCGCTCGCGCGAGCGACACTGGAGATAGAGGAGCCAGGTCTCCGTTAGATCATTTCTAAGTTTTAAAAAATTAAAATAATGCATATATGTCTGCCTCAACTTCTTGCGTTTCTCACATGTACAAGCATGCATCTATAAAAGCCGATTATATAATAGGGTCCTTTTCAAGAGAATCGTTAAGAAGCATGATACTTCACATTTGTAAAAGGCTAACCTAGATTGGACAAGCATTAGCCAGCAAAGACTGGCAAGATAATAAACAAAGATTTGTGTGCCAACTGGAAATCCCTTCCCTATCCTTTTGAACATCAGTAAAATTTAAACACACGAGCACCAGATCAAGTACAAAGAGATCGAGGAGGAGAAAACCCTGATAGTGCTCTCTTGCTGCAAGCAAATTCTATCAGGCAATAGAATATTACATCTTATGAAATCCAAATGAATAAAATATCTAGGTCATTGTCACAAGAGAATGTCTCTTTCTATTACTTAGTATAAGCAAAAGTGGAATGATGGGCTGAAGGTAATCCAGCATCACGAACCACGTGAAACCTTAGCTTTAGAAGAACAGACTTACAATCCTCTCTTTTTTTTGAGACCCGTCGATCTTTGTTACAGTTGTAGTATCTGAACTTAAGCATGAACTCAACGCCACACTCGCACCATACTCACGCACACCACCACTGGTGCACAAGCTTACCCTAGAACTATACACACAACACACATAATTCGAGTGTCCCTAGGAGCTAGTAGTTACTCCCTCCGTCTAGATTAAATCGGCTGATACACATGAAGTGGCTAACGTCTGTATGTATCTAGTGACGATTAAATGTGAACTAAGGTAGTATAGCACATATTTGTGGAGGGAATTTTATTTGAGACCCAAAGCCCTGGTGAGACATATCCCAGGAAATTCGGATGGGTTGGGTGGCCACCACCTACACCAATCATGGAGCCATTGCTCGTTCTCACAATCCTCTGTCTCTACAAAGAAATCCATCATGCAACAGAAAAACTTCGAACTCCTGATTATAAAAGTGACATATGGCACAGGAAAAAAATGTTTTTCTTCACTGATCTATCGTAATTGAAGATAATGTGTGGTATGTAAATGAAATATAAAATACCAAATGGAGTGAGGAACTAAGCTAGTTCACCAACGAAATTAAACACTAAGAATGGATAGTAGGATGGCTCAAGTCCAATTCGTTTGTTAGTGAGATTGTCTATGGAGTAATAATGCACATGAGGAACGGAAATTCTAATCCTTGCAAAAAAACAGAGCAGAGATATTATTTTGATTCATTCGGCTGCTGCATATAAACTCCAATTTCTACAAAAGGAAAAAAATAATAATGGAATTGAATCAACAAATAATAGCAGCTTGTGTGCCTATAATGTATCAGATCGCCAGGAACTTTGGCATCATACAACTTAAATATTTTTCTCTACACCAGAACAATAGTATCCCAAGATCTGCGGCTGCCGATGTTTAACCAGAGTTATCAATAATTGTGGAAAGTGTTTTAAGTGCAGGATAGGAACAGAAAATTATCACATATATAAAGTACTGTTTGGCTTTTGTTATGTACAATCTTACGAGTGGTAATTAATAGCATGATCATGCACATCAAACGTAATCACTACCTCAACAATTACTGTACTTGTAAAAATATGTTTACTAATCGAATACATTGATGAGGCATATGCACCCAGTTGATCTTCCAAAATCTGGAACTATCAAGTGTGATATTAAATATCATTGGATAGATACTTACCTGGACCTGTAAAGTATAACCATAGTAAACAAAAGGATATCAGATTCATTCAAGGACACAATTATTCAACATTACAGAAAAGAAATACTAAATATATGGAATCTATGAATTTGCCAATCAGAGTAACAAAGATAGAAGTACTGGTGAAGGAAGAACCGAGAATGATGAATATGAAACAGCAATACATAGTACAGTTATATCTGGCATACTACATTTGTCTATAGTAAAGTTACTTGGCAAAGGAACACAATTTAACTGACTACCAGCTTTGGTAACCTAGGCTAATGGGACACCGACTACAAAGAAACCTTTTGGGTTTAGACCATATGTATATGTGGTGTAAAGGTAGAAAATTTGTCGGTGCACTCCAATTATCACATCAATGTTCTGTACAAAGTGCAAGCAAGTTCATCTTTTACACATAACTGAGAGCACACCTCTTAAGTAACAATTGGGCCATTATTTGAGGGCATAAAGCGATACCTCTTTTGATGTACAAATCTAGACTTCTAACATATATGCATGAAGCCAGAAGGAAAGTAGCCATACTACGCATAGGCGTGCACTGTCACATGATTTACATAAAGAAATTTGGCATGATAAAATATAGATTGTCTACTGCGTCCACTTAAGACTATAAAAAGAGAGATGCCTACAAAGAAAACGAAGAGGTGTCTGCAGAATAGTTCAAATGGAGGTCTACTGTACACATTTTCTACTGCAAGAATAGCAAGTGATTTCAGATAGCTTCATTTCCCACCTCTTAAAGCCAATTCGATGGACATAGAGTGTAAGAACAGTGATCTTTTTTGTTAATACACACAAAATAATTTATCAGAGACAAAGCTAAGATGAGGCCGGAGATACGACTAATTTTTTACCTGGCAAAACAACTGATTCAGCATAGTAATTTCAGACCTGATTTCTCAATCTTTTAACACCATATCTGAAAAAGGCAGCTTTGTTGCTAATTGTACAGGTCTGGCAGAAATAATGATTGTTTAACATACTCAAATTGAAGCAATAGCAGTACAAACTTAGTTCCTAATTCAATTTAGGAATCAAAATATTCAGACATAAACACAACTGTTGTTATTTATGCACTGATTACTGAAAATAAACCAGTGGGGATTCAACTAAAAGTCTGCAACGTATATGACATTTCAGCAAAACGCAACTATCATCAAACACTACATAAGGGACTCTAAACCTCTCAAAAAGGAAATATTAATATGAAAATATTTACTTAAGCATACCCCTCCATTTAACTCTACTTGTGCAACCTGAAAATGTTCAGGTCACTAAATAATAGGCAGTTGCAATGCTACAGATTTCCACCCTTAATTCTGATTATTGATTTATTATTTGTCAACAATATATACAGTGATATCTCATCGTCTGAACATATTTTTATACAAAGGTTTGCTTCAGATGAGCATTATCCACTCTTATTTGCTACATTTAAGACTGCGGCCTACATATATTGGAATTATATTAAACATGTTTAATCAGTTTAATTAATAACCTACATGTGGAACTCCACCAGTTCTTTTCAAATCTTCATGGGTGCTGTTTTAGGTTGCTATTTAGAGTTCTAGACCTCTAAAAAAGCAATTAAAAAATCTCCGAGAATTACAATTTACTTTGGTGTAATTCCACTGATGTGCTAACACATTTTCCCTACATGTAATCAAAGAGGTTTGCATATAATATTTAAAACAAATTTAGGCTAGCAAAAGGCACTTCACCAGCAAAGCATGCCAAAGATATTTGAAGAATTGCAGCTTGGGGTACTCAACCTTAAATTAGCTGAGCATGAGTTGCAGCGGTGCTCCAGCCTTGTTTTCAACGTATGATCATACTATATATTCCATTTCCAAGCTGATATTCCAATATATTGTATCAGCTGATCATTGCACTATATGTAGCAGAACAAAAAATTATTGGTTGATTATGAATGGAATAGAGGACATGATATTTGTTTCTCATGCTTTGTGTCTACCATGCACCAAAATACACATGAAAGATTAAATGAGACTAAGGGGAACAAAGTAGAGTATGTGGTAACTTCAGCCAGGTGAATACGCCAAGAGAGGCATTACGGCTGGGTTCACCCGTGGAAATGAGGTCGCGCTCACTGAGGAAGAAGGAGCGTCATGGACAACACCAGGACTAAGGCCGTCCTTTTCGACTAACACGGCATACGTCTAAGCCAACCACCACGCAGGCCGACAGTCGATGGGAAAGTGATGGCTCATTGACTCTAAACTGGCTACAAACAATAGACGTGCATCAATCATTAACCCTTCCAATAAAAATCTCAACCTGAAAAGAAGCATAGTGCTGCATATACAGCCCAAGACTCATAGTTTTCTCACCAGGTAAATTAAATAGAAGCATCTAATAAAAAATAGATTTTTTCAGCTCTTAAAATCAGCCTGGGAAGAGAGACGCACCACCACCATGGCCACGGCTCGGCCAAGGTGCCTTCACACGAGCTGCCTTTATTTGTCTCCCACGTCCTTGTATGCTAACTCCCTTCACAAAGACTACTGGAAATGCAATGAAACAGATCCATCAAAACAACCAGCTTAAAATAATGACATCTCAATTAGTGTGTGGACCGTTCAAATAAGACTTGTTAGTGAAGCTTAGATTGTACAACAAAGAGGCGATCTGATTATTTTTCAGTCTAATAGAATAGTTCTTCTCGTTTAAGAGAAAATTTAGTTCAAACAAAAAAATCAAAATGTGAGAACACATTGTAGAAATATGGAACATCCAGAATAAAAAGAGAAGAGATAATGAAGAATGGAACCTGTAACTTCGATGTGACCTCACACGGTAAAAATGTTCCCGGTAGAATGCTGAAAAGCGGAACAATATCCCTGTTGTCTGGTATTACGGTTGTCCGCAATTTACCAAACCAGCAACAGCAATCAAGTTATTTATGTTCCTAAAAACATGATAAGAGGGGCATTTAAAATCTAAAAGGTAACATAATAAATTTTCACAGTGAAAGATAACTCTAGTACTGAACTAAAATATTACAATGGACACTCAAAATAAATTCTCTAGAGATCTTACCATGTTGGCTTATGAAATGAGACTGGAAAAACATTATAAATTATATATATGCAAACCATATTAGTAGATCTTTTCTTTACATTTAAACTATAGTACACACAAGAAATTAGACTGGAAGCGATGTAGTACACACAAGATAATAATTTAAAATATATTTCAGTGCTTTAATGTATACAATGGTTTAAAACTGAAAGTGCATGAACTCAAAAGCTACCGATATATACATGAAACAGGGAAGTGCTTAGGGATACTTTCAGGAGGTGATTTTGAATGGTCGAACTGAAGATTGCGATGGTCTGCATTATGTTTATTTTTTAGAGGTGACATAAAATAATTCTTGAACCATAACTATGAAGGATGCATTTTAAACCATTAGTAATACCATTGGCAGAACACATCCTTTAAAAGTCCAATTCTAATAGAACATACAATTAAAAAGAAATAAATAAGAGATCTGCAACACTATAAACTGAAATAAAATGGTGAGGTCCACCAGGCGGTAACCTGAATGCTAATATCTATCAAAGTGAAAGAACATAAATGCAAACAATATTAATGGTAAACAAATAAGTCATCTATAAGTTCCGTTTGAGCAAGAAAACTCTAAAAAAAGGATGCAAGAAGATCAACTAAAAACAGAGAGAGGAACTCTCACATAGGATCAGATGAAGCAAACATAATTAATTAAAAACTCTGATCGTACATTGGAGCATGCGCATTTTCCAAGATAAAATGTCTTCAAGCTTCCCCTTTGTTTATTTATGGATCAATGTAAGATAAAACAGCAATAGAAATTCATAAATATAGACATAAGAAGAAATAACCAAAGTGGAAAAGAGAAGAAAAGGAAGGATCTCACCTAAGCTAATTGCTTCGCATGGTGTGAGTCATCCTCCATCAACACCTAAGAAACGGTGAATGCCATGGGGCTTGCCTGCGGTCAGTGTTGGACCTCAGCCTGCGATATTGGACTCACATCATATTATATTCTTCTTACCGAGGAGAACAGGAAACTAAAGCGGTTAGTGTTTTTTTTGTTAGGCATATTTTTTCCATGCTAATCCTCATATTGTTCTTACTGAAGTAGGCATAACACAATCTAAAGCTAAAAGGTGTCTACTATATTATTCCTAATCCGATTTAGGTAAATCTGAACCTAAACCTAGCAAACATTTGCACAGTAGAAAATGAAATTTAAGCAGCAAACTAAAGCCACAAATAACTATTTTTAAGTTTATTACATCCGATGAAATGGTATAATAATTCTTAAAGGCAAACAATCATTGATTTATTCTCTACTTTCTTTTGCTAAAAGGTCGAAGATAGAAAAATCAAGAATAGGTGGTGTGAAGAAAGCCTAAATTACACACTATATGAGAAACGAAACAAAGCATGTGGCTGCTCCTTAAGGGACAAAAGTAAGGAAAATAAATTATGAACTGAAGACCTTTGCATGAAGGAGCAGCCACACCAAACTTGCCGCTCCAGCCTCTTATGCGGCAAGCCGCCTCCATGCTCTTCCTTCCTAAGCCAAATTGATATTGGCAAACCAACAAAAATTGCAGTAGTTGACTAATAGCATAATCATGGGATGTTGGATAATCAGAGACTCTAGCCCACAGAGATTTAAGATAGTAATGGTAAATTTTCTCTAAAAGATAAAAAAATAAGCAAACCGGAATTATTACCCTCATCATAAGTGGATCTCTAGCCATGTTTTCTGACGTTAGGCATGAACATCAACATGAGAAACAACAATTAAGTCTCCTCTTATTCCTCACACACCCTCTCTTCTGCATTACACCCATTCATCTCCGTATA
This sequence comes from Lolium rigidum, assembly GCF_022539505.1. Taxonomy (NCBI): domain Eukaryota; kingdom Viridiplantae; phylum Streptophyta; class Magnoliopsida; order Poales; family Poaceae; genus Lolium; species Lolium rigidum. The sequence continues at coordinate 64,780,122 of NC_061514.1, forward strand.
GGAAGTCGTAGAATTACAATAGGGGCCTTTGGCATACAAAAATAGCTTGTCAATTTAATGAAACCGATGCTTTCCTATGCAAATGCCACCTCTTATCATATCCACTGTCATGTTTTAAGTCTAGACTTATAGAACTGCGGTAAATGGGATATCGAGAGAGCAAATAGTATAGAAAGGAACTAAAAGGTCCATTGCTAAATGGTACCAGGATGCAGATTTTCATAAGAGAATGTTGTAATCACTGATACACAATGCGCCGAATCTACCTATTCCAAATTTTTATTATTTAGAGTTGCAGATTTATGAAAGACCAACAAACAAACAATAAAAATTCATCACAAGTTCTTCTTATTATCAATATTTTAGCCAAAAAACAACAATGGACATTGTCAATACACAAAAAAGTATACTTCTGTGGTCGGCTCACCTCGGCTCACCACGGTACAGCGGCCACAAAGTAGGAGATCACATCTTTCATGGTCGTGTCCAGCGTTATATTTTGTCAGAAATGATTTATCTGTATAGCAATAATAGTTTGTATAGGCAAGCCACATAATCGACATAGTATATTGTACATGCAAGGGACTCTTGTAGCTAAATTTCAGGAAATGAAGAGGCTACCTGAGGACACAGACAATCTGTTCAAAATCAACAGCTTCCTTGCAGCGTCCATCACAAAACAATTTCACCAAATTTGCTCATGAGGAAGAACGTTATCCAGAGAGAGTGAGAGGAACCTGGGAATGCCTCCAGGTCGCGTGGCCCCGGCGACCTCGCCGTCTCGCCCGTGCCTTTGCCGGTCCTCTGTCCGTCCTCCACGGCAGCGGCCCATCCTCCACGGTAGCGGCCTGTCCTCCATGGCGGGGTCCGTCCTCCACAGCGGCACGGCCCGTCGACCACGGCGACGCTTGTGCCGCGCTCGCGACGCGCTCCCCTTGCAAGATTTATGTCAAACACCTTGTAGGCATATATATAAAAGAATACATATGGACAAACAAAGATATGAATTTGTGGGGATTAAATAGAGAGAGATCAGAGATCAAGAAGAAGGGAGGCAAATTACCTTGGCTTGTTTTCCTCGTCCGTGTCTATAGTGGAACCCCACAGCTGTGCGTCCTTGCTGCACAGGAGGAGAAATGTGAGTGTGGCGGTGACACGGACTCGGCTACAGGGAGGAGAAGAGGCGAGAGCGAGAGGAGGGTGGCGCACGTAAGGAGTACCTGTAGGTCTTGACGAAGAGGCGGAGTCGAGGATGCATCTGCAGGGGGTACTCACCTCGTGGTCGCCCGCCTCCATCTCCTGGCTTCTCCCTCGCGTCAACCACTCGATCCCATGACGTCCTGTTGCTGCTCACCCGACGAGGTGCCCGCTAGCAGTAGATCATGTGGAGGAGGACGGGATTTGGAGGAGGATTCGGGGGGATTAGGGAGACGAGACGAGCGAGTGGGGATTGGGGACGAGCGAGCTGTGGCGGCTAGGGTTTCTCACCGTGAGGGCTCCTTTTATACAAACGCGGTGAAAAAACAAGCTCACCTCGGGAGCGAGGGAGCAGGGCTGGCACCCGGCGCTCGCGCAGTTCCCCCGCGATGGTGACGAAAATGGAAGAGAAGAGCACGGGGATAGGAGGAGAGGCGGCGCGAGAGGAGATGAGGGGGAGGAGACGAGCGATTGATAACATACGCTCCCACTGCGGCCTTCGTCGCCGCCGTCTCAAGGCGCGCGCTCGCCGCCGCAGTCGCCCAGGCGCGCGGTTGGCTCTGTCGTCCAGGCGCGTGCTTGGCGCCGCCGCTGCCATGACGAGAGGGGATTGGGGGAGGAGGTGGGTGCGAGCCGATTGGGTGAGGTAGGGTTTCGGCTGCTCTTCTCCGTGCGGTCAAGATATTTTGCACACTACCACGAGTGAGCGCACCCCAAAACGAACTGTAGCGACTGATATGTGGACCCACCGTATCGTAGGACCCAAATGCAGCCAGATGCGGGTAGAAAACGGCCAGTACATGTCTTTCGCTAGTGCGTGCTGCTGACAGAAACGAACGGCTGAGATCGAACATTGGTCAAGCACAGTAAAAATCCGATGGTTCACGTGCTTTAATCTCTGTGAGACCCCCATGGGGGTGCAGCAATTATACCTTTAGATGTCATGGACGCCAGTGTTTAGCTACCTAACTGACTTATTGTTATTTGTTTCAGGGGTTGCTCGTTCGTTTGGGATATGTATTCAGGGCCTGCTGACATGGAGTGTGTGAATCTCAGTACAGTTTGGCATTCCAAAAGTCTGAACCTTAGGCCGTTAAGATTACCTATTTGTTGCCAACTGATCTAAATGAGTACATTGTATGCCTTTCAACACCTGCAGTTAAGAAAAAGTAAATTCGTACCATAGACCACTGTAGTGCGATTAGCATCAGATTCTTGCTGGTTCCTTTCCTGCTTGGAGTACCACAAAAGAGCATACACATCAGAAAATGAATTTGTTTGTAATGACCCCAAGTTCTGTTGTGTTGCAGCACCTCCAAGCTACACGTTTTTTCAGTTTGTGTATCTTTCTTGTATTGCTCATCGTCTTAAGACAATTTGGTCATTCCTTTACGGCAGGTACAAAGTTGAGTCATTGGAGCTGATGCAGCAGGGGTATATTCCTTACAAATGTAGTTGAATAAGTGATAGGAAAGAAAATTGGAGTTCTTACCAAACCTGCAGAACGGAGGCCAAACACTATTTAAGCTGAACTAACTTCACTTATCGCACAAAATTTGAGCCACAGTTTTAATGGAAAAGGCCTTCATTATGGGAACCTATCTTTCTAGATCAAAAGTCGGACAACGGTCCATCAAAATTCAAATGTGTTTGAATTCAACATACTGTCTTTTTCTCCAGAAGTAACTATCGAAGGTAGTACTTCCAGCCAATCAACAGCAGCAGACAACAAGGTATTTAATTTGTTTTAGTTTCCACACTGATTGCAATTGCTATAATCTTTTCAAAACTAAGCAGCCCATGTTAGGACCTATAACAGGTGTTACTACTAACAATTTGCTCAGAAATTTTCCATCCGTTATTTGTGCTACTATCCTCACATGTAATTCAGGTTTCATCTGAAGACGCGAAAACTCAAACTTCAATGGAGCTGATGAAGTTTCGTTGCACTCCCCACCTGGCACGACAGATATGCCTCCGACACTAAAGTTATATTGAATATTCTATCATTTTGTACGTGCCTTTCTCTCGCAATCCTAGACTCCTGCTGCACCAATTCATCTGCTTGAACAGACTCCAGAAGTTACACCAATTCCACTGGTGGAATCCCCAAGTCCAAACCAAAGAGGAACAGTACAAAAAGGTACATTGACACCAGTATTTGTTCATCCACTACATCCGTGTTCTGGTTAATTCCTCCTAGATGTGTTCATCTCAGAAATTATATCCAAACTCTAGGTCAATAATTGATGAAAATAATTCTTCTAGCCCAAAAAAATGTTCATCAATACCTCAGAAGACATTGCCTCATGAAGACGTTGGATTGGAAGCATGAAGAAAACGGATTGATTTCGTTGCGCCTTGATATCTTTGTGCTTCCAATAAATTACTGTCCGCACAAAGAGAAACCTCTATTGTTCATATGACATTTGCTTTATGCATTCCCAATGCATACTGGCCATGTGGTTACAGACATTATATTGAAAAGTTTCGTCAAAATATTATCATCCTTTTTTATGCAGTCTTTTATTATATTCATGAATGAAATGTCATGTCCTGGCAAAGAAAATAATACACTTTGTCTTTCAAACGCAAACCTTCTATGTCTCCAAAAAATTATTATCTTACCATCTTACTGACCGTTCTCCTTTTTTCATGTTACCTATCAACTAATAAACTGAGGGTCCCATACTTTTTATGCTTCATATATGCTTCAGCCATGTCTACAACTTCATATATGGACAGGCGCAGCAACGCGCGCAATTATGGTCTAGTACAATTTGGAGTACGCCAGACAAAAAATTGTTTCCAGCCACGCGCCTCAAAAGCTTTTTTGCCCGGCGCGGCCTAATACGGTGTCTGGCACCCCGAGCCCGTCCCTGCTACAGGGGACGCTACGGGTATGCCGGACACAACGAAATGAGAGGCGAGGAGGCGCGGGCCCGACGCGTCAGCGGCTCGGACGCTCAACCGCCGCCTACGTAGCGATGGTGTAGTTGCCGGGACGGAGAACCGTCGCATTGGCAACCGCGTCGACCGACACACGAACCGCCGAAATGGAGCGCAAACTCCTCGGAAGAGCAACCGCCGCTCTCTTCGACTTCTGCGCCGCCGTTCATCCACGATCAATAAGACCCGTACGTAGGCGCTTTCGGATCTTCAACCGGCCGCCATTCATCCAAGCTTCTCACGATGATCGACCTCTCTGGGCTTCCATCAGACATCGACAGCGAGGGCAAGTCTCCAGGATGGCGCCTTTGGTGGGACAGAGTCCGGACGCCCAGCAGCGCCGATGATTCCCCGCCGCCATTGGACAGCGCGGAGGAATGGCAGGCCATGGAGGAGGAGGCGGAGGAGGAAAGGCCTGAGAAGGCGACGGCAGCGACAGCCCGGACGAAGACGGAGGCGGACGCAAAAGCGAAGGCCAAGGCCAAGGCGCAGCCGGCGAGCACCGTCGACGACGAGGAGGACACAAGTTTCTCCGACCCGTCGACTGACACCGCCTCTTCGGAAGAGGTGACGAGGAGGACGACGAGGTGGGGCCATCAAAGAAGAAGAAGAAGTAGTTTAAATTTTTTACATGTAATTTGATTATGGTTTTTCGAAGTTTTTATATGTAATTTGTTTATGTTGCACCGATTTGAATATTAGTACAGAGGTTTCTTCTATCTATTAAAATTAAATTTTAAGTTTTGGGGGCGTGTTTGGGGGACGGGGCTGGGGAGCGACATCCCCCAAACGCGGCACGAATGAAACACGTCACCCAAACGCTCGATCCGGCGTCGTTTGGGGGCCGGTTTGGAGGACGCGACTAGAGATGCTCTTAGATAGCTGCGAACTTTTGATCAGAAAATATAGAAATAATACAAGTACGAGATTGTTCAACTGCTACCACTAGTGGAAACATGGCCTTTTGCACCGGTTTTTAAAGGCCATATGCACCGGATGGGCAACCGGTGCAAACCATCCGGTGCAAAAGGCCCCCCCCTTTTGCACCGGTTGGCTTACGAACCGGTGCTAAAGGGGTCTCCACGTGGCCGGCTGTGGGGCGCTCGGCGGGGAAGCTTTTGCACCGGTTCGTAATACGAACCGGTGCAAAAGGGTTGGGCCGCGGCAGCATTTTAGTGCCCTTCCCTGCCGCGGCAGACTCTGCCGCGGCAGGGAATTGCACTAAAACGCTGCCGCGGCAGAGACTCTGCCCCATTCGAAACACGGTATAATATTAATAATGCAGACAATTCAAATATATATATATATATATAGGAAACCATTATATTACATATATCGATCAAAGTGACACACGTTCATGCATATATATATGTCTACATCAACTTTGATACTGCATGTCGGCCACATAGTGTTCTCCGTCTGGAGCTAAGACTTGCTCAACTAAGAATCCCGCCAGCTCTTCTTGAATTGCTCGTACACGCTCGGTTGCTAGAAGACCGTCCCGCAACCGTTCGATCTAATCATTTGAAAAAGGTACGGTGGTCAATATATATGTGTGTGTATGAATGAAACAGAAGGTGATAAAATAAAGCCATGAATGTTGTTTACTTACATCAAGTTGTTCCAAAATGTCCCTCTTATGGTGGGTATTCTGGCGGATGAACTCGCAAACGTAATACCCGCATAAATTATTCCCGTCCTCCTGCCTCAAGCACTTTACGAGAACAAAATTCAATCAAAATAATATATATATATAATCAAGGATGATAATAATGGTATTGAAACTAGAATCATCAAAGAGATGCACGGCGTAGCCAGTATTACTTACCGGTACTTGTTTTATTCGAAGTTCTTTATTCTTTAAACCCGGAGACTTGTTGGTGAACCGTTTCCAAGCCTTGAGGAGGATATCAGCCATGTCCCCCCACGCCTCAAGGGGTTTACTCTTCGAGTCCATGACTTCTACTATCCCGGTGTCGGGTTCAATGACTAGCAGGATATAGTGAAACCTGCGGACACACATATATATGCATAACTCATCAATTACACTTAACACATGGAGTAAGCGAAAAAGATTTAATGTGTGAAGACAAGTAACACTCACGAGAAGTTGTAAGGAAATAGTATTGCCCTTTTGTATGAGTTTTTCCTTAAGACATATACCAAGTTATTCTCTGTGTCCTTGGGAGAGTTGTGGACGAGTATACCCATTCACGGTATATGGGTCAACGAACCCAAGATCATAGATTTTCCCCTTGCGGCATTCGCGGATCTTCATTCTGCATAATACAATGAGAGTATGGTTATATGCGCGCATGCAATGGACGAGCCGCGGTAGAGACTTAATTACATAAATAATACTTACGGACAGTAGGCACTCAGCGAGAGATTTGTCGAGGGCGTCTTGGTTGAATAACTGAAATAATTCACAAAATTCGATGTTCATCACGTCATTTCGCCCGTAGTGCTCATCCGTGATTGCCACCATGATCCAGTTCTTACCATCCTTACATTTTTCCATGTACCAATTATGCGGTCTTCGCAGCTTGCGTTGATAGATTAGGCAACTCCTCGGCTCCGACAAGAGGTTGCCCGTACTTGTACCTGGTATGCTATTTGGACATCATCACCCGTACTTGTAAGGAATTCTGCATCGATGCGGCTTAAGTACTCAGGAATACTCATACCGACCGCATCTGCCTCATCTTTGTATAGTCTTACCATCTCCGGATCAAAGCACGCCGTGACATCGGGATACACTTGGAGCGGGGGGCACGAGTTTTTCTGGTTTCCAAGCCGGGGAACTGGTTTCCCGTCTACCTTACTTTTTTCCCACCGATCTCTTGTCGACACATTTGACTTGCGAATAGACCGGTCATAGTTCGAAGAAAGACTTGGCTCAGGTTGATGAAGGCTCTTCGGCGGTTTCAACTTCTTTTCCGGAGATATAGCTGGCTCCGGCTCAAGCCGGGGCTTTTTCAATTTCAACATTTGTTGCTTGTGTTGTTCAGCTACGATCTTGGCATTTTCCTCAATCGTATAGTCATAAGGTCTCTTGGGAGGAACCTTAGGCACTCTTGGGAGGGGCTCTTGTTTGCGTCTCGGTGATCTGTTACGACTCAGCTGTGTCGTAGTGGACCGCCTAATTTTGCTCTTAGACTTGGGCTGCGGCGGCGGAGAAGGCTCACGCAGCGGCGGAGAAGGCTCACGCGGCGGCGGAGAAGGCTCACGCGTCGGCGGGGAAGGCTCACGCGCCGGCGGGGAAGGCTCACGCACTGGAGACGGCTGCATCGGTGGAGAATGCTGCCTCGGTGGAGACCTTGTTGGCGCCTTCCAACCCGGAATCACAATGAATTCTTTTCGCCATAGAACTGTAGTGTTCTTGGCTTCTCCAAGCTCTAGCAAATCCCCTTCACCGGCTGGGTGGTCAAGCCTCAGCGGCCCATACCCATCCATAACTTGATCCACCCCGGCAACAGCGTAGCCGGGTGGAACCGGCTTGAAGTGGTATCTTTGATCGGGTACCGGCGGTAAGACATAGCCGACCGCCGCCTTGAGCGTTAAGTAGCCCATCGTTTGGAAATGTAGCTCACAAGGTGTAGACTCTGTGATAAAGTCCACAGGGTAGAGATCAAGATCCATCTGCGGTTCCACAGGGGAGGGAGGAGCCATCTGTGCATCATCACCAGGCAGCTCCGTGGAAGCCACGCTGCTTTTCCGCTGAGATCCCTGGCCGGTAGCATCGAATGCAACTTCTTCTATCTGCGGATTAGGTTGAGGTTGGGTGACTGTGGATCGAGCTCGACATTATCATCCTCACTTGCTCCTCTAGCTTAGCAACGCGTTCGTGAACCACATCCTTTTGCCTCCGACGGCTTCTATCGGGATATTTCTTCGTTTCCGCAGGAAACCCAATACACCACGGCTTGCCACCTGATGTGGTTCGTGTTCGTCCCGAGTGTTCGGGATTCCCAAGGGCGCGTGTGAGCTGGTCCTTCTCTCTTTCGGGACGGAACTTCCCCTCTTCAACTTCCTTTGCAACATTTCTAAAGGCTTCGATGGGAAGTGGGTTTTCCTTATGTCTTTGTGTATATATGCATAACCCTTGTGCGTCCAACGTGCCCCCATGCGCGTAAAACCAATCCCTTGACCGCTGGTTCCATTTCAGTACCTCTGGCTGGATCCCCTTTTTAATTAGCTCGTTCTCCCATTTCTCCCACTTAGGTCTGCCAGCATTGTAGCCTCCTCGCCCCATGGTATGGAAGTACATCTTATTAGAAGCATTTTTCGTATTGGTGTCAGACCGGGGCACCTGGCCTCTTAGCCGGCTGCGCCGGCCGGGGAGAAGGGGGCGGTGGCGCGGGGGCGGCGGTGGCGCGGGGGCGGCGGCGGCGCGCGGCGCGCGGGGGCGGCGCGCGCTGGGGCGGCGCGCGGGGCGGCGCGCGGGGCGGCGCGCGGGGGCGGCGCGCGGGGCGGTGGCGGCGCGCGGCGCGGGGCGGTGGTGGCGGGGACGGCGCGCGGGGCGGCGCGCGGGGGCGGTGGCGGCGCGCGGCGCGGGGGCGGTGGTGGCGGGGACGGCGCGGAGGAGGCGGCGGCGCGGTAGACGGAGGCGCGGTCGACGGCGGCGGCGGGCCGGCGCGCGCGGGAAATTTTGGCAGCACTTCGTGGCGAAAAACTTCCTCACGCGAATGGAGAAGAAGGGGCGCGCGGGGGCAGTTATACTGCGACCCTTTTGCACCGGTTCGTGGCTGGAACCGGTGCAAAAGACCCTTTTGCACCGGTTCGAGCCACCAACCGGTGCAAAAGATCCCATTTTTCGCTCCTTTTTGTATTTTGCCGCCATTTTTTTTGCGTGTTTCGCGCGGGATAGGTTCCCGCCACGACGCGCGCGTGGTAGGTTCCCGCCACGACGCGCGCGTGGTAGGTTCCCGTCAAACGACGCCGCGCGTGATTTTCCCGCCACGACGCAAGCGGCGCGCGGTATATTTTCCCGCCACGACGCAAGCGACGCGCGGTATATTTTCCCGCCACGACGCAAGCGGCGCGCGGTATATTTTCCCGCCACGGCGCCGCGCGGGATATTTTCCCTCTATAAATAGTACGTCCCCGTCTCTCCCACTTCGATCATCACCAAACCCTAGCCCATTGCACAATGCCCCCAAAGCCGCAGCTGCCGCCGGTGGAGGTGGACCCGCAGCTCGCGGAGATAGAGGAGTGGGAGGAGCTGCGGCGGCAGGAGGCGGCAGCAAGGAGGGCAGCGAGAGGATGAGGTGGACCCGCAGCTTGCGAGAGATAGAGGAGTGGGAGGAGGCGGCGCTAGCGGCTACCATAGAAGCATTTGAGAGGCGAGTCTCCGGGAGCTGCATAAGCGGCCGCGTGTGGCGGATCCGGATAGTGAGGAGATGTATAAGCGTCGTCGTGAGGAGGAGCTGCGGCAGGAGGCGGCAGCCAGGAGGGCAGCAACGGATGCGCGGAAGAACTAGTAGAAGTTGTTATTATTTTAGTTTAAATTTAGTTAATGTTAAATTTCAATAAAGTCGTTGTCGTTGTTTTAGTTTAAGTTTAGTTAATGTATCTTGTTAAATTTCAATAAAGTCGTTGTCTTTAGTTTATATACCCTTTTATCCCGGTTCCTGGCTTGAACCGGTGCTAAAGATGGTGGATTAGTTTATATACCCCTTTTATCCCGGTTCCTGGCTTGAACCGGTGCTAAAGATGGTGGATTAGCTTTTCGAAGGAAAGAGCCTCTCCGGCGAAGCTTCTCGAAGATGTCTTAGATGGCTGGCCGTCTTAGACATCTTCGGAAGCTTTGCCCGAGTAACTCTTCCCGCAAGTCCCGCTCGGAAGCTGCTAGTATACACCCAACAACCGGTAGCTCGGGGTAAGGAGGGCTTCGGGAGCTTCTCGAAGGAAAGAGCATTTAGTTCAAACGACCAATATAATGTTACCGATACATATCACAACAAACGCTTCACAATATGAGCTCATCAAGGTACGGGATAATAATTAATACATTATGATCGCTTCGACCGTAACCATGGAGTATCTTCAGCATTTAACGCGATGGTTGGATCAATGTTCACTCGAAGGGTGGAATTTCAGCAAACTTATTATAATCCTCCGACATGTCTGTCTTGTCCTCGACTCCCACGATGGTTCTTTTCCCCGAAAGAACTATGTGACGCTTTGGCTCATCGGATGAGCTCGTTTCCTTATGTTTTCTTTTCTTCGGTCCGGAGGACATGTCCTTCACATAGAAAACCTGAGACACATCATTGGCTAGGACGAATGGTTCGTCTCTCGTAACCAAGATTGTTGAGATCCACTCGTTGTTATTCCGTACAGACTGGTCTACCTTTACCCCTTTTCCATCAAGCTTGAACCATTTGCACCGAAACAAAGGGATCTTAAAATAAGGTCCATAGTCAAGTTCCCATATCTCCTCTATGTAACCATAATATGTGTCCTTTTCCCCACTCGTTAGTGTTTGTTGCATCAATGCGGACACCACTTGTTTTGGTTGGTGCTCTTTTTATCTTGGGCGAACGTGTAGAAGGTATTTCCATTTATCTCGTACCCCTGGAAAGTCGGTATAGTCGAACATGGTGACCCGGCCAACAAGTACAATTGATCATCAATGGCGTTGTTATTCATGAGATGTGTTCGGAGCCAACCGCCGAATGTCTGCATATGTTTATGTGTAATCCAGTCTTCAGACTGCCCCGGATATTCGGAGCGTACAATATTCTTGTGATCAGCGATATACGGGGCCACCAAGGTGGAACTTTGTAGAACTGTGTAGTGTGCTTGAGTGAAAGAAATGCCGTCCCTACATATCATTGATTTCCTTCCTAGCGTGCCTTTTCCACTTAGTCGCCCCTCATGTCGCGATTCGGGAACACCAATCGACTTAAGGTCGGGAATAAAGTCAACACGGAACTCGATGACCTCCTCTCGTTCCATAGCCCTTGGAGATGCTTCCTTCGGCCTAGCACGGTTATGAACATATTTCTTTAAGACCCCCATGAACCTCTCGAAGGGGAACATATTGTGTAGAAAGACAGGACCGAGGATGGCAATCTCTTCGACAAGGTGAACCAGGAGATGTGTCATAATATTGAAGAAAGATGGTGGAAACACCAACTCAAAGCTAACAAGACATTGCACCACATCCTTCACGTAACCTTGGAAGACTAGCTGGATCGATTACCTTCCGAGATATTGCATTAAGGAATGCACATAGCTTCACAATGGGTATTCGAACATTTTCCGGCAGAAGCCCCCTCAGTGCAACCGGAAGCAGATGCGTCATAATAATGTGGCAGTCATGCGACTTCAGGTTTTGGAATTTTTTCTCCGCCATATTTATAATTCCCTTTATATTTGATGAGAATCCAGACGGCACCTTGATACTATAAAGGACTTCAAAAAAGATTTCCTTCTCTGCTTTGGTAAGAGCGTAGCTGCCAGGACTTAAGCGACTCCCTGTATCCGTCTTGTAATCCTGTTCTTGCTTGTTCTTTGGGACTTTCATACGATACTGGTCCTCCCTTGCTTCTGGTGTATCTTTTGTCTGCCCATACACTCCTAAGAAGCCTAGCAGGTTCACGCAAACATTCTTCGTCACATGCATCACGTCGATTGAAGAGCGGACCTCTAGGACTTTCCAATAGGGTAGATCCCAAAATATAGATTTTTTCTTCCACATGGGTGCGTGTCCGGTAACAACCTCTTTGGGAACAGATTTTTTCTTCGAAGCCTTTTTTTTGGGAACAGATTCGCCGCCAGGACCCTTTCCAAATATTACTTTTATGTCCTTGACCATATCAAGTAAAGCATCACCTGTACGGAGTTCAGGCTTCTCCCGGTGATCCGCCTCACCTCCGAAATGATTGCCTTTCTTTACGACGGGGTGCCTCTTTGGAAGAAATCGACGATGCCCCAGGTACACAACCTTCTTACATTTCTTCAAATAAGCACCTTCGGTCTCATCTAAGCAGTGCGTGCATGCATTGTATCCCTTGTTTGTCCGTCCCGAAAGGTTACTAAGAGCAGGCCAATCATTGATGGTCACGAAAAGCAACGCTCGTAGGTTGAATGCCTCCTGTTTGTACTCATCCCATGCAAGAACACCTGGTTTGCTCCACAACCGTAAGAGTTCTTCAAATAATGGCCGTAGGTAAACATCAATGTCGTTGCCGGGTTGCTTTGGGCCTTGGATGAGCACCGGCATCATAATGAACTTCCGCTTCATGCACAACCAAGGCGGAAGGTTATAGATACATAGAGTTACGAGGCCAGGTGCTATGACTGCAGCTCTGCTCTCCAAAAGGATTCATTCCATCTGTACTTAGACCAAACCTTAAGTTCCTCGCGTCATCTGCAAAGTCCGGGAACTCTCTATCGATTTTCCTCCACTGCGACCCATCAGCGGGGTGTCTCACCATCTCGTCTTTCTTACGGTCTTCTTTGTGCCATCGCAACAACCTGACATGCTCTTTGTTTCTGAACTGACGTTTCAACCGTGGTATTATAGGAGCATACCACATAACCTTGGCAGGAACCCTCTTCCTAGGGGGCTCGCCCTCAACATCACCAGGGTCATCTCGCCTGATCTTATACCGTAGTGCATTGCATACCGAACATTTTTCCAAATTTTCGTACTCATGGCGGTAGAGGATGCAGTCATTAATGCATGCATGTATCTTCAGCACCTCTAATCCTAGAGGGCGAGAGAACCTTCTTTGCTTCGTACGTACTTGTCGGGCAATTCGTTATCCTTTGGAAACCTCCTCTTCATTATTTTCGAGTAACTTCTCAAATGGCTTGTCACATATACCAGCTTCACGCCTTCCATTGCAGCAACTCCGAGTGTGGCACCGAGCTTTGTGTTGCCATCTTCGCAATTTGGGTATAACTTCTTTTTGTGATCATCTAACATGCCCTTTAACTTTCGCTTCTCGTTTTCGGTTTCGCATCTCTGTGTGCATCGGCGATGGCCCGACGAAGATCATCATCAACGGGCTCATCCGATGCCTCTTCATCTTGATCACCTCCACCTGCCTCCTCATCTTCATCATGCCCTGTTGCGGTATCACCGTAGTTAGGGTACATATCATCATCCTCTTCTTCTTCGTCGTCGTTTTCCATCATAACCCCTCTTTCTCCATGCTTGGTCCAACAATTATAGCTGGGCATGAAACCTTTCCAAAGCAGGTGGGAGTGAATGACTTGCCATTCAGGGTATTGCTTTAAGTTCCGGCAATCAACACATGGACAACATATATAACCATCCGCCTTGTGGGTTTTCCTCAGCCACACGGAAAAATTCTTTCAGGCCCGAAGTGAACTCGGGCAGACGTCGGTCAACGTACATCCATTGCCGCCGGTTCATCTACATCAAATAATTAAGTTTATCAAAAAACCATTACAAAACATCATAATATATATATATATAGTGGATATTAGCACCGTACAAATGAAAGGATAAAGTTGTTTAACCTTGATTGAGGAGGGAAAGAAAGAGGAGAAAGCTTAAATGTCGCTCCGGCACCTCATCTCATTTTTGTTTTGTGTAAAATCAAGCGGCATCATTCTCTCAGACATTTCATCGAGCACCTTGTGTGCATGCCAAAGAAATGCAAGGTAGCACTCAACACACACACCTTTCTCCTAGAAAAAGTGAAGTTGTGAATTGGCTAGTTGGAGGTGAGCTGATATAAGGGCTGGGGACCTTTTGCACCGGTTCGTGTTACAAACCGGTGCAAATGAGCTATCTTTTGCACCGGTTTGTAACACGAACCGGTGCAAAAGGTCCTCGGCCGACACGTGCCTGGCGACAAACCTTTTGCACCGGTTTGTGTTACCAACCGGTGCAAAAGATATCTCTTTGCACCGGTTGGTAACACAAACCGGTGCAAAAGGTCCCTCGGCCGGCTGCTCCCCACGAACCGGTGCTAATGACCCCCTTTAGCACCGGTTCGTGCCAAATCCGGTGCAAAAGCCATCTGGGGCAAAAAACGAAAGCCCTTGTTTCTACTAGTGTACAAAAATTCTAAGATAACAATATATAATAATAGTACAGTACTAGAAAGATCGTCAAACCTTGTAAGCTGGAGCACTCATATAATGGAACATTTGGACTTGCTTCCTAGGATTAAGATCAAGGTGATGGCATCGATCATAGTAGTGGCTATTAGTTGAGCAAATAGAAACCTTGATTTGGGTATGTGTAGTGATCTATCATAGATCACGAGGCCACCGAGACCCTAGTAGGTGAGGTGGGATAGAAGAGATTTCTATTCAAATCAAATGTATCAAAACGAAAAGAGATTCTTGATTGCTAAGAGATTGAAATTCCAATAGGAATAGCAAGGGAAAGCTGGAATGAAGCAGATCCGAGTTCCCATATCTTACTCACCGGATGAGCGCTTTGGCAATCCATTCCACTGAAAAACATTATCCATAAAAGCATGAGAGACTGATTGTACTACAATAATATCTGATTGGGATTGGTCTGTGCAGGATCTCCTTCCCTAGGAGACTCTTGCTTCCCTTTGAAAGAGGCAGACCCCTACTTCAATTGAAATCTAATGACACTTTCGCAGATATGGACATAGACGTCTCACAACAACAACAACAACAACTCAAAATCAAACTAATCTGAATACAATCAGACAAAAAAGATACCCAAAAGTGTTAATAAAGAATTTATTTTATCAACAATAAAGAGTGAAGTTTATTTTTTCATAGAGAGCGGCCTAGGCCGTGAAACCCACTGGCCCGTAGCTTTCAGGCCTGGCTCGGAACGAACTGTGATCAAGTAAGTGGCCTCTGGGCTACCTCTGCACAATGCTTTCTCTCGATAAGGGCAGAGAGCAAACTCCACTTGGGTTCAGAGTCTTGATCAGTCGTACCGTCTCGACGAAATAGTGCATCATGTACTTTGGGTGATCATATATTGTCATATAATAAAATAGTGTTTTCTTTATTCAATAAGATGTATCATCGTGGACCTACACATCCGTACACAACTAGAGGAACACTTTTCTTTCATCACATGCAACTATCTGCTATATTACTACGTGATCTACAAGGTTTGGAAGACTGCTCCATATAATTAATTATGGATTATATAAGCTATGTTGAAAACATCTGTGCACGGTGTGCACGGTTGAAGTGAAGGTGGACCTCGGAACAAATTTGGAACCCAGAGAAAATCAGAAACTAGATGTCACCTCGCAACCAACTAATCAGATCTAATCAAGAACAGGATTAGATAGAACAACTTGCACATCCATGGCGGAATCAAATATTCAGAACCAATCAAGAAACCTAATACAACTAGAGGGGGGCAAAGTCCACATACGGGGGAGCATGACGCGGTTTGAGCATTATGTTCCCTTTTTCAAACTCCACTTCTTTTTGTTAAGATTCATGCACTAGCCACTTGAACCAAAAGTCCGAACTGATGGAAAGGGCTAGGCAATCTACTTATACACTTCACAACACCCCCACTCGCGTGTGACGGGAGAAGAGAAAGTCAACACGTGTAGAGAGAGAAAGAGGCAGCGCCGGGACCACACGCCACACGGCAAGAGGCAGAGAGGGGGCAACAGCAATTTTTAGGCTTAATTGCGAAAACCATGTGAAAGCCAGGATTTGAACTTGAGACCTGGGGCTCTGATACCATGTTAAGATTCATGCACTAGCCACTTGAACCAAAAGTCCAAACTGATGGAAAGGGCTAGGCAATCTACTTATACACTTCACAACACTTTTCATATATCAATCTCCGATCAAAGAGAGAACATTATCCATTTCAAAACATTTCTAACGAATTTCTTGGTTCGGACCGACGAAGTAATGGCACTCGATTATTATCAACCTGGATGCAATCTTTTTCTGTCAGTAAGGATTGCACCAGAGCACCATCTACTTCTAATAGGCCATGTACTATAGACAGAGAAGAAATCATTCGGAGCGAGTACATAAGAAGCGATCCGCTTTTTTCATCAGTTCAAGGAGAAGACCAAAGATCTTGCCTGGCAGGTCCACCAGAAAAACACAAAAGAGAAAAAGGTCTCGTTAATCTCTTCATGATCATTCCAAGTTTGAAATACCTTTTCTTTTGGCCAAAGAAAAACATTTCTAACGAATTACTTGGTTCGGACCGACGAATTAATGGCACTCGATTATTATCAACCTGGCTGCAATCTTTTTCTGTCGGTAAGGATTGCACCAGAGCACCATCTACTTCTAATAGACCATGAACTATAGACAGAGAAGAATCAATCTGAGCGAGTACATAAGAAGCGATCCACTTTTTTTTCATCGGTTCAAGGAGAAGACCAAAGATCTTGCCTGGCAGGTCCACCAGAAAAACGCAAAAGAGAAAGAGGTATCGTTAATCTCTTCATGATCATTCCAAGTTCGAAGTACCTTTTCTTTTGGCCAAATAAAAATCTGCTTCCAGACACGATTGCCTTCTTATATAGATAGATTAGATGGGGATATCACTTATAAATCTATTTTTTACAAGAGCCCCTCCTATCTAATACAAAAGGGTCCCATGATCCCGAACTAATCTTACTTTGGCTCGCAAACCCCAAGTTTGTCTATGAAGAGCTAATCTAGGCGGGATGTGGCGGCCAAAGGGACTGCGAAGGAGATTGTCTTTGTGGGTAGGTGGATCGACCAACATCTCCACGTCTCGAAAACTCGTCGAATCGACGTGTTTCTAGGGCTAATGGGATTGCACTGCTACAACCCGGGCTTTCAAATGGAATGTACAGTTGTTTTTGAGTAATGGGTTGTGATGCTAAAGTACAGGTGTATACTCTTGGAAACCGGACTTCCAAACTCTGCCCTAGGCAAGGTGCATGCCATGCTTCTGAATATAAATTCATTTTACAAACATATTTAGTTAACATATACAAATTACTATTTATTTCTTAATTAACTTATAAGTTCTATTCCCAATGTATACGCCATTAAATTGTATCCGAGGAAGATACTGATAAAAATACAAAAGAATTAAGACAAACGCATAGCCCAATCAATCATATCCGTCGTGTTCATGGATACATATTTTAGAATTATTGCTACACTATCGAAACATAGTAAAAGAGGCATATTCATACCACGGGTACTTATATATAAGCGTAATATAATTTTCAATATCTCAATAGAAGGTTCAAGCGTCCGTCTAGATTAGTACCAATTCATTGGCTTCATTTTCACCCAATCATGCCTCAGGTGTTACTTAATAGTAGAGAATAACAGTTAGATGTACATCGCTTTAGTAAGGCAGTGACACCATGAGTGTACTTTGGTTGGCTGCTGAATAGCTTTCTTTTTTAGGCATTGTTTACTTCTTTTGTATTTTTACCTCCAATGAATTTTGGGACATGAGAAAATTTGGTGTTTGCCCAATCCCTACCCATTCTTTTAAATAGTTTTTCTGAAAAGGTAAACGTTGCACTAGTATGATGGAGAGTTTATAAGCTAGGAAAAATCATGGGGTTTATGAGCATATCTTGGAATTATCATGTCCAAACCTATTGGAGAAGTAAAGGACTATTGGGGATTTTCCGGGATTCAGGATAATCCCCTCCGATCCCCGTAAATACACTAGAAGTAAACAAGACCTCAGAGGGTCGGAGGGATTAGGGTGGAGTCTAGGAATGGGCAGGAACCGACGAAGGAGAGGAGCAGGCTCCAAGAGCTCGTCTTCGGCTCAAAGGCAAGCCCAACGAGCGTAGCGGAGGGAGCATTGGTGGTCTAGTCACAGCAGCGCGGCGTTGGTCTGGTGGAGGGGAGCGGCGCGACCTTTATCTGGTGGAGGCCGGCAGAGTGGACCGGCGTTCTGGTATTCTAGTGGAGGCTGGTGACGGGGAGCGGCACGACGACGGTGGAAGATCGAGAGATGGATTCTTTTTTTGGTAGAAAAGCGAATTGCTGATATCATTGATTTATGTTAG
Organism: Lolium rigidum; assembly: GCF_022539505.1. NCBI lineage: Eukaryota > Viridiplantae > Streptophyta > Magnoliopsida > Poales > Poaceae > Lolium > Lolium rigidum. The sequence continues at coordinate 64,798,250 of NC_061514.1, forward strand.
GCCGTAACCATGGCTGTTCGATTGGGTCGGAAATGAATACAGGGCAGTAGGCCGTTCTGCACTCTGCCCGCTGGGCTACTGCTGCACAACGCCCATCCATTCTTCCGCCTACAAAAAGAGTGCCTCCTACCTGACAGCTTCACGCGTCCGCGATCGCGTCGTTGCGTGCAAGACTTGCGAATGGGTCATGGCCCACCATCCCACACCGCATCTTCTTCCTCCCCCACTTCCTTTTCAGCCTCATGAGATTCCGACCATCCATCAATTCCCCTGTCGCAACCGCCTACCTCCATCACCCGCATGCGGCGTTGCTCCTGCCACGCCTCGGCGCCCCGCCCTGCTCAAGTTGACGTTGGTCGACTGCCGCTCCCGGTTTCCCTCTAACCCCTCCCCCCCACCATCACCACCCACCTTCTTCTCTGACGCCACCTCACCCGCACATGAAACCCTAAGGACCAACACACCAGCAAGCTCGTGCACCCAAAACCCTGAATTCCAGTCCTCGCCTCCATCAGCGATGATGCGGCCAGTCGCGCAATCCCCATCTCCGGCAAGGTGGTCTTCTTCTTCAACTTCGTTTCGTCCTTTTTCTGAACAGGCCAGACCTAGGCACTCGGTGGAGCCGTGGAGGTACGTGTCAAGGCGATAAGCTTCACGTTGAGCTGGATAAGCTTCACGTTGCTTACGCTCACTCTCGCTTACACTACTCCACACACCCTCTCTCAAATCAACACAAACATAGTCCGAATCGAAATAAGGTGTACACGAAAAAGATGTGTGTCGATGATAGGAACCAATTCCCACAACCGGTTTCGAGTTTCGTCGGTCGTAAATCGTCAATTTCATGTATGAAGTTTTAATCGAATTTTGCACACGCTCAACCGTTTGAAATTTCCTTTCAGGAGTAGGTTCACCTCACCATTCCGCATGACTTTCATGTTGACAGGTTTTTGTTTCGGTGTACATACACTGATAGATAACTGACTCACAAGTATATTGTAATCTGTACGTATGTGTGAGTGAGTAAGGTTTGGACTAGTTTTACTCAACTTCTCGCTCGCCATCTTCATGGACGGCGACGTGGTGATGATAGGTGAGAAGTAAGAGGTGATAATCCATGGTGGTGGAGTCATGGTGGTGTTCGTCTTCGTGGTCGGCGACGTGCTGTGACCGACGTGGCCGACGGTGTCATGGTGATGTTCGTCTTCGTGGTCGGTGATGTGCACATGCTTGTGACCGAAGGTGTCATGGTGGTGTTCGTCTTCGTGGTCGGCGACGTGCCCATGCTTGTGACCGGTGTGACGGTCGGTGTCCTGGTGGTGTTCGTCTTTGTGGTCGGCGACATGGTGATGCTTGTGACTGGCGTGACCGACGGTGTCATGGTGGTGTTCGTCTTCGTGGTCGGCGACGTGCCCATGCTTGTGACCGGTGTCACCGATGGTGTCATGCTGGTGTTCGTCTTCGTGGTCGGCGATGTGGTGATGCTTTTTACCGGCGTGACCGGCGGTGACATCGCCGACGTGCCGAAACTTGTGAACGGCGGTGCCATGGTGGTCTTGTGATAGGTGAGGCAAGATCACCATGTTGCCATATATGTGAGGCTACAAAAACCATGCGACCAACCAATGAAAGTGCCACTTGGATGCCACCCGATGCACCGCAACCTATCAAACGATGTGCGATTTGTGAATCGAATCTCGTCCGGAACAAGATGGGAGTCCCATCTCGCTGGTACAGTGAGCCATAAATCTCATGCAGCCTACCAAACTCCCCCATACAATCTCCCCGCCCACTGCATGCATGATTGCTTCGCTTGCATCTAGTATTGCTTTGTTTGTGCAACAATGGCGCAAAGCGCTCGTCAATTTTAAAAACTAAAAGATATTTTTACGAGTTATTAAAAAATCTAAAAGTAATTCTGGAAATTGTCAGTCATACATGCAGTGGTGGAGCTTGAAAGAAAAACTTGGGCAGGCCAAACCAAAGTTGACACAAGAAATTCCTCCAAAACTATAGATTAGTCAATACCTAATGCTACCTTTTGGTTCAGAAGATCATCATACATGAATTGCTCCAGAACAAAGTAAAGCGTAGGAGCAAACTAAGATTTGTTCTTAGAAATCAGGTTGGCACTAGTAGATAAAAGATTCATCTTCTCATTTAACCTGCCAGCCTAATCCCAATGTCGCAGCAATTTTTAGACAACAATGGAACGAATTGTTCATATTATCAATTACCGAACTGTTAAACAATAACTTCAGACACTATAGTCTATAGGAAAATTGGTTACGAAAGAGAATTAAGCAATGAGATTTGGGCAAGAGCATTACTAGCAGTATCACTTGTGCGCGGTTGTGCTATGCATTACTAGCAGTGTCACTTGTGCAAAAATTGGAGCAGTTGTGGCGTGTGGGATTGCATCAAGAAAATTGTAGAAGATGGAGGACATCTTGTGGTGAACTGGGTTGCTGGATAGTCTCTGCTAGCCCTCGATGCTGCATGCCATGGAGTAGACCCTGCCGGCATGTGCCTGCTGCCTTTTGCTTAGGGCATCTCCAACCGGGCTACCCATCCCGCGCCCGCACTTCCGGATGGGTCGATCCGGACAAAATCCCGACCCAACGCGGGGACGCACTGCAAAAGCGGACGGCCGCGGCGTCCGGAACGACGCAAACCCGGCCCAAATCTTGGCCGGGTTTGCGTGGCCGCGGATGACACGCGGCGTCCTCGCGTGTCCGCCTGATCCGCGTGGCTGGCCCACCTGTCGGTGCCCCAGTCCTATTAAATGTGGACTGGGGAAGGGGACTGTCCCTATCCAGTCCCCACTATCCACTCCGGCCGCACGCGCGAGCTCGAAGCTTCCGCGCCGCCATGGCCCCCAAGCGCGAGTTCTCGCCATCCGCGAACGACCACGAGGCCGGCAGCAGCCGGCCAGTCGCGCCGGCGCCATTCGCCATGGGGCCGCCGGCGACGCCCAGACGCGAGCGGATCTACGTCACCGTAGCGGTGGCGCAGATGTTCTGGGACGCCGGCGTCCCAATGCCGTGGGGGGACGTGCACCTCCCCCACGGCTGGCACCTGAGCCCAGATCGGGTTCCGGTGCCGCCCATCCCGGGCTCCGGCCGCGCCCGCGTCGCGGAGATCCGGAGGCGCCGCGCGCAGCTGCCGGCGGACCTCCAGTAGGACCCCGCGTACGGCGACGCAAGTCCCAACTGGGACTTGTGGTTCGAGGTGGAGCACAATGCGCGCCGGCGCACGTGCTTCACATCCGCGACGGCGCGACCGCGCGCGCAGCCGCGCACACCTGCAACGCGGGCAGGCCGCCGCCCCGGCGGCCTCTACATCGGCGAGCAGCCCCAGCCCCAGGCCCCGCACCAGCCCCAGGCCCAGGAGGAGGAGAATGACCCGGAGCTGCAGGCGGCGCTCGCGGCGTCCCGCGAGCAGCAGGACCTCGACGAGCTGGCCAAATGGCCGCACCTCGCCGAGACGCTGCGCGCCTCCGCGCTGGAGGAGGCGGCCGGGGAAGGCCCGGGAGGACGCCCGGGCGGAGGCGTGGGCCTTCCTCGAGCTGGCGCGCCGTCAGGAGGAGGCAACGCGTCAGGCGGCGCTCCGGGAGGAGGAGGAGCGCCGGGCCGCGCGCCTGGCGGAGGAGGAGCGCCTGGCCACGGTCCGGCTACAGGCGGAGCTGCAGGCCGCAGCGGAGGAGCAGCTCCGGCAGGAGTCCGCGCGGAGGGCACGGCTGCGCAGGCCGACGAGCCCGCCGAACCCGCACTCCGCCTAGGAAAGGGCGCAGTGGGAGCCCTGGCCGGAGTCCCCGGCGCCCTCCGGCGTTTCGAGCCGGAACAGCGCGTCGCCGCCGGGGGGCGTCGTCGTCATCGACGCCGACGACGACGAGTACTACTGGGGGTAGTACTGCCGGCGGCCACCATGCTCGCAAACCCTGTCTAGGGTTTCTTTTTTATTTTAGTTTAAAGCCCATATAGGGCTTTCTTTTGTGTAAAAATTGCCCAAAATAGGGCTAAGTTTAACTAACCAGTAGTTTATATTTATTTTATGCTGTTTTTATTTTTCATGTTCATTTATGTTTTTTTTATTACATATGCGGTGCGTCCGCGCGTTGGGCGCAGCGTGCGACCCAAACGACGGTACCACTACCTAGAGACCGACCTTTGAGAAGGGAAAAACCCATCCCGCGCGCGTGCTGTCGCGACTACACGTGTCGCGCGCGGAACGTGTCCCCGGGAAAAGACGCGAATTGTTTTCCGGGTTTGGTTTTTTCCCTTTGCGCTCCGGTAGACCCGTTAACAATATGCGGACCCGTTACGCTTCTTTTTTCCCTTTACGCGCGCTGTACGTTTTCAAAAAATTGGGCGGGACTTCCTTTTTGGCTTTTTCCCTTTGTATTTCCGGGCTGTGAGTTTTCTGGGGAATTAATGGGAGGGAGGTAGCACTTTCAAATAACATTTTTTTTTAAATTCCAACAGAGTGCTACAAGATGACATACGTCGAAGCGAGTGCTACGGCTCGGCTTCGCCTCGTATCAAGGCGCCTTCGGCGCATCAAACATTAATAAACATAATGAATGGCAAACATATGTCGTTGTCCCCGTTTGTCGTTACCCCCATATGTCGAAGCGAGTGCTACGGCTCGGCTTCGCCTCGTATCAAGGCGCCTTCGGCGCATCAAACTATTGTTTTTTTTTTCTATTTTTTTCCTTTGGAAATATTTTCGTTTGATTTTCTCTTTTATTGTCTGGAAAGATTTCCGTTTTCTCTTTTATTGTCTGGAAATATTTCCGTTTGATTTTCTGTTTGTTTCTCTAGATATTTTTCTTTACCAATCGTTGTGAAGTACATCCCCGCCTTAGGGACGAGTACAGCGTAGGAACCAAGAGGAGTACGAAGGCCGTTGTTCCTCTGTTTGTTTCTCTGGATAGATTTTCCGTTTTGTCTAGCGCAGGTACATGTTCCAATGGTTGTGAAGTACATCCCCGCCTTAGGGACGAGTACAGCGTAGGAACCAAGAGGAGTACGAAGGCCGTTGTTCCTCTCGTTTGTTTCTCTGGATAGATGTTCCGTTTTGTCTAGCGCAGGTACATGTTCCAATGGTTGTGAAGTACATCCCCGCCTTAGGGACGAGTACAGCAGTAGGAACCAAGAGGAGTACGAAGGCCGTTGTTCCTCTCGTTTGTTTCTCTCGGATAGATTTTCCGTTTTGTCTAGCGCAGGTACATGTTCCAATGGTTGTGAAGTACATCCCCGCCTTAGGGACGAGTACAGCGTAGGAACCAAGAGGAGTACGAAGGCCGTTGTTCCTCTGTTTGTTTCTCTGGATAGATTTTCCGTTTTGTCTAGCGCAGGTACATGTTCCAATGGTTGTGAAGTACATCCCCGCCTTAGGGACGAGTACAGCGTAGGAACCAAGAGGAGTACGAAGGCCGTTGTTCCTCTCGTTTGTTTCTCTCGGATAGATTTTCCGTTTTGTCTAGCGCAGTACATGTTCCAATGGTTGTGAAGTACATCCCCGCCTTAGGGACGAGTACAGCGTAGGAACCAAGAGGAGTACGAAGGCCGTTGTTCCTCTGTTTGTTTCTCCGGATAGATTTTCCGTTTTGTCTAGCGCAGGTACATGTTCCAATGGTTGTGAAGTACATCCCCGCCTTAGGGACGAGTACAGCGTAGGAACCAAGAGGAGTACGAAGGCCGTTGTTCCTCTGTTTGTTTCTCTGGATAGATTTTTCATTTTGTCTAGCGCAGGTACATGTTCCAATAGCTGTGAAGTACATCCCCGCCTTAGAGACGAGTACAGCGTAGGAACCAAGAGGAGTACGAAGGCCGTTGTTCCTCTGTTTGTTTCTCTGGATAGATTTTCCATTTTGTCTAGCGCAGGTACATGTTCCGAGGGTTGTGAAGTACATCCCCGTCTTAGGGACGAGTACAGCGTAGAACCAAGAGGAGTACGAAGGCCGTTGTTTCTCTGTTTGTTTCTCTTTATAGGTTTTCTGTTTTGTCTAGCGCAGGTACATGTTCCAATGGTTGTGAAGTACATCCCCGTCTTAGGGACGAGTACAGCGTAGGAACCAAGAGGAGTACGAAGGCCGTTGTTCCTCTCGTTTGTTTCTCTCGGATAGATTTTCCGTTTTGTCTAGCGCGTGTACATGTTCCAATGGTTGTGAAGTACATCCCCGCCTTAGGGACGAGTACGACGTAGGAACCAAGAGGAGTACGAAGGCCGTTGTTCCTCTGTTTGTTTCTCCGGATAGATTTTCCGTTTTGTCTAGCGCAGGTACATGTTCCAATGGTTGTGAAGTACATCCCCGCCTTAGGGACGAGTACGACGTAGGAACCAAGAGGAGTACGAAGGCCGTTGTTTCTCTCGTTTGTTTCTCTTGATAGATTTTTCGTTTTGTCTAGCGCAGGTACATGTTCCAATAGCTGTGAAGTACATCCCCGCCTTAGAGACGAGTACAGCGTAGGAACCAAGAGGAGTACGAAGGCCGTTGTTTCTCTGTTTGTTTCTCTGGATAGATTTTCCGTTTTGTCTAGCGCAGGTACATGTTCCGAGGGTTGTGAAGTACATCCCCGTCTTAGGGACGAGTACGCCGTAGAACCAAGAGGAGTACGAAGGCCGTTGTTTCTCTGTTTGTTTCTCTTTATAGGTTTTCTGTTTTGTCTAGCGCAGGTACATGTTCCAATATCTGTGAAGTACATCCCCGTCTTAGGGACGAGTACAGCGTAGGAACCAAGAGGAGTACGAAGGCCGTTGTTCCTCTGTTTGTTTCTCTGGATAGATTTCCGTTTTGTCTAGCGAAGGAAGAGGAGTACAACTTATGTAGTAAGAAGAGTACAGGACTGTGTCTCTTTCCTTTTTCTCTACCGTAGTTACAGGTGCAAAGGCTTGTCGAGTACAGCGGTGATGACGAATCGAGTAGAGTTCGCAGCAATATAATTTCAGACATACGATACTAGCATTAACATTACATTGTCAATTAATTCGAGGAGTTTCTCAAATATTACATATAAAATATTGAAAAGTACGCATGACACTAGCATTAACTAATAACCAAATAGAAATACTTGTACGTAATTCGTTGCGTTGTTCACATTGTTTCAGTACGACACATTGTACTTATTTTAACTTACGCCTCACATTGTAACTTTGTTATGACCAGCTTGAGCCAGGCACTGCCACGTAAGAATGGAGATCCTCTTTCATCTTTGAAGGTAAATGAGCAAATGTCTCCTTCTTTCAGGTAAAATTCTTCAACTATATCTCGGAAACCTTTCTTTATCATAGCTTTCCCATTCTTATCCATCTTCATGGTAGCATACATTGTAATGTCTCCCGATGAGCAGCTGACAACAACTTTAACCGGTTCTTGTATGAATCCCCAAATGTGTTCATTAGTGAATTCTTCTGAAAATTCCTAAAAAGATATTAACGAACCATTATTAGTTTTGTGGTACACTATGTCGAAGTTTTCTTGTCATGTAGACAGTAAGTATTTAATATAATTGACGAGATAAACTTACGAAAACTCCGATAAACTTACCATCTTACATATGTCTCTTGTAACAAATGATTTAGTCATGGTGCAAATATAATGTTTAATAGCTGGTGTCTGGTTCGTGATGACTTCATTTGTCGAGTGGAGTACTTGAGTGTAATTCATCTCCACGTGGTTTCCAAAGACGCATGCTTCGTCAAAATTTTCGTCTCCATAGAGTCCAGGTCCTACAATCAAGAGGTATTAATTTTCATTGAAAACTATATATTGACTCGTAATGTTTGCTTTCTTAGTTGCTAGTATTTGTACCTCTAACGGTTATTTTGCCCATATGTGAGATAAACTGTGCATAACTTTCATCAATATCTCTGTCAACGAGTTTTGTCCGTGCTTGTTGTCACTTTCATCATTGCTTTGGCTGTTTTCAATGGCAGGTGTTGGTTGTACCCTGATTACCTGTTGCCTGAATTTCCTGAATATGATGATTCATTGTTTGTAGATCATATAGTTTAGTTGCATTAAGATTTAAACAAAATCAAATCAACTTTCATTGCACGGCATGAAATAATATGGTTTCTAGGCAACTAAGCATTAAATTATGATTATTTGAAAACCTGGTCTTGAGGGTTGACGCCGTATGTTGGATAGTTGTTGCACAAGTATCCGTACTCCTCTGCCCTTGATTGCGCAGTCTCCGAATTCTTGCAAGCGGTGTTTCCTAGAGTTGACATTTCAATTAGTATCAGTTCATTCATTGTAAATCATATTTAAATTGAATTTAGGTCAACATTCATTTTACTTGGTGAGTAGTAATATATTTTTTGTTGAACAAAGCATTAAATTTGATTATTTGAAACCTGGTAGTGAGGGTCGGACTCGCATATTGGACAGCTTACGCACAAGTATCCGTACTTCTTTGCCCTGTTGTGTGCAGCCTCTTGCAGTCTTGAAAGCATTTTCTATGTAGAACAAAAAGGTAACCATCAAATTTCATATGCTTGCAATATATTTTGGAGACCATAGAACTACGAGTTTATTGATGAATGCAAACATATAAATTTTGGATATAAATAATTTATTTCTTTCAATTTAGTACGAAATGATAGTTAAATTCATGTGATTTATAGTTATATCTTTTGTTATTTGTCATTTAAATATCATAGTGTGGAGTATTAGTATATTTTAGCAACGAATATATTGTTCATGATCTATATTAATCATTTAACCTTGTTTTCTTGGTTGATTTGGGATTAAAATTTTATATATTTATTAATATCTCCGTGTCCGCCTAGATTTGACCTTTTTTCCTTGGTTGACCTGGAATACGATGTATGTGTGTAATGTTTGTTCCTATCGGATCCATGAGCGGAACTTCAAGTTCGTGCTTGATTCACGAGGTTAAAAAGAAAGCGTAGTGAGACTGTTTTCGACTAGACCCTAGATCTGTTTTCTGCATTATTGTGGTATGCGACTGATCTATTTAGATCATAGAGTTTCCACCGAATCTACAAGTTTTGGAGATATACATACCAATGATCCGAAACCTTGGATAGTTTTCCGAATTGCAGCTGGTGTGCTGTGATGGAGATGCCGGCGATGCTCCCTTGCTTTCTTTTCCTGTTTTGGATAAGGAGGTGGATTCTTGCAAAGCGGTTGGTGTGGAACTGTTGATTTTACAAGCCAACTGGAGTAGTTTTGGTGTGGTTTCTAGCCTATGACATTTCTTACCTACTTCGGGGTGTTATTGTCCATTCACTTTTATATTTATTCTATTATGCCTCTATACATTTGGGACCTACTTGGGGGCATTATCGTCCACTCGCTTTTATGTTTATTCTATTCTCGCCACTATTACACCCGGGAGCTACCGTGGGTCCTTGTCGTCCACTCTCTTTTACACTATGATATACGGGACCTACCGTGGGGCTTTGTCGTCCATTCGCTTTTTACATATATTATATTGTTCCAGTATCCTGTGGATGTTGTGGTTCATTAGTTTCAAATTTGTGGATGGGATTGTTCTCCAAAAAACAAGAATAGGAAAGACAAAAGCGCGGGTACCAAGGGGAATAAGAAAAAAATTCCTTCTTCTCCAGCGCAGGTACGAGTGCAAGGCTTATACAGTACAGCGGTGGCGGTAATACGAGTACAGGCGTCTTCACTAAGAGGAGCACTCGGACCTTGTTTCTCTTTGTTTCTCCGGATGTGCAAGCATTTTGGAATACGGAGGTGACGGAGAGACAAGTATAGTGTCCGCACCAAGGGTAGCATGGGGTCGTGTTTCTCTTTGTTTCTCTGTAACAATTTCTGTTTTGTCTAGCAGAGGTACATGTGCAAGGATTGTGGAGTACGAAGGTGACGGAGAGACGAGTACAGCGTCCGCACGGTGAGGAGTATGGTGCCGTGTTTCTCTTTGTTTCTCTACGAAAATTTCAGTTTTGTCTAGCGCGGGTACATGTGCTAGGATTGTAGAGTACGGAGGTGACTTAGAGACGAGTATAGTGTCCGCACCAAGGGGAGCACGGGGTCGTGTTTCTCTTTGTTTCTCTGTAACAATTTCTGTTTTGTCTAGCGGAGGTACATGTGCAAGGATTGTGGAGTACGAAGGTGACGGAGAGACGAGTACAGCGTCCGCACCAAGGGTAACACGGAACCGCGTTTATTTTTTTTCTCTGCAGCAATTTGTGTTTTGTCTGGCGGAGGTACATGTGCAAGGATTGTGGAGTACGAAGGTGACGGAGAGACGAGTACAGCGTAGGAACCAAGAGCAGTACGAAGGTCGTTGTTTCTCTGTTTGTTTCTCTTGATAGATTTCCGTTTTGTCTAGCGCGGTACATGTTCCAAGGACAGTGAAGTACATCCCTGCCGTAGAGACGAATACAGCGTAGGAACCAAGAGGAGTACGAAGGCCGTTGTTTCTCTCGTTTGTTTCTCTTGATAGATTTCCATTTTGTCTAGCGCAGCTACATGTTCCGAGGATCTGTGGAGTACATCCCCGCCTTAGAGACGAGTACAGCCGTAGGAACCAAGAGGAGTACGAAGGCCGTTGTTTCTCTCGTTTGTTTCTCTTGATAGATTTTCCGTTTTGTCCAGCGCGGTACATGTTCCAAGGGTTGTGAAGTACATCCCCGCCTTAGGGACGAGTACGAGTGTAGGAACAAAGAGGAGTATTCTCTCGTTTGTTTTTCTTGATAGATTTTCTGTTTTGTCTAGCGCAGGTACATATTCCAAAAGCTGTGAAGTACATCCCCGCCGTAGAGACGAGTACAGCGTAGGAACCAAGAGGAGTACGAAGGCCGTTGTTTCTCTGTTTTTATCTCTTGATAGATTTTCCGTTTTGTCTAGCGCAGGTACATGTTCCAAGGGTTGTGAAGTACATCCCCGCCTTAGGGACGAGTACAGTGTAGGAACCAAGGTGAGTATTCTCTGTTTGTTTTTCTTGATAGATTTTCTGTTTTGTCTAGCGCAGGTACATATTCCAATAGCTGTGAAGTACATCCCCGCCGTAGAGACGAGTACAGCGTAGGAACCAAGAGGAGTACGAAGGCCGTTGTTTCTTTATTTTTATCTCTTGATAGATTTTCCGTTTTGTCTAGCGCAGGTACATGTTCCAAGGGTTGTGAAATACATCCCCGCCTTAGGGACGAGTACAGCGTAGGAACCAATAGGAGTATTCTCTGTTTGTTTTTCTTGATAGATTTTCTGTTTTGTCTAGCGCAGGTACATGTTCCAAGGGTTGTGAAGTACATCCCCGCCGTAGAGACGAGTACAGCGTAGGAACCAAGAGGAGTACGAAGGTCGTTGTTTCTCTGTTTGTTTCTCTTGATAGATTTTCTGTTTTGTCTATCGCAGGTACATGTTCCAATAGCTGTGAAGTACATCCCCGCCTTAGAGACGAGTAGAGCGTACGCAGCAACAGAATTTCAGACATACGATACTAGCATTAACATTACAAGGTGTCAATAAATTCGAGGAGTTTCTCAAATATTACGACGTCCGCACTAAGAGGAGCAGAAACTTATGCACCAACCAACATGGTTGTTCGAAAGAGTACACTTGTTACACATTGATAAACACCGGTTCGAAACATATGTTTGCGGAGTTTCAACTTTGCATACGTTACAAAAGTACGTACACTAAAAAAGTTGTAGGTAGTTCAAAGCAACTTCTTAGTACGTAGGTTTGAAAAAGAAAAGTATTGCATTCGCATCTTTTATCAAACTTCAGCTTGTAGAAGTAAAAGTTTCCTGATGCTTCCACTCGGGCCATCATTTTGCACCTTTAAATCAAAAATTAGGAAAACATTATTTATTTTGTAAATTCACTACAACAACTTAATAATATTACTTTATTTTGTATTCAATGAGCAAATTAAATATTATCTTTATTTTTTGATTGTACCTGAATCCTTTGTTTTGGAGAAGTAGGTTACTTCGCACCCTGTTATGATACATTAACAAGTTTAAAAAACAATTTAAACGGTTGCTGTATTGGACATGTAGTTGAGGTTAACTCACATTTTTTCCACTTCTTGTTTTTTCTCGCGAAGTGCCTTCTTGAGTTGGAGATGCAGACTTCTTTGTCGACCTGGTTTTTTGTATTTAAATTTTGTTAGTCTTAAATTGTTGTACTTTTAACTTTAAATTTATGATTTGTAAGCAGTTCAATTAGTTAAATTTGAACAGAGACAACAAAAAATTGCAAGTGTGATTATGTCTTTTGTCGTACCTCATTATTTGCTATCCTTTCATCTTGCTGAATTTGCTTGCAACGTTCATCCCGTGCTTTCTTGAACAATGCGAAAGTTTGTCCGAGATGAAATGTTGTCTTCTCGTAAACTTTCTATAACTTTAGCTTCGTTGTCGAAATTTCTTTGACGAGTAGTTGCTTGGTTTTCAGCAGACTGTTCCATTTTTGAGTCGGTCAAATGTAGTTGGTACTTTGTGTGATAGGTCGTATGCGCTAGTCGCCAAGATGTCAATCTGTTCCAATGTATCTTCCGATATACCGGTGTTTTCTTCTTCAATGGAACCACCAGCTTGGAATGCTTGATCCTCCGAAAGTACGCTTTGCCGACATCATTTGGTCTTCATGATGCGGATACATTCTTTTCAGTGGATTCCTTTTCGGTAGTAAACTATGTCATTTGGTGCTTTCCACTCGTTATTATGAGAAAATGAAAACATTGTATTAACTTATGCAAGTACGAGATATAATTAACGTAAAAGATAAAGGGTCATTGTAATTTTCTTACAGGTAAGTTTCCAAATATCCAGGTATTGGGGTCTTCCCCGCCTTTTTAGCACAAGTCTGTCGCAGCGATGCTCTTTAGTTTTTCATAATCCATGAAGTGTGTACGAGGTGTTCTTGTGTCCAGGTCCGAAAGGCCTTGTTTCATACAACAGTCAAGATATAACGTAACCGGTGCTATGATGCGACCGAGCAGGTACGGTCCATTTTGATTTAGATTTTCTAGCATCGGATGACTGCTCTCTTGAGCTCATCTACAAGCAACTGACACAAATCCATGTCCTTCAACTTTGATATGTCCAGATTTTTTACCATTGCTGCCTCCCTTGACACACGGACAGCTGTTCCAGGGCATATGAATTTCATGTACATAATCAACACAAATACTTTCAGAGCTAAATCGTCGTTTGCTTCGTCTTTAACCAACAGTCTTAGGAGCTTGCGAAGGTCATCAATATTCATATCCTCATTTTTCCTAAATCCAAGCTCAATTTTCAACTCATGTAATGTTTTGTCGTTGCCACTTTCTCGATGGTCTAGGAGTTGTGTTTGAACCGTCCGGCAGCCCAAACTGACAGATGGATAGCATAAGAAGTAATCTCAATTACTTTGTTTGCTACTCCTAGATTCGAGTCATGGTTGCCTGGATCTATTCTATTCATAAGGAAGCGAGCAAGTCGGATATTAATGTTTTGCTCGATCTTGCTCGTCAAGCAAAGGACCCAAACCCGCATCCCGAAGCCTTTTTATATGCCGTTCCTCCAATATTTCAACACAGGTGAATAGCTCGTCTAAGTGAGCATCTTACTTGTCTTGTTGATCGTTCGGCCATAAAATTTATTTTTGCCTTTTTTGCAATCCTTTTTGCCTTTTCCTGTTTCTTGCCTTTATTTTTTTTATCTTCTGAATTTTCGGATATTTTCCGCATGATTAAAATCAATTGTGTTAGACAAAAATGTTTAACAATATAATAAATGCATTTATTTTGCATCCAATGTACTAAGAAAATACTCATATTTACCTCGTTGTATTCATCGTTTTCTTCAACGGTGGTGTTGTTCTCTTCGTTGTCGTCATGCTCAGCATGATGTTTGGTATTGCGAGACGATTTTCTTATTGCGGCGGCGTTTTCGATTTCTTTCCTTCTTTGTCGATTTTGTAGGCTGTGTTTTTTCTTCTTCATTGATATTTGGAGCACTTTGGCTAGAGCTGGTGACTACTGTCTCTTTTGTAGATGACAATCGTTTGCTTCTCCTTGGACTTTTAGAACCAATATCGGCGGTTTCGTACTCTTTTTCCATTCTTGCTGCCTCTTTCTCCGATGATATATTCTTGTGCTTTCTTCCTCGCAAGGCTATTCAAATTGTTTCGCGAGGATGCGGTTTGACTGTCGTTGCAATATTTTTAGAGCAATCTGCGCTTGTTCTTGCTTCACAATTTTTCCTTTTAGAGTGTATATTTGCATTTAATGCATTTATGTTGTCTTGATCTTCCGGGAACACAACCGCCGGTGGCTTCAAGTTTAGTGGGGCAATTGGAGCTTCCTCGTGATTTATAGTGGCTGCAATAATATTGCAGAAATCATCTATCCAAAGGTTAATACATGGAAATCGTATTTAAAATTTAATATAATAGTTTGAAGCTATTATAGTCTTATATAGACGCGTTTTAGTTGTAGAGACGTTTTAGTTAATCTTAAACTCATTGTCACGGATGATAAGTACCGGAAAATTTTTATATTAGAAATTTTGAATTTTTTTGTTTTGATATGATTTAAAGATAAGCCTGTTTTGACTTCAAAAGAATCATAAGAGTAACACATTTTTGCATTGATTGATAAGTTTGTACATTACCTTCATTCAAGGACGGTGATTCCTGCTGACTTGTCATACCGGAGTTTTGCTATTCTTCCTGAAATTGAAATGCAAAAATCTGCATGTGAGGAAAGCAATTGTTTAAGTTTATCATGGAAACTATTTTTAAATTAATTTTGTTAAGATGAGTGCCATAGCGCACTTTCACACATAAAGCTGTGATTATGTTTTAATTTGATAAGGCAATATGTGCAGGGGGTTAAAGTTATTATTTAAATTTTCCTTGGTTTCTAGTCATGGTTACACACATATTGCTGTAGTTTTGCCTTAGATTAATAAGGTTTGTACCTGGAGATACAGAGTGCATTACAGTTCTAAAACTGTTTACAACGATCAGATTACTAAGCAAATAAATATTTAATAACGAAAGGTCTTCTTTATACGCAGATGCCATTTATTTCTTTAATTTCTATTCCATTGGAGAAGAAACTAAAGGATGAGCAATCGGTTGACTTGATCCATACCGTGCCCGAACTCACGGATCCGAGATCTCTAAAGGCACGCGCCGTCGCGGATTGAAGTGTGGCCGGCGGAGTCGGCGGAGTGAGTAGAGTAGCCACCGTAATCCCCGCAGCAACAACTCGGATCTCCACAGCTTCCGTCACCGCCGGTCGATGAGGAGGAGGGGATTGTAGAGAGGATAGGTGTTTGGCTGCTCGCTAGGGTTTGCCCTCACTTTTTGCTTGACCGGTGATGGGGGAAGAAATGGGAGCTGCCACACGATCCTATTTGTTCTAATTTGTATATAAGGAATACAGTTGTGGAGACAACGAATTCAGGCATCGTAGTGCGATCTGTTGCTTGATGGGAAACTAACCTCGGATGGAGCAGCGAGTGGAGACTTTCTTGATTCTCCGACAAGTTCTTGTACGGGGTCGGCTGTACCGCGTCCTTGCGCTGAGTTCTTCCGTGTGTGTTTGAGTAGATTAGAGTTGAGTATGTTGGTTTTTGCCCTAATACGAGTTCTAATATAGATGTAGAAGACGAATTTGGTTGATATTGTGGGACCCACCACGTCAGGTTTTTGCGGGATTTTTTGATATTTTGAACAATACCACTTATACTCTAACGACTTAATTCATTATTTTAATAATGGATATTATTACTAGTGTTGTTTCTTTTGGTATTTGTTGCAGCTTTTTTTTTTTTTAGATCAGTTTTGTTGGGGATATTACGGATGCGGCGCGAAGATCAAATATTGTATCTTTTTGGTATTAGTTGATAGTTTCGTTTTCCGTGATATCTAATGTTGCCGATATTATGTAGTTCGTTTGTGCTGTATGCGCGAGTACAGGCGTGGCACGAAAACGGGTACGATTGTTGGTAAGGGTTGAACAAAGGTTGCACATGTACCTCCGGTGGCATGTGGCGGAGACGCGTGACACGTTGCTAGTATCTTCGCCGCGAATGCGGAACGGCAGCTTGCCGTGGTGCCGTTGGATCTGCCTCGAGAGAGGAATCGTCGAGTCTCATCCGTCTCTCCGAAAACTGTTCCCGACTGGAGACTGTGGGGAGCTCATTCATGTCCCATCCGTCGCCTCGAAATCTGTTTTCGCTCTCTATATAGATTGCGTGGAGCTCTCCATAACTTCCCGTGCTTCTCCGTTGCTCCAATCCACCAAAGTCTTGTCTTGTTCATCTTTTTCAAGTTGTTTCATCTACGGTAGGTATGACGTCCAATTCCACGGTCGGCAACCTGAAGCGGGGACGCGGTCGCCCTATTGGAAGCAAGGACAAGGTCCCCCGGCGTCGAGGAAGTTGAAGGCTGCCGCTGCCCCGCCTCGCGGATGTACCGAGGCCCAGTTGGGGCGTCACTGCCACCGGCGAGAATTGCCTCGTGAGCGTCGCGGCCGCCGCGTCCGCCGGTGCCGTAACAACCTTTTGGGTGCCACGGGACATTCCGGCCGTGGCCGTCGTGGAAAATAAGCCGCCAGTGAAATGCTCGTGGAAGGAGGTGTCGATGACCTTGTCACCGGCGCACGAGTTCTTGGTGTTCGTCACCGTCCCAGGACTGATGAAGCTGAGGCTTCCGGTCGCCTTTGCCAAGGCGTACGCGCGGTACGATCCGGGCTATGCACTCTTGCGAGAGGCGAGTCCGAAGCAGGAGCCATGGAAGGTGTCGACTGTCTGGGAGCATGGAAGCCTGTACCTTGCTGGCGATTGGGGCATGTTCGCTGCTCTCTACGGTCTTCAGTCTGGGAATGTCCTGTCGTTTCGCCACAGGGAGGACACTGCTAGCTTCGTTGTCAAGGTCTTCAACAACGAGGCGTGCCGCGTTTCATTCCTCCCACTGTTGGTCTAGTATTAGCGACGTCGTCTACAACGAATCTGGTTGTGGAATCTTCTGATTTGTTTCACTCTTCGTTCTTGTATTGTGTTCTGTATTTCCGTATGATGTAATTTTCATGGTATTACTGAAGTTGCAAGGATTTCTGGGTACTTGTTTTTTTGAATTTGTACTTCTTGGTTTTGTTCTTATTCAAATGGTATACATTCTTTACGAGTACTGTGGTAAAACTGTCATAAGTACAGCTGTTCAACGGGAACGAGTAGAAATATCGTGTCTGTTGGTTTTAGATAATAATTTCTCTTTCTTGTAGGTACGAGTTGCTAAGAGGGCGGAGTACAAAAATGAAATTGACGGGAGTACATCTGATTTACGAAGAGCAACGGCTGATTGTTTCGTTTGTTTTTGTTCATGTTTCATTTTATATAAGGTATATATTGTTAATAGCCTGGAGTAGTCCGTGGCAACCGAAAGGAGTACTGAGTGCTGCATGGAGAGGGGTACGAGATTGTTTCGTTGGTATAGTTGGTTTCTTCGGTTCTAGGGGATAGGTACGAGTTAGTAATATCGTAGAGTACGAGTGTTACAACTAAATCGAGGACGATTGTGTCATGGAGAGGAGAACCAGATTGTTTCCGTTGGTTTCTTCCGTTCTATGTGATAGGTACAGCTTGGTAATAGGGTAGAGTACAAGCTGATCCCGGTTGATAGTTATGGAGTACTCGTCCAATCGGAATCACGAGTACTAATACATAGTATGTATAAGTACCTAACGATGTGCTGTATAGGTACATTTATGTTGTTGATGGAGTGCTAAACCAGCAGAGTGCATCTGTATCGCTGTACAGGCATGATGCATAAGTATGGTTGCATAGTATGCAATCGATGCGTAAGTACGGTTACATAAAATGAAATGGATTATTTTAATGCTATGTATTAAACTTATTTTTGGAACCGATGGACGACCCCTTGATCCCTCATGAATCGCTTTCACCCCCACTACTTTTGACGGTTTTATAGGTGTTGGCGCATAAGTGTTTTTCATGGTCTATAATTAGCAACCGCTACTACTAACTCGCCAACTCCGGTCCTTATATTCTCGAACATGAACATTTCCTTGTGTCTCTACCACATCATCCGCCGAGAAACAACAACATACCGCCGTACAGAAAATCCACTCTTTTTCTCTGCAATCATCATCAATGGAGCAGGGTTCTTCCTCTCTCGTTTCTGAGATCGCTTCTGGTCCATTGACCCATATCAGCGCTCACTCAGACGTCATCACCGTTGCTAGAATGTCCCGAGGTATGCCAGGTATGCGCAATGCTATCCGTGAGGATGCAAGGTTTCCTTTTGGATCGCCGTGTCCGCTGCATTCTGATCCTCGTTCATGGCCTGCTGATCGCACTGAACAGGTATTCATTGTTTTCCATTGATTGCATGAAAATGTTTGTGTACTGTATTTTACACTAGATAATTCGTAAATTCGCAGGGTATTGACGCATCGCTAATGCCACTGGACTCTCCTTCCGCAAAAGCATTTGTTCCTTTTACACAGGAGGGGCCTGGCGACAAGCACTGGGGTTGGTTCCAATGGCGAATGGGTTGCGGTTGTTCGGGAGCAAGCACGGTGGTCTCCGCTAACGTCTACACGGATGAGGAGATCCCTCTCGCCATCCGTTCGTAACGTTGGCATCGTTCCCGATGGGCCTTTCTTGTATCGGTATGATTTGGCACACATGCGATTGTTGAAGATTCGGATAATCGCTGAACCATACAGGGTTGGAAACAAATGGAACTACTATGTCATAGCAGTGTTTGATAAGATAATTGCAATCATGCGTGGTGGTAGTAGGGACGTGCGATGGAGGATCCTTCGCAATGATTACCTTGCACCTTCAAGGTATGTTGATGCCATTCTTACGACCGGTAGGATCTACGCTCATTATCGCACCCAGAGGGGACGTCCTTGTTTGGGAACCTACTATTTGGGGTTAGTTTTTGATTTCTGTGCTTATAGTTTAATTTTTTCTTTATTTTTGCTCTTATTATTTTTTATTGCGTAGTGTTCTTTGCATGACGTTATTCCTAGTTATGTAATATCTGATGTATCTTAACTACATCTAAACAAATAAACGAGTCTTCGGTGCTGCTCCTCGGGTGATAGCTGCTCCGGAGATTATTGAGCAGCCAAACTTACATGGTGCTCGTTCATGATGGTAACAACATTCCTCCCGGCACGTGGTTCCTTTCTCCGGGGCATGAAGGCACCATTCTTTGGATTAATGTTAGAGGTCATGGTGAACCCAGTGAAGGTGATCCCATGGATCATATGGGTAGGGTGCTACTGAATTACCCGTCGATGCGTTGTCATGTTTATGCAAGAGATTCTTACAATGAAGACCCCGTCACACCAAATTGGGTCAGGCTTGAAGATCTGCAAGGCACTTCTGTGTTCGTTGGTATAAACTACCCTTTTCTGCTTGGTCCTCCTGATGAAGCTGGTGTCGACGGTGTCCATGCAGCTCCTGTTTTCACACCAGACTCGTGTGTTTGCTACTCACAAGCGTTTCCACCAAGTACCACAGACTGTTCCAGATTGGTGCAGGATGTCGACCAATGGTGGAGTTGGCATTGGTTCTACTTTTGAGTATGGTGTGGCTAACTGGGGTGATATTGTGGAGTCTCCTATGTGGTTTATTCCTACTTTGCCAGTTGTAGTGTGGGGATTTGGCTTTTAGAGATGAAGAAGTGTCTGAGAACTCTATTAGTGTCGCTAGTGAAGTATTTTTAAGTCGGTTCTATTGCAGATGTGTTCTTTAAACCATGGGTTGAATTTGTATTAAAGTTTGTTTCAAGGATGTTTTATTCTTATATGTTCCTTTGTTTGTGTTGTATTGAAGAATCTTATATGTAGTATTGTAAATTTTAACAGACTTCTGGTTATTCAAGATGTTGTTGTTCTTAACTGTTTATTTATCTGTTTATCCACACCTTTTCTGTGCCAGTGTGGTGGAGTACATATGTTACCTTAGTACAAGTACAGCTGTGGCACCAACAAAACCATCTATATAATAATATATGTAAAATTGGAACCATTTTTGTTTGTACTAAAAGTATCATGGTTTGTTCCTCTAAACATGTTTTGTTACATTAACCTTTAAACATAGTCTGTTAAATGAGTCGCCTGTTAGAGCTGGTTCACCACCGGCACGACGACTCTTACGGCATCATCTCCTCCAGATCGTTGAGTCCTCTAACCGCCATCTTCCGCGATGTGTCATCCTCACCCCTGAGATCCAAACATTGCCTGCGCCGCTGCAATTTGCTCCTCTAGGCCCTGCCCTGACAAGTGTGCCCACGATGATGCTAAACATATCTGCAGTAGCAGTAGCTTCCGTCACAGCTTCGTCTGACGCTTCTCCTCTGCCATCTTTGGCTATGTTGAACTTTCATAATTTAGATGTCTAATTCAGGACCAGGAAAGTAAAATTGACACAAGATTACCTATGGGAGTTTGGGGGAGAGGGGAGAAGCAAAAAAAACTACAGGAGGGGGGCGCTCCTGCGCTGCCGCCTTCCTCCGGATGCGAACCTCGCCGCCGACCCTCCTCCGCCCCCGCCGCCGCCTTCCGGGCCTTCCAAAGCGCGGCGGTGGGTGCGGATGTCGTCCCCAAGCAACTCGCGCGAGTGGGGCGCACGCTCGGAGTCAGCCTCGCGAAGATCCACGAGGAGCCGGTGCGTTGGAGCGAGACCTCCACGACAAGCCGGTCCGCCGCTTCTACCTCCTCTACCTCCTCCGAGGCCTCGCCGGAGGAGCGCGTCGCCATGTGCGAGCTCTGTTGGCTGGCGGCCGCCGCTCCCCCACGATCTCCCGCGGCAGATCCGGTACTTGGAGGCGCGAGTGGCGGCTGGAGAACGTGGGGAGGGGATTCCTCCCCCTTGAGCCCCCCGATGGCGATGCGCTGCCCCGATCTGCCCCCGGACCAAGCGGATGGTGGAGTTTCGAGGCGCCATGCCCTGTTCATCGGTGGGATCGGACCAGGTGAGGATTCCCAGGCGAGCCCGTACACTGTTCAGCCGCGGGAGGAGTGCCGGCGGAGTGATTTCGCTACCCCACCCTCGCCGACTAGCCGCGCCTCCTCGGTTTCTACTCCTCCGTCGCTCCGAGGCTCCCAAATCGCACCACATTGCTCGCCTCGTCTGGAAAATCTGCTCCGGCCTCTTCCCCGTGCTGCTCGCCGTCTGACGCTGGCGTTCACGGATCATGGAGATGAGGATGAGGCAGGCGGCCGCACAGCTGCGTCCCCGCATGCCTATTCCAGGCGCTCGGTCCTCCGATTTCCTGCCTCGACATCTTCTGGAGATTTGGGTTGGATCGGGCCGACGAACTCCCAGGAAGAAGAAAAGAGACCTGCGTCAGATCATCAGGTTCATTGGTTCATTGATTCCTTCTTCTCAGAGACTGGGTCAGACTGCGGTATTGGAGCACAGGATTTCCAAGCGCAAACTAAGGTCTGTGGCAGAATGCTCATTGGGGCCAGGCGGTGTTCCGCAGCTTCCTCAGCCTCAGTCGCAGATGATGGTAGGACCAATTGCAGATGGGCACCGTTCAAAGTTGGTTCAATCACAATCAGCGGCGCCGGAATTGCGTCTGAAACTGCCTCCGTCGTTAGATCCGCGGGGGGAGTCTGTGGTTTTCAGCTTCAGGGACGCAATTGCTGCAGCAACTCTGATCGCTTTGAAGGAGGGATCAACCAACATTGGGAGGAAAACTGCAGAAAGCTTGGATTCAGAAAGCGTTGTAGACAGGGCTTGATCCCCCAAGCATGCCTTGATTGCGCGGGAAGCAATGATGCTCGGTTTATTTCAAGAAAAGAAAGGAGGCTCACGTGTAAAGGTGATAAAAGTGATAAAGGTGACAATGATGCTCGATAAGGCTTGGGGATATTTCTTTGGGCAAATCTGGGATTCCACGATGTCGCCGCTCCTAGGTTTCTCCTCCTGCAAGAAAGCGCCGCCACCTCCAATACCCTGTACGGATCGAACGTGAGTTGGTCCGAGGGAAGTTTTGCTTCCTCGATGCATTCCCATTTCGATGAAGATGATCTTTCCCAACCAGCTCTTCGCATTTGTCGACGATCAACCTTGGAACTCCTGCCTAACCTCTCTTCTCAGAGTTGCGAGATCTCGTCATGTCGAAAGGGGTAGAGGTCGTGGGAAGAACGAGGAGGAAGAGTGGTAGAGGAGGAAATTGGCAGCACGACAATTCCTCGGATGCCGCCGGCTCCTTACGGTATTGGGTTCCAACCTCGGATGGTTCCCTCAAGGTTTCTTGGAAGCTTCCCCTTACCAATTCCCTCCTCAATGGCGTGGTTCACGGTGCTTTCCCCTCGACGGAGTTTTCCCCAATCAATTCCCGGTGCTTGCGTCCCGGCATGGCACTAGCCTTCGCCTCAGCGGCAACGTGCGGGCCCCTGCGAAACGAGCAAGAAACAAAAGCTCAGAAGAATCGGCAGAAAGATAAAGAGGTAGTCAAAGCTACAGGATCTGATGGAAAGTCTCAAGATGGAGCCTCTGTTACTTCCAATGGTTCTGGTTCCACTGCTACTGGGAAGCTGGATCAATATGAAGGCATTATCAATGGAACCGGGGAGGGGGTCCTCCCTGTTGATCTAAAAAAAATGGGAGTTTGGGGCTCACCACAGGCAGACTTATATTATATCAGCAATTCTGAATATCCTGTTATAGTTCGCGCCGTGCTGGTGCCGAGGAGTGGATAAACCTAACCCTAACCGTGTTTGGCGATCGGTCGAATTTAATAATGCCTTGAAAATCATCGGGAATGGGAGAATATTATGTAGTACTCGGTAGTACTAGTATTTGTTTAATTAGATAAGAATTGCAACACAAAGGATGACATATCATAGTGGTTCGAAGGTGTTACGCATAGGTCGTGAGTTCAACTACTCTTACGTGTCATTTATGTTGAGGTAAAGCCGAGTGTGGATATGAGGTGATGTGGGACAGTTTAGTAACAGCGGTTGTAATTGTTAGTAAATTGTGTCACATCATCTTCTATCCAACACCTGTTGTACATTTTTTTATTATTATTATTATAACAGGTGATATAATCATTTCATTTGTAATGTAAGAGCATCTCGCGCCCCGAAATAGTTGTCGGCAGAGACGTCGGCACTTCGCTCCTCCCACCACCGATGTTGGCCCGGCTAGCACCAGCGGCTGGCTTGCCGCCTCCCGCCACCGCCATGCCTCCTGGCGATATAGTCGTTCCGCCTCCTTGAATGCTAGTTGTTCCTCCTCCTACCGCTTCTACTGCTCTTTCTGTTGACCCCACTACTCCGCCTGCTGCCGTGCGTCCTACAGTTGTTGTGCTTCCTTGCGCTCTCTTCGCTCCGCCTCCTAGCTCTGCCTCTCGTCTGCGACATAGGCACCTACGGTTGCTGATGGTGTCATCTCCTCCGACGCCTCATACTATGCAAATTGTGGTTCCGCTAACACGACTTATACGGCCGTCTCTAGCGCCGCGTCGTCGCACGAATCGAACATTGTTATATTTCTAGGGTTTTTGAACCAATGAGGCGGGAGGGAGGGATAATATAGAACGTCGGCTAGGCAGGAAACCTCCCGCACCGTGTCGTGTCGGGAGAATTTCCGCGCAATGTAGTGGATAAAAATATGTCATTTGTTAGGTATTTAATGTAGTATATGGTAGTGTGGCAGATACTACATCGGAACGGTGCTTCCTGCTAGACATGGTATGGCCGAATCAATTGAAGCACGTGTCACATCTAAAGTGCTAGGAACACAACGATCGCAAGAACAAAAAAAAGGACATTGTCGGTCAACGTCCTGCCGTTTTGTTGATAACCCTATAGGATAAGTAGGGAAAATTAATTATAACCATCCCTCCTCACGCCTTCCTTATTCGCACGTCCGTACGTCTGCACGTTTGCACGTATAACTCACGGTTATTATTTATTAAATGTAATTAATCCGCTTTTAGGCTATCCGGCTGTTCACATCCGAATGAGGGAATATAATTCGGCGAGTGATGTTTTCTCACTCATCGTCACCACGTTAATCTTCTATAAAATAGAACCTCAAACCAAGCGAGATAAGTGTCAAAACCATCATTTGAATCATTTTCTTCTCCCATCGTTATGTCTCGCCAAGGAAGTGACACCGTATATTCGTTCGAGCATCTCTCAATGGATTTCAAGGTCACTCGTAACTACAAGGTCCGCAACAATGGAGAAGTGGATATACCGCGTATCGAAGATTTCCTTTGCGACGCCAGGCCAAAGATTGTTGGTCTTGATTGCGAGTTCACCGACAAAGTGAAAGGAATAAAGCGGAAACATCTTCCGAGAGGATAGACGGCAACGTGCAGCGGTTTTGCAGCTATGTGTTGCCAATGACATCATTCTTTTCCAGGTATCACGAATTAGACCATACTTTTTTTCTACCAAATGTTCCGAATTATATTCGTCGTTCATCTTTATTTTCGATTTTCTCAGATATTTCACGCAACAAAGGTTCCAGATTTGTTAAAGAAATTCTTGAGCTCGGCGAAGGTCTGTTTTTTGGTGCAGCAATTGATATGGATCGCAGGATGCTGATGCCGTACGGATTAAAAATCAGGTGTGCCTTCGACTTGCAGAAGATGATCAATATCCATAAACTAGGTCAAGGTGTTAAGAATGTAAGAATACCATCACTCTATGACCTGTCAAATTCTGTGTTGGGGACAAGTTTGGAAAAGAAAGGTGATTCGTGCAAGAAAATAAGAGAGGAAGGTTGGGCAAGCCCCGAATTAAGGTTTGAGCAGGTCAAATATGCAGCCTTGGATGCACGGCTAAGCTTTGAAATTCCTAGGAAAAAATGGGCAATTAAGGGATACGATATTACTGGATAAATTTACAATGTATGATCGATATCTAGTTATCATTCATATGATTTACTCGTAATGTGTTTATATACAATTATTAATCAATGTAATGTGTGTTAATGTGTGATTTGGATATTGAAATTTTCATTTGTATATCAATCATCGGGTTGAGCGGTTGTATTGGCACGAGTATAGCTGCTGATAAAGTATGAGTACCAGTTGTAGTACGTACATTCGATAAGGGCCTTAAGTATACCCGCTTTTAGTCTGGGATACAGGTGCAAGTTGTATCGAGTATAGTTGTGAAGGGCGCACGAGTACAGATTGGGAAGCAATAGGAGTACATAAGTGTTTATCTATGTTCGAGCATGTTTTTTGTTCACTCGGGCGATCTAGTACAGCATGTTTTTTTGTAAAGATTACGAGTGGTGAAAGGTGCGTGAGTACAGCTACGGTGCGAAGAGTATTACAAGCGTGTTTCTCCATGTGTTCCGCATGATCTCGTGTTCTCCGGAAAGGTACGAGTGCCGAAAATCGTCGAGTACAGATGAGTGAAGGCTGCACGAGTTCATATTTGGCACCGAGTAGAATACATGAGTGTTTCTCTATGTTTTCTCGCAATGATTGGTTTCGTTGTACAATACAGTTCTTTAGGTTGCACGAGTTCAGCTTTTACGACAGGAAGTGGAGTGCAGGAGTGTTTCTCCATGATTTCTTCAAGTTTTGGGTTCTTTGGCAATGTACAGGTGCCACAATGGGTCGAGTACAGATTCTGTAGGTTGCACGAGTTCAGCTTTTACGACAGGAAGTTGAGTGCAGGAGTGTTTCTCCATGATTTCTGCAAGTTTTGGGTTCTTTGGCAATGTACAGGTGCCACAATGGGTCGAGTACATTTCGAAGGTTGCACGAGTTCAGCTTTGGCACCAAGTCGAGTACAATAGTGTTTCTCTATGATTTCGCAAGTTTTGTGTTCTTTGGGAATGTACAGGTGCCACAATGGGTCTAGTACAGCTCGAAGGATGCACGAGTTCAGCTTTGGCACCATGTTGAGTACAAGAGTGTTTCTCCATGTTTTCTCGCAAATTTTGGGTTCTCCGACAAGTTACGGGTGCCCCAATGGGTCGAGTACGGATGTGAAGGTTGCACGAGTTCAACTTAAACAGCAAGTTGATTACAAGTATGTTGCTCCATGTTTTCAGCAAGAATTTGGTTATGCGTGGGAAGGTACAGGTGCCACAATGGATCGAGTACGGATGTGAAGGTTGCACGAGTTCAACTTAAACAAGCAAGTTGATTACAAGTATGTTGCTCCATGTTTTCTCGCAATATTTGGGTTCTTTGTGAAGGTACAGGTGCCACAATGGATCGAGTACAGTTGTGAAGGTTGCACGAATTCAACTTAAACAAGCAAGTTGATTACAAGTATGTTGCTCCATGTTTTCAGCAAGAATTTGGTTATGTGTGGGAAGGTACAGGTGTCACAATGGATCGAGTACGGTTGTCAAGACCGAACGAGGTCAGCTTTGACACCAAGTCGATTGCAGGAGTGTTTCTTCATGCTTTCCGCAATATTTGGGTTCTTTGTGAGGATACAGGTGCCACAACTTGTCGAGTACAGGTTGTGAAGGTTGCACGAGTTCAGGTTTTACAGCAGAATCGGAGTACGGAACCGCTTTTCTTCATGTTTTCTCCAAGATTTGGTTTCTCTGGGAATATACAGGTGTCACAATGAATCGATAACAATTGTGATGGTTTTAAGAGTTCATCTTTGGCACCAAAAGAGGATAACAGGACTATTTCTCTATGTTTTTCATCATGTTTTTTTGTTCACTCGGGAAGTGACAGTGTGAGCCGTATCAAGTACATTGGTGAATGTTTCGCGAGTACACACTCGGAAGTTATAGGAGTACGTGAGTTTTTTTTCATGTTTTCTACATGTTTTGGGTTCTCTAGGAAGACACAAGTGCATGGGATGAATACAGTCGTGAAGTTTGCATGAATACAGGTTTAGCACCAAAAGGAGTACATGACTGTTTCTATATGATTTCTGCAAGTTTTGTTTTCTCTGATTAGGGACAAAGTGCTAGAAGGGTCGAGTACGGCTTGTCAACGTTGCACGGTACATATTTGTCACCAACAGGAGTACATAGTGTTTATTCATGTTTTATCGAAGTTTTCAGTTCTCTGGGATACATAAGTACTGATATAAAAAGTACATACTGCAGCATATTCACTAGTATGCGACTCATCAGTAAACACCAGGTAAAAGGGCAAGTTCAACACAAGTACTTACTTGTAAAATGCATAAAAAAAAACTGGATTATAGTGTATACAAAGTTCTACACGATATAGGTTTACAGTACACGATGAAGGTCCAACACAAGTAGTAAGATCTAAGACCATCACAATGTTTTCAAGTTTTTGTCACCAAAACGAAGATCAAAAGGTATTCGAGGAAATGAACCGACACATACGATTCATGTGTAGTGCTCCACCATTCACCATAGGGGATGTGCTTCAAAATATAGAAGGAAACAAGTGAATAACAAGTTAATAAATATATGAGAGATTTAATTGTTGTATGAAAAATCAGTTTTGAACATGTGAACATTCTTACTATGATTTCTTCACTCATAAAATGAGCATGAAGGTTTTAATTCTAGGATTTCCTCTGGCAAATTGGCCTTGTTGTGCACGGTGAATATTAAGATGTACAGATACTCAGCTTTAATGTCATTTATAAAGGGCTGCAATGGACGAAGACAATAGTAGTTACTGCATATCTTATAAACACTGTATCTTACTAACAATGTGTAGTTCACTAACACTTACGTGATCATATAGAATTGGCTGATATCCTTCCCTTTTACCCAACAGAACCTTTCCATCGTATAGGTACGCACCCATCAGACAGTAAAATGCGCACTGATTTACTCCTTGGTGTGGGCACCTGATATATATTGGCTTGTTTGCAAGGGAAACCCATGTTTTTGGTTGATTACTTGCATTGTATGCGTCTAAACCATATACTTTTTTGAGCGAAGTTCCATCCTTGCCATCCGTAGGAATCGGAAATAAATGATTCCAAACTAATGATCCACAACAAAAATATTATTATTAGAAAGCATGGAAAATTATTCTCTACTTACTATGATATCGCATTCTCGTATGGTATGTGCTCCTTGTATACAGTGGACTACATCCCTTTGTGTCATCATAGTTTCTAGAGTCCAATATTTCGAATTCTTTTTTGTATTTGTTCATCACATACAAAGTATAGTGATAACTTTTGAAGTACGGCATCAATATCTGTTTTGAGATTGGACATATAGGAACAAGATGAGAAATGTAGTTCTGTATGCTGTAATTGTATTGCACCTTTAGAAGTAGGGAGCTTACAAGTTTTGCGTCAAGAAGGCTCTTTTCTTTGTCAACATATCTAGGGAAAGTGTCCAGTGCAGTTTGCAGATCGAAATCTTTTTTGTAGTTGAATGTTTGATCCCTTTTTTTAGAGGCTTCTTCTATTTGTTCTTTTGTCTGATTCCAAATACCCACCTGGAGAACATGCTGCATCATACGTTGCAAACATAGATTATATCAGATTATATCAGTAGTTATTGTACAATATAATCACTGTTATAATGCAACATATATTGTTGACTGCAATGCATACCATGATAAATCCTGGGCTTAACAACACTCTTTCTCCAGTAGCGTACAAATCGGAGGTACTCCTCATCTCGTCAATTATGTAGTCCAATGTAGTACCATCCAGTAACTGACCACTACTAAATTGTCTAGCAATGTCGGCCCCATTGTTTGGTACATTGAAGTCGGGAATAGCACTCGTGCATAACCGGTGCATTGAATACCTCGGCTTCTGCAAGGAAATCCAAAAGGTTAAAATTAACAAGTGGAGGATATGAACATTATGCGAGTGCATGATAAATTACTTACGATGCAAATTTGTTTGATGTCACTAGGAGGTTGTACAGACTCTTTTGCTTTGCATTGGTGTTTGAACTTCTTTGGTCTATACTATGCCACGTGACTTGCGATGATCTCTTGCGGTATGTTTTGGTCTCTTTGTTGCCGTGGCGTCGGATGGAGAAACAAGTTTCCTCTTCTTTTTGTCTAAATTATCAAGTATGCTCAACATCTACATAATTGTACTCGAATCCTTCGTTGGAGTCCGAAAACTTTGTGACTCGGTGGTTCTAGAGTACATATCATCATCCGAACCTTTTGTAATAACTGGATCCTGGGTTTTTTGAATCGACGGTACAATCCTCATACATTACGGTATATAGGAATGGCATGTACTAAGTGGTATTTTGTAGTC